>NC_139713.1:23881585-24362958 GCF_964188405.1 Protomyctophum parallelum
AGCTCTCTCTCTCAGCATTCATAGGCAGACAATCGGTTATGATCATTCCCTGCCTTGGGGTGAGAACAGGTTGGCAAACCACCAGGGATGACACGTCAACCCCTACAAAATAAAACACACAGGCTATAAGAGGATATACAGTAACTATCCAATTAGACCACATATATACATAAACCCTGCAGAGTCCCCTAAGAGTCTATACAAGGCGCCAGGCGGCCCTCTCCTCTTTTTGAAACAAGAAAATAAAAAACAGCCAGCCATCAGTAATGTCCTTTCATTATTTATTTTCTATATGTAACATTTACATTATTATCATAGCACATGTATAAAATATGCACATCAAATATACATTATACATATTTTATCGACTGATACACACACACACACACACACACACACACACACACACACACACACGCACACGCACACCCACATCCACGCACGTAATCACAACACAAATGCCCTCCACTAAACATATTATGATTTAAAGCCATTACACGAGGCTGTGCACCACCGTGTTGCCTGCACATGGCTGCTATCAATTTTGAACAGTGAATGAGGGGAAGACGGGAGATCAAAATGGTACACTTCCATCACAGCTTGACGGCGAGGCGGGGGGTAAACAACAAGCGCACACACACACACACACACACACACACACACACACACACACACACACATTGTCATTTTATTCAATGGCCAAATTGGCAAATGAAATCAAAGTCATATTCACGGAGCGGCAATGATAGTCGGACGCATTCCAGTGTGCTAATGACTGTGATTGGAAGGCGGCTCTCGTTGGGGCTGGTGGGTGTCATTCTATTAGCGCTGGCAGCTCAGCGTCAAGGACAAAGTCATTGGATGGTTTTCTCATGCCAACTCCATCCTACATTCATACAGTGATGGAAAAAGTACTCACCTTTTCTACATAAGTAAAAGTATCAATACTCCAATATAGAAATACTCAGTTAGTAAAAGTCTGGTATTCAAAAAAATTACTTAAAACTACAAAGGTATTGGTATCATAATGTACATCAAGTACAAAGGTATTGGTATCATAATGTACATAAAGTACAAAGTTATTGGTATCATGTTGTACATAAAGTACCCAACGCGAGTCGGTCTGTCGGAGTGTATATCGAGAGTATCCGTTTAATACTGTCGCAGTGTTAAACTGTCTATAATAGCTGAGCTCACGGCACATCACACATATCGACAGTGCTTCTTCAACTATATAACTGGATGGGCTCTTTTTGCCGTACACTGGACCATACATTTTCTCCCCAATGTAGTCATTGTGTGATTGAGTGATTCTCAGAGTCAGAGTTATACTAAGTTAGGTTTATTATTTCGTCATATCACGTCTTCTGATCAACTCTATGGTGGGTAGCATGTAACGATATATCGTATATCGATATAAACTGGTTGATTTAATAAAAACATGCATCGTGATACATATGTTGAAAAATACACACAGCATTTGAGATTTGTGGAAGAGAAATGTTAAATTGAGAAATTGCTGCAGTATCGAAAACAAACAATAGCCTATTGTAAAAGAAAAATAAGACAATACTGGATTTGTGTACGAGAAATAATAATAGTATTATTTGTCTGGAAATTTAATTTGTGTTTAAAAAATACGTTCAAGAATATCTTGATTTGAATCGTATCGTGAGTTAATTGAGTGTTACATGCATATTTATGTTGGGTGTTCTTTTTTCTTTTCATTTCACTTGACATGCAACTGTGAGTCATCTTTTGACGCTATATGTTCCTTGATCCCATCCCAAGCTAATTCTGAGAGACAAATCGTACCAAATGGAAGGGTGCATTTGGTTCCATGCATGTGTATAGTGTACACTGTCTATAGAGCGTCGCAGTCCCGCCCCCTCGAGAGACCCGGAAAAGAAATTCCCGTTCATTTTCCTCATAGACTTTTCAGAAAGTATTTATTTAAAGACGTTTACGCCATGGACAAAGCCAACTCTTGTCGTGACAAATCATGACAACAAACACAATTTTTCGGGCCAAACAAAGATTAGAAAGTTAGAAAGTAGAAAAAAACGGCAGGTTACAACACTTTTTTTGTTGTTTTTCTTCTTTGTAATTATTTGTTTGGTCCAAAATATTGTGTGTGTTGTCATGATTTGTCACGACAAGAGTTGGCTTCGTACGACGCTTAAAAGGTCTTTAAATAAATACGTTTTGAAATGCCTATGGGAAAAATGCATTGGGATTAATTTCCTGGGCCTGGCGTCGTCATGAAAGGACTGCGACGCTCTATTCAGAGTTGAATTAACTGTCCTCGAAAAGAAACCCATTCAGAATCCATCATATGTAGCCAGCCTATACAGTATAGCATACGGTATGTATACAAGTCAGATAATGTTGTCAGATTTCATCTCCCCGCAGCGATAAGCTGCAGACTATCTCTATACTTGTGTAGAACACTGAGAACACTTCTGTAACATATCACAGCAATAAAAGCTGTGGCATTCTTTACAGTATAACAGACAGACAACAATAACATGGCTATGTGCAGTATGTATGAGCTGCAAGCACGAGTAATGTCTGTATATTTGAAGGAGCCATAAAAACAAACAAAGCCCCTCTCAGGTTGGTTTTATTGTGATTACCTATGCATGACTGCTTCCATTTGTGAGGGGGAAATAAATGTAGCTCGGTTGGAATGAGTTGTATAGAATGCTGTTACACCGAAAGCATTCTCAACATACCGTTCTGGGCATTCTGCTCATTTTAACGATTTAATAAAATCCTAGCTTGTTTAGGACAATGGAGGGAATCTCCATTCACTACCTGGTGAAGAAGTGGGCACTCAAACCATATTTTTGGGGCCAACATCCATGCAGTGAAGATAGCTGATCTACAAGCTCACAACAAGTTTCAGCGAAAATGTTGGTGTAGAGGGGAAAATGGAAAAAGTACAATTGTGCTCAGAGCACTTTACAATGGTCCATTCATTCATACATTGGGAGGTGAAGCGGCAAACAGTCGACGCCAGCGTCCTAACTTCCCACATTCACACACCAATGGTGGCAAGCTATAGTACCGACCGACTCATTGGAGGCAATGCAGGGTTCAGTGACGGATCATTGGACGACCTGCTCTACCTCCTGAGCCACAGCCTGCTGTACTGCGTTGCTGTACTGAAATTTAGACATTTTCCAAAAATTGCAAAAAATAAATCTAATAGTGAAAGTAGCCGATCTACAGAGCTTGTAGGTTTCACACACTATATCTGTAATAAGCTATTTGAAATGTGGTTAATTCACTTTAGGATTGACCACAGCTGAATGCTTAAGAAAGCCCACCTGGGGATTTGGAGGCCCCGGATCACCCAAGTCCCATTCTAGCCTTCAGCAAAGTGTTGAACTTGTACTTTTTCAGAGCACCCCCGAGGTGCTGCTCAGTAGGGGTGGGAAAAAGTAACTTTCCGTGGTCTATATTGTTTCGAATTGTTTTAAAATGTTCTAGTATAATAAAAAGCAAAGTAGGTTGAGTGCCAAGCAGATTTTACTCTGAAAAGCCTCCTTCCATTTCCCCCGAAAGCTGAGAGGTATAAATTATTGTTCCATTATTACCTCACGCTGTCAAGTCTGATCTCTCTCTAGAAGCGTTAATATTCCAAACGAGATGCTTGGTTCAGTCAGAAATTAGGACAGAACATCGACGGCGTTCTGATCAAAATCATGGAGAGCGCCGTAGATTCAGAGATAATAATAAGGAATACCTGTGAGTGGGTAGTGTTGGCTGATGAAAGAATATCAACATCCTAATACATCCTGATACTGGGGGGTCAAATTATGACAGGCAATTCCTGCTGTCAAAATATGACCCCCCTGTCAAAAAACACTTAGTTTGAAATAGACGATCATGCTTTCCAAGGTGTGATTTGGGCGGAGGAGGAGTGGACTAAGGCCCTATACGTCCTCTCTGGGGGGGGAGGGGGGGGGTACTACCTGGCCATGCAGTGACTCCCTTATAACACTGTGTGATTATAGTTATAAGCACTCAATAATACAATTATAATTTATTTTATACTTGCAGGGCCACGTATCCTATCTATAGTAGTATCACCCAAAGTGCTAATATAACACAGCTCTGTTTACACCTACATTTGATTCCTATTTCTATCCAATATTTATTTGTAAATACATTGTTCTATTTTGATTGTCTTGTTCCACTTCTGCTTTGGCAATGTAAACGTACGTTTTCTCATGTCAATAAAGCTCCTTTGAATTGGAATTTGAATTTGACTCCCACCCCTACTGCTCAGTGGCCACTGGCCATGCAGTGCTAGGAGCAGATTGTCATTCATTGTAATAGACAGCTGCTGAGCTCCTCATTCATGTGATTGTTCCCATCAGATACATAAAGGTTAACAGTCAAACTAGATCCGGGATTCTAAATGTCAAGAAGACTATATCAAATACATTATATAAAAGAAAGTTGTGTGTGTGTGTGTGTGTGTGTGTTGTGTGCGTGTGCGTGCGTGCGCAAGATCTCTGTATGAAATCACATTCCGTTTCTAACCAAGCCATTTTGAGGACATTTTCATATTTTTAACAAGATAATTTAGTTGCTTCTATATCACAGTTAGCTTTTCCCCAAAAGAGAGATAGTCTTGAGTTGATGTTAGTAAGTTAAACATGATAGGCCTATACTTAATTGTAGACAAATTTAGCTTTTTCTGAATCAGGGCCCAATTGAAAATCTCTAAAGTGTTCACATGCCCCAGAATATATTTTCAGAGTTTGAAGTCAACTGGTTGGTCAGAATACAGATCAGTGTTTATTTCGTCGACTAAAACTATGACGATAAATGTACCTTTTTTCACAGACAAACATTTAATAAAAAAGAAATGGAAACTAAGCTATGGTGATTAAAACTAAGACTAAATATATTGACAATTTCATCAACAAATGGAAACTAGACTAAAATGTTAGGGAGGGACTAGTGGAGAAGAGAGAGAACTAAAAGAAAAGTCATTTTATGTTTGGTCTTGCACTTTGAAAATAGCAAGCTTGTAGATTGGCTATTGTCAGCAGGCAAGTGTAAAATCAGTCGTTACGACAAGCTTGTAGATTGGGTATTTTCAAATGGCCAAAATGTATGGTGCTGAAGTGGTGTGTTGTAACTAGTAACTAGTGTTCAAATAAATGTAGTGTGTAGTAAAAGTACAATATTTAGATCTGAGAGATGTGTTGGAGTAGAAGTAAAAGTATTGGAAATACTCAAGTAAAGTACAAATAACTCAATCTACTTGGTTACTTACCACCGGCCAGCTCTCTGACCTATACTGTAGGGCTAGACGAGGGAGAGAGAAATAAAAATGCAGACGACCGCTGAGAGAAAAAAAACAATGTATGGATTGACAGCACTGACAAATGGCAAAGAGAGAGCTGGAACAATCTGCCACGTGAAGAAAAAAAAACGAAGTGATGGAGGAAAAAGGAAACGATTAGCTGTTCCCAGAAAAGCCTTGATTCTTGAGTGGCAGTAAGTGGTACGACGTAGGGGGGAGGGTGAGGGGGGGTTGGGGACGACACTGAGAGAAACAGGAGGGAGGAAGGAATAAAACGTCGGAAAAAGTAAAAGAAGGACTAATTCAGTACCTGCAGCCAGGACATCGCTGCATGAGGCCAAAGACCAAACGGATTAATCAGTCAACCATAAGTCAGTCAGTCAGTCTTGCTAATTATGTCTCTCTCTCACCTCAAACACACGTCTCACACACAACATTCCATGATGAACTTGCCTAAATTGTAACTTGACAGAATGTGAAAGCTAAACGATACGCCGCGTGCTAACCCAGTTCTGCCATGCATTCTGTGAGACTCTTTTGTTTCTCCTGACATTGCGGTTACAATAAGCAGCTGGCACCTTGATACTGAGCAACCCCCATGACCGTGAGCTATCACTGTCACCTTCCATTCACCCTGTGTGTGAGTCAACACAGCCATCAGCATGTGACCCGGCCGTGACACACAACAGATATTGTAAAGGAATTTACTCACTGGGCGTATTGACGACGGTGTACAAACCTGTATGTTCTGTTTCCAAGAACTACGTAGATTTTATAACTTTATTTGACTGTCAAAAACGTTCACTCATCTCTGTGTACAGATTATTGATTTGCTTTTGATATTCTACTGTTAGACTGATGATAGGCTATTGGTTTACTTATGATCCTACTGTAGATGACTTTCTATGCATTTGATGTATTACCTTTGTGTTGTCTTTGCAACACAATCCCATCCCGTTCAGGGGAATGGGGTTAGCAAATTATTACTTAAGTTGCTATTATTAATAGCAATATTATTAATTGAGTTGCTATGCCTTATGTCATATTCGACCATAGGCCTAATGTTGCCTATCATTTTGTTATTAAATCCCTCTGACGTCTCACATTTCGTTTTAAAATGCAAATTTTGGTCATGGCCGGGTGATATGGCCGAGTTGGTACTGTAGCCTTGGAGGGGATCTTTGTCATGTTATTTAAACGGGCTTAAAAACACATCTTGCAGGAAAAGATAGAGACAATGAGAGAGCTTTACAACAGAAAGCCAACTATTTAGGGCACTATAACTATTTGGGCACTTGATCACTGATGCCTGCCAGTCACAATGTGGGACAGGGTCTCAATTTATAGGACTCCTGAAAAGTCTTGGAAATGAGGGACTGTCCCTCACATCTGGTCACCCTATACGTCTGCTAAATGCCTAAATTGTAAATTCTCTGAAGTGTTCTCTCAACAAGCAACATCATCATTTTGACAGCAAATTTTGGTATTTTGGTTTAGTTTAGTCAGTGTTTTGAATACAATTTCACTTCATTCTTTAGTCATATGAAATGTGTTAGTCTAGTTTGAGTTGGTCCAGGCCAAGAAGTTCCTTCTTTTATTATTTAATTAGGTGTTTTATAGTTTGTAGCACCTTGGCACATTAACGTAGCCGAGTGCAGTGATGTTTTCCAAGTATTGAAATTACTTTTCCCCTAAAATTGTGAAAATGGCTGAAATTCAAGCTCACAACAGGCCGTGACTTGTGATGTGACGCACTGTGAGCTTGTAGATCGGCTATTTACGCTGTTTGTCGTAGGAAGAACTACATATGGCTTAAGTGGTTAAGAAAATGTCTGTTTTCTTGTACAAACTGAAGCCTGGCCCCTAGCTGTCCTGTGTTATCCCTAAGCAGCCCCTCACAGACTTACCCCACATAATCCTCAATGACTATTCACCAGTGAACACTTTCAGGATTTTCAAGGAGATTAACTAAACAAATACATCACCTTTGGACTTGGAGGCTAAATCTGTGTTAAAGAAGACTTAGAGGGGTCAAGGAGAATGCGTCCGCACAATTAACACACAAGCTCATAATTCATGGTAAGCTGCGAATCTGCGACCGACCAGGCTATGTAGGTTTTACAAGAAGTTACACCATGTGTGTGTTAAGACAGTGGCTCTCATAGTGGGGTCTGGGGGGACCCCCAGGGGTCCTTGACGGGTTCCAGGCAGCCCAGGGGGTCCCCAGCAACATTAGTTAATATAGCATCACAATCTGTTTAACCACTTTAACCCTATATTTTATACTTTGGCTAATTCAAAGATAGCTCACCTACAATCTCAACAACACGAAGCATGACCGCGCATCGCTGATATTTTTAAATTTGTTTGAGAAATGGTGAAAAACGTAACGTGGGGTGGGGGGTGGTTGTGTTACTGCTCTCAGGCTTTTTTGTGTCAACCTTTTGACTACTTTGTGCAATCCAATCTAGGGCATTAACCAAAACATGTCATGGAGTCACCTAACTCAATCTGCAGGGATTCATCGTATGGGGAACATCACAACTTTAATCAAATTCCATGGCATTCCAGGCAGCTAGTGTAGTTTCTGAGATAATATTGTTTGGAACCGAAGTGCACAAAGTGTGAATACAGAGTGGGATTTGTATTTGTGCACTGCATAGTTAGACCACGTGGGATCTAAGTTTTTACAGTGTGGAAGTATATGCTCATGAATGAGATGTTGCAGTCAGACTTCCAAACGGTCCATCTGACCTTTCCTTATGGATTATTCAGCATTCAGACCTGCAGAGTGTGCTCCATCTCTGTGCTTTGATGGAACTATCCTAAGGCTATAAAACATGACTCCCTGAACACTCTCCATAGAGGACTGTACTGTACTGTACTGTACTGTACTGTACTGTACTGTACTGTACTGTACTGTACTGTACTGTACTGTACTGTACTGTACTGTACTGTACTGTACTGTACTGTACTGTACTGTACTGTACTCATATCTGTCTGTATGTCTGTAAAACTACGGTAAACTAAACGGTGCAAACTACGGTGCAACCGAAGAGGGATTCTGTTATTTTCTCACTGTGTTGGTTCGTAAAATAAATTAAAAATATTCATTATAAGACCAGGGCGGACAGTGGCACGATGTCAATTGACTTAGTTTTCATTTAATTTCCCTTGTGTGGCTGTATCTTGAAATGACAAATATGGTTAATGGCAAATTAAAGTTGTTTTGAGCCTGAAACCCCCTTGAAATCCTATCAGGCACCATTGCTTTTCTGTAGCTTGTTTAGCTAGAATACACAGCAAACTCCTTCGTCTTATAATTCTTCGCATTCAAGTACACAAATTATTTGTACACTCTCAGAGTTAAATTAACATTCAGGATATTACAAATGTCGCTCTGGAGGACTCTGTGAATGCTTAACCCATTAAGACCTGAGGCTGATTGTACAAAGTCAAAGTGTAAATCCTTCTAAAACTTAAAAAACAAAAAAAAGTTATGTTATATCTCAATGGTGCTTAAACATTTTCCTGTCGAGGACCCCCAAATTAGGCCTAGGCTATATGTATTTGTGTGTGTGTGTGTGTGTGTGTGTGTGTGTGTGTGTGTGTGTGTGTGTGTGTGTGTGTGTGTGTGTGTGTGTGTGTGTGTGTGTGTGTGTGTGTGTGTGTGTGTGTGTGTGTGTGTGTGTGTGTGTGTGTGTGTGTGTGTGTGTGTGTGCGCGCGCGCCCCCGCGTGTGCAGTTCACGCTCTCCGTGGAGGGCCTGCATGTGTGTGTGTGGCTCAGCCGGCCTGACACGGAGGTGTGTGATCCATCATTATCAGCCACAGCCCATGCACATGTCATCTCAGAGCTCCACTTCTCTGCAGGCTGTCTGCTAATTAGGAGAGCTGAAGGCGTGTGTGTGTTCGTGTGTGTGTCTGTATGTGTGTTTGTGTGTGTGTGCAGCTCTGCTGTAATCACATTCACAGGTTCTGAATATCCACAGCATGGAAAATAAAAGGCATGCTTTTTTGGAACAGCTTAGTTTAGTTTGAAATCTAATGTCACGTTGGAGATTTTTATGCACATGCATTGCACACACTCATGTGTGCACTCACACACGCACACATGTGCATGCATGCACGCACGTCACATGCACATGCACAAGCACTTTATGAAACAAATCTTGTATCATTTATTTATTAATGGTAAATGGTGTATTGATCCAATGATCCATCACCTTTACAATGTGCATGACATTCACCTCATTCAAATGCACACGTACACACATTCGCACCGATGGCGGAGGAGACCATGCAATTAAGGCACCAATCTGCTCATCAGGAGGAGTATCTTGCTGAAGGACACTTCAACACTAATCCAGGGGGGTAAGCTTCTGATTCCAAAGGGCCTCTTGAGTTACATATGAGGTACTTTTAAGTAATTCATTTCGGGAAATGGAGGTATAGCCTCTAACGCAACAGCCTCACATCGTTGCATCACTTTCATTGAAATGACATTGGCACATAGCTGTCAATCAGATAGAGCTGTAATCTCGACATGCAGGCCAGTGGAATTTCATCATTTTAGGGGCAAGGCCACTTGGCCTTTTGCTGTTGTAAAATCTCTGTACGTCATTAATCCATGTAATTCGAGAACCGTTCGCCCCACCGAATTCAAATTGGACACACGTGTTCCATACCACCACAGGGAGTGCAGTGCAGGGCCTTGAGTTGTCCAGAACTAGCACAAATTGGCTAATTCGGGCCCTGTCCAGAGCCTGGGCAGGCCCAGGCAGGCCCAGGCTCTGGACAGGGCCCGAATTAGCCAATTGATCACACCTGATCACCCCTAGACCTCCATAATATGGAGCTGGCCTGTTCTGACATCTGCATAGACTCAATATTTGGGTATGCCTGACAAAGAACTCCATATGGGCATAAAAGGGACACCGACATAATAACTGGGTGGGGCATGCATTTCCAACTTCCATTAATTGTTCCAAGTCTAGTTTAATTTAATGTATTATTCTTTTTTAATACATAGTAATAAAAAAACGAGGCCACTGTGGCATTACGATATAATAATCTTTTGGCGGACAGAAGGTCAAACAGTGCATGGGGCCACGGGGGCCATGGTCTTCATGGCCTCCATAAAACCCCTGCCTCGTCGGCATGTATAGCTGTAGGCAGTGGTGGGAAAAGTACTGATTCTTTTTAATTAAGCAAAGGTAGCAATAGTGCAATGTAGAAATACTTGTATCTACAAGCCCGCAATTCTACATTTATTTGAGATATTGGTTCCAGAAAATATACCAAAAGTAAAAATGGAAGATCTACAAGCTCACAACGTGTTGCAGTACTCGACTAGTACCGAATTAGACCCATCCTCACCCAGGAGTCATATTAAAACTTGACTACTGTAACTCCTTCCTTACTGGCCTATACCGGCATGCACACTTTAAGGCCTATTCATAGTCCAGTTTTCGGTGAAGAGGTGACCACCGAAAACTACAACATGACGTGATGCTGCGGTGGTCACCGCTCACACAACACATCTCTCTGTTTTTACTAACCATCGAAACGGTGGTCACCTCTTCACCGAAAACTGGACAATGAATAGGCCTTAAAGGACCACTTCACCACTTTTCAACCTATCTTCATATAATAGGTCCTCACTAATAATCGTGATAAAATGGCAAAAATAAATTCCACTCAGTCTGTCTCATAGGAGGGCAGTTGAGAAACACGTCCACCAGTGACATCATCGATGAGGAATCCAAGCTAATAGAAACGGCAGGCTTTCTAGTCCTGAAAAGTTGCAATGCGAAAATGGAAGCCATCGTTCTCACGATAATACAAATCTAAACATTTTTGTAAAATAAAATCTGCCTAATGATGATGTCACTGGTGGACGGGTTCCTGAACTGCCCACAGCCCTCCTGAGACACAGACTGAGTAGAAAGAAATTATGTCATTTTATCATGATTATTAGTGAGGACCTATTATAGATGAAGATAGGTTGAAAAGTGATGAAGTGGTCCTTTAAGCCTCTCCAACTGATCCAAAATGCCGCAGCTCGCTTGGTCTTCAATCAGGCAAAATTCTCTCGTCTCCCCCTTTCTCTGCTCCCTCCATTGGCTCCCGGTCGTGGCCCGCACAGAGTACAAAACTCTGATGCTGGCCTTCAAAGCAAACAAAGGTATGGCACCCCATATCAAGTCTGATCGGACCCTACAAACCCTGGAAGTACCTTCACTAAAAACCTTCCCAAACTCTTCTGTTCTCCATTCTGGCTCCAAAACAATGGAATGCACTTCCCATTGCAATTACAATGGCAGACTCACTTCCAATCTTCCGCCGTCGTCTGAAAACCCATCATCATCATCATCATCATCATCATCATCATTTATTTAACTCAGGACCATGATCACATGGTTTGGAGCACAGATTCATAAAAGTATACAATTGAAAGTACAATACATTACAGATTACACAATATACATAGACATATCGGAAGGCTTTCCCTATTTGTACAGTGGAAGTAAATTTTTTCAGAAAATAACCCAATTTATAGATTACTTTTTGTTTTTCAGATTTTAGTAATGCAATTAATGTAAACATAGAAGGGTGGGTAAAAACAATTGGCAGGTATTTTTGCCTGAAATTCATAGTGCCAGTATTCTTACATTCCAACAAAACATGATACTCATCTCCAATTCTGGCTTCATTACATAGGTTACAAATCCTCTGACTTCTTTCCAGTCCTTTATATCTACCGATGACCTTTGGGATTCTTGAGTTGTTTAGCCTAAGGTTGCAAATAGCCTGTCTATACTTACGGTTTTCACATAGAAGGTATTTTTCTAATTTGAACTCTTGTTTGTATTCAACATAGATGTCACATGATGTCATACTATTGAGTTCACTTTGCCACTTTTGCAAAAACTGGTCTTTCAACCTTTGTTCGACAGTTCGCTTCAACCAGTCAATGTTATTAAATTTCTGGGCCAACCAAATGTAAGACATACCACAGTCATCCATTCTTCACCTGTGCAACCCAAGGTGAAACATGGGCACCTGTGTTGAACAGGTTAAACAGACAGTCGTACATTATTCGACTCAGTTTACTCTCTTTTCCTTCGATCAACCGGGCCCAGTACCCGATAAGTCTCTTTTTAACAGCGATACAAATTGGGTACCTCCCCAGCTCACCATACACCATATTACTACAGGTAGTTGTTTTAACTTTTAGCATATACTTGAGAAATATAAGATGTAATTTTTCTAGTTTTTCAATTTCTTTGAACCCCCAGATTTCACATGTGTACAGCATGACTGGTGAGACCAATTTTTTCGAAAAGATCTATCTAGTGCAACATTTACTGGTAAATCAAATGATCTACATTTACTAAGGAGGGAGTACATGGCACGTGAGGCCTGCTTGTGTAATTCTTCGATAGCAATCTTAAATGATGCATTATAGTTCATTATAACTCCAAGGTATTTGAAACTATGGTTGACTCCATTTCAGACAAACTTTAATTGGCTGATATCAGCTTTTCTACATCCAAAGACTGTGACCTTTGTTTTTTCACTATTGATTTTCAATTTCCATTTTTCACAAAAACCACACATCAGGTCTATTGCCTTCTGCAATCCCTCCTTTGTATTTTACATGACAATTGTGTCATCCGCGTATAATAATACCAAAAGCTGGAAATAGCTATCGATAAGTGGGTCGTCATAATTAATAGACTGGCAGCCATTGTGAATAAGGTAATCCTCCAGGTCGTTGATAAACAATGAGAACAGTGATGGTGACAGATTTTCCCCCTGTCTTACTCCAGCTAAACTTACAAAGAAATCTGATTTCATGCCATTAACAAAAACACAGGATTTAACGTTTTTATATATCCATAAATTTACCTTTGATACTTACTTTAGATAATTTATACCACATCAGACTCCATCTTAGCCCGTGACACTTGCCCTAGCTTTAAGGGACCTTACAATCATATGCAAAGGCTAAACTTATGTAACTTAGATAGCGTTTTTTGTAGACATAGCACTCAGTGTATATGCATAGTTAGGTTCTTAGCTTACGTATGATTCGCGATGACTATTTTGTTTTTGTTCTTGCTCACGTGTCAATTCTGATCCTATAAATTATTTATGCCTGGCAACGTGTCATGCTCGGACAGCCATTCATACATTGAACTTAAACTGTATTGAAATCTATATAGACTGTATCGTGTGTTTAAATCAACACTCATTGACTGTACAGTTAGTTTATTGACTCTCTGCAGCTGTTTTTGTGCCGTTCTTCTCTTCGACTGGAGCTCCAATTAGATGTTTCCATTTCGGTTCTTGGGGCCCTTCCACCCACTACAGTCCGCCGGAGCACAGGGGCATTTGTTTTTCAAATGTGTTTCGTGGCCCACCTTTTGGCTCCTCGGCTTTATTGAAAAGTGTCCGTTTCATTCTCACAGAGACCGTTCCCGGAGGGGGATCGGATATCTCTCGGAAGCGGAGCCAGACATTCCGTTTCGGCGATGTATTCCCTCCTGCCCCGACCCGACCCACCACACCCCACCCCCACCCCCACACCCCGGCCCCATGCAACCGGTCGGAGCTATGGATCACGACCCGCCAACGTGCGGCCCCCTCCTCTCAGTCCAGCGGACTGAGAAGCAGTGCTTCTCAAACAACCACCATATTTCAATCCTAACCCAAGGGGGAACAGTGGTGACGTCGTATAGGAGGCTATTGCAAGTAATTCATTTAATTAACTAATTAATTAACATTAATGACCCTAATGTTGAACATTAATTACAACATTTCAACAAATTAGAAATATAGTGGGGGAGTGGGGAGGGGGTGCAGTATGTAGCATACAAAACTCTCCTTCTTTCGTGTGTCATCATCAGATGTCCAGCTCAGTAGCGTACAGCCACGCCCTCGTCTCAGGTCCCCCCCCCCCCCCCCCAACCTTTTCAAACTTGCATTCTCTACGTAAATCCCAACTCCCCCTTACCTTTCTTTTAGAGTTCTTCAATCTTTTTAACTAGTTTTTCCTAATATAGTTGCTTTTAATTTGTTTCTGTAAGGCAACTTTGAGTAACTAGAAAAGCACCATATAAATCGTATGTATCATTATTATATATAGGCCTACTTTCTCATGGACCACCTGTTATTTGCCTCCCGCTCGCCCATGTCTCTGTGTTAAAAATGACAATAGTGTCCCTGAGCAACACACTTAATCCAGCCATCAGATGGATGAAGTTTAAAACTGAATTTCCCTCCACGGGATTAACAAAGCTCTCCTCTCCCCTGATCTGTGGACCGCTGGTTGAGAAACACTGACTTCAGATCAGTTTGAGGCTTGATTTATATTTTGTTGTACAACACTGCTCAGAGTGGTGTTGTTTTATCAATGCAATTCTAAACTCCCCAACATCCTGTTATGAACAAGTGCTCACTTCAAGTTGAAACACCACGCACGGATCAAAGGACAATGAATAAAAGAGGGCCGAGCTCCTTGCCAGACTTTTATTTCAAAGGGTTTTTCGTGGATGTGGTTAAGTGCTGAGTGTATAATTAGTCAAATGATAGAGATTAACATGAGGAGGCTTTATTTGAGGGGTCACTTCTGGATCGGCAAATTCTTGCCCACTGGTTACAGGAACCACACACACACACATTATTGTATCTCAAAGCTGCAATCCGAGACATATTTGAATGAATACCGGTAATACAATGTGATTTTTACCAATCTGAAAATGTTGCATTTATATAGCGCTTTTATCCAAAGCGCTTTACATAGATTGTGCATTACATTCACCCATTCGCACACCCATCTTACACCGAAGGCAGAGGAAACCATGCAAGGCACCAACCTGCACATCCGGAGCAATTAGGGGTTCAGCGTCTGCTCAAGTACACTTCGACACTAAAGGCCTATTCATAGTCTGGATTTTCGTGGTGAGGTGACCACCGCTCTGGTGGTGAGGTGACCACCGGAGCTGTAATAACGTGGAGCGGTGGTGAGTAAAAACAGAGAGAAGGGCTGGGGAGAGCGGTGGTTTGCTCTTCACCGCAGCTCAGTGACGTCATGTTGTAATTCGGTGGTCACCTCACCACCGAAAATATTAGACTATGAATAACGCTTATCTCTGGGAACGCCGGATTGAACTGGGAGCCTCACGGTTCCGGCTGCTCTACCCCATAGCCACTGATCCTCAAAGTAGTTCTAACTGAAGCTTATCAGTGCAACATCTCCAAGCAAGGATGTGACAGTGCGAGGTAGTAACGAAAGATTATGCCTCCCGGTTTTGAGGGGTAATGGAAGGCGGGGCTTTTCAGAGTAAAATATTCCGGCGCATTCAAGGTGTTAAGACGCCTGCATTGTCACTGACCATGTCGATGACCAACACTGCTTTAATGTATGTAAATCTCTCCAGCTATTTTCCATTCCATCTTTATTTTCCCCCCAAATCTAATCTGGACTCCCATGGCCTCTGAAATAAGCTAATTTCAGGAGGCCGAAATTGTGTTATGAGAACGGGACAGAGAGAGTTGATTGAAAGGGCAATAAGATCGGATCAATGAGCGGATGCCTATTGGAGTCGACGCCGTAAAACCCTGAGCGTCAATTCAACCCTGGGGATGTAAAAACGAGTAGATTTTCAAACCTGTCGGGTTAAACCGTCACTCAGCATTTTGCTGTGTTTATAGCCGGTCTGCAATTTGACTCCCGGAGGCTGAATTGGCTTCGATCCCAAACGACACCCTCTGATTTAGTCTCTGGGGCAGCTGTGACTCTTCAAACCCGTCCGTCATGGCTGTGGTCCGCTGATCCGCGGCACTGCATAAAAAAAGTTTTAAATCTGGTGAGAACACTCCCCCCCCCCCCCCCCCCACACACACACACACACACACTACCACCACCACCCCACTGAAATAACTGGCATTCCAATGTCAGCGGCCCTCGCTTTCTTTAAAATGACTTTAAGCAGGGAAGCCGCCACGGGTCACGGGCATTACTTACCTCTGTGCAGGGAAACATCACCTATGAAAACATGCATGGAGCCATGTTATCTTTCTGCACATAAACATGCATGCGTTATAGTGTGCAATTTGTGCGCATGTTCACGTGTGAGCTCTGCCTTACACGCAGGCCTGTGTGTGCATATGTGCAGGTCTGTGTATTTGTGTTCACAGAGGTCATGTATACACAAGAGTTCACCCAGGTGCCACACACACAGACCTACAAGTGCCTATTCGACAGAAATAACCCGGACCTCCCACGACTAACTCCATTTAAAGCTTGTGGTGTTAGCTTGTAGATCTGTTCTTCTTGGCAAGCGATAACGCTTGTGCAATGGATTTAGATTAAGTCTGTGGTCATATTGTGCAGAATGTGCACAATATACTAATTTATCTTTCAATTACCATGCGGCACTTTGTTTTTGATCTGCCATTTGTAACATGGTGTTGGGATCATAAAAATAAATCGTGCTTTATTGCTAACCAGTAGGCTATGCTAAAATGTGTTTCTGAAAATGTTTGATTCATATTTTATCAGAACATAGTTTAACTATTCTCACGCTTAGACTACTGTAACTCTCTGTATACCTGCCTCACTAAAACATCTATTCATCGTCTCCAACTAGTACAGAATGCTGCTGCTAACTGGCTCCAGGAAATTTGACCATATCACCCCCGTTCTAGCGTCCCTGCACTGGCTCCCAATCTCCTTCAGGATCAATTTCAAACTCCTTCTCACCATATTCAAATCCAGGTCCGGTCTCGCTCCACCCTACGTCGCCGATCTAATCTCCCCCTATGTCCAAACCCGCTCCCTGAGATCCTCATCCAAAGACTTTCTCAACCCTCAAATTTTCCGGCTGAAGTCCAAAGGCTTTCAGCTCCCTAGCACTCTGGAACACACTGCCCTTACACATCAAGCGCGCTGAATCAGTGTCCTCTTTTAAATTCCTTTTAAAACCCCACTTTTATAGATTAGCCTTCACTGCTTCATCTAACATTTTAGTATATATTTTTTCCTGCTTTTGTTTTCTATTGAAATGTCTTTGCTGTATATTTTTCTGTTTGTTGTTGTTGTAAAGCACCTTGTAACGCAATTTGAAAGGTGCTATATAAATAAAGTTTTATTATTATTATTATAGAGTTTTTACTTCTCAATGTTCAAATCAAATTCCCCCCAACACTATGTCCCGCCTCCCTAGCCGTTTTCACTTGGAAATACGCCATATACCCCTCAGGGGTCAATCCTTGACCTGCTCATTTTCTCCCTATACACTGAAATGCCTATCTGCAAGCTTGTAGATCAGCTATTTTACCATATTTTTCACAAGATGTTCGCGTATAGTACGACATGCCCAGAATAGGAACGCTAGTGTTCATGTGGTTAAGACAGCTTGGACTGAAGTCGATTTAAAAAATCTAAATCCTAAAAGAATTCTGAAAAACCCATGTTTCTATGTCAGTGGGGCTCAACCTTTTTCATGTCAAGGACCCCCAGAATTATCTCTATTGGGCCACCGACCCCCATCTCAAAATATGTAGTTCCAGGGACCTCCCCAGAAGGCAATATTTTAGTTAAAAATGTTCCCTCTGAAATATATATTAAAAATATATTTTCACGATTTTTCAAAAATAGCAGACCTACAAGCTCGTAGCGCGCCACTCGGTGGTGCGCTATGAGCTTGTAGATCTGCTATTTTTCAATAGCTACATTTATAACATAATGTTTAAAACACCAAAATGGGTCCCCGCCCAAAATGGTTAAGACAGCTTGTCGCCTTTTGCGTCTCCTTCTCACCCTTCTCACTCTGAACGCTTTATTTCTCCTTCGTTTGTGTATTCTCGCCCTCCGCAGAGCTTTTATTGGCGGCCATTCTTCTTCTGACCTCAGCCATCGTGTGTTATGTGGTCCAGCCCGGCGGCATGAAGGCCAGCTGGAAGGGTTCACGCTGGAGTTTTAGACAAAGCGACGGAGAGGGGCGAGACAGAGAAATAAACAACTGCCCTCGAGGGAGAGATAAACATTTACTTTTCCACGAGGGGTTAGCGCCATAGCATGACGAGCAACGAGGGTGAGCAGCAGCAGAGAGAGAGAGAGAGAGAGAGAGAGAGAGAGAGAGAGAGAGAGAGAGAGAGAGAGAGAGAGAGAGAGAGAGAGAGAGAGAGAGAGAGAGAGAGAGAGAGAGAGAGAGAGAGAGAGAGAGAGAGAGAGAGAGAGAGAGAGAGAGAGAGAGAGAGAGAGAGAGAGAGAGAGAGAGAGAGAGAGAGAGAGAGAGAGAGAGAGAGAGAGAGAGAGAGACTGTACTGTAAATTCTACAAACTGTTAATAAAGATTTCAATCAATCAATCAATCAAAGAGAGAGAGAGAGAGAGAGACACCTCCGCTCTGTGTCCTCACTGTCATGACAGGTGGATGGTGACAGAGACAACTAGTAGCCTTCACCATCCAGCTCATCAATCAGTGCTGGATAATACTCTCTTTGCAGTGATCCTTAAGACATGAGATAATTACTACATTAACAGTGCCTAATTGGCATACATTTTTAACAGCCCTTTAACTACTTAAACCATACTTGGTTGACCGGAGTACCCCAGGGGTCTACGCTTGGTCCGCCCCTTTCCCCTCCACTGAATCTCTTTGCCTGAGAATAGGGATGCTAGCGAATAAGAAGAATAAGAAGCAGCAGAACATTATTTCAGGTGTTTGTTTAAGCACAGACAACTGGAGCCAACTGTCTTAAAGTGTTCATTGAACTCTGAAAGTCTACAAATAGATCATAATAATTTGTTCTATTGCACTCATTTTGCCCCATGAACCCATCGGACTGCCATATGCCTCTTTGTTATAACTTATATCAGGCAATTTAAGGCATTCAGAAATAGTATTATAGTGTATTTAATGAACAACTATTTCCCTTCTGCACCAAATATCTGTCATTAATAACATAACACAACAGGATATATGTGACATATTTTAGTCATAGTTTGTTTCTATAAACTTGTTGGAAGAAGCTCAATTGTTCTGAACTCAGCCAACCTCACTGGCAGATACATTTCACTTGTTGCAAGAAAAATATGTCTTTTTTGTTTTAAGACTCATGCCAGATTTAATTTCTACTTAAATTTGATTTGTACAGTGTGGAATCTGATCACTGTCTACTAATTTTCTACCATTTAGTGCCAATTGTGAGTCTTGGAAGTGTGTAACATAAACATACTGATATACTCATGAACTGTATACTCTCCTTACCCAACAAACTACAGGAAAAAACAACATTCCATACTGTACAGTACTGCTCTTCAATGTCTGTAGAGGTGCATTGTATTGCTTCATTTATACGTGGTGGGCCGAAAATACCACATACACTGCAGCTTACAATGCATCGCAGCGATCTGCTGGTACAGTAGATCTGCTATTTTTGGCATGCAACTCCAGGTATAACAGTATAAAGTGAAGTCTTGACTTTCTGCGGTGCATGGCAAATCAAGTCTATGGTATTGTGCACAGTAGTTGGAGTTTAGTTTAGTTAATTTGTGCGGCAAAGATGCAGATCTCATTTTCATACTGAAATGTGACACAACTAACTCTCGGCACAAGGCCATGAGAAAAAGACAAAGAACAATACACACACTGCTGTGGTTCACGCTGTAGCCATTACTGACCCTAATTTATAATGACTCCATTGTCGTGGGAACATACTGTAGACATATATATCATGCATAAATGAGGTGGACAGCCACTTTAGCCCACGAGATGACGTGATTATAGCCCATGGATTAATCTGCCTGGTTGAGGTATCATCCAAAAGTGCAACACACACACGCACACACACACACACACACACACAGACACGACAGAAAGGCGTGTGGACACGCACATAAACACAATAATACATGAGGCACGTTTATGAACGACCGTATACATACATGAACGCGCACCGCACACATTATGTGCTGTCACTCACTCAAGCCCAAACTAAAATCTACGCCAGGTTCCAATGTCGCCACTTTAGCTAAACACTGTGCATCAGATCAGTTACGTCAAATGCTCCATTAGTTCATTTAAGAGTGTAATTACAATGAATTATATAACTATTTCAGAACCATATGAACGGCAGGAACATGCATTCACTTACTGAAATGTGCCTTTATAGCATACGAGGAACCATCAAGGTCTCATCTGTGAATAGATTTAAAAGCCATACAGCATAAAAGCTTTTTCATATCCGTCTATTGAAATGCTGTCTCTACATCTTATTCATGGAGAAAACAAATCTGAGCTGTGTGTGACTGTGTGTGTGTGTGTGTGTGTGTGTGTACATGCACGTGTGTGTGCGCGCCTATGAGCCAAACATAAGGAGGAACCTTGAACCAGGTGAGGCGGAGGTCAACAAATCTATTCAGATGGAATCTAAATGGGGCTGTTCTGTGTTGAGTACACTGCACGGAAAATGACTTATATTGTTCATTTCACTGCATGTGGACCCATTTGGGTTCCAATTTTTTGTTATAGCCTAACTTTATTTTATTTCGATTTTTATGGGCATTAATTGCAGTGGTGGAAAAAGTACTCAAATGTTTTACTTTACCAAAAGTACTCCTTATTCAGAATGTCTCATTTAAAGTTTTCAAATCTTTTGAAAATAGCAGCGACGCGTTGTGAGCTTGTAGATCGGCTATTTCCAAATGGCCAAAATGTATGGCTGAAGTGGTTAATGTATGTTTTGTAATAATAATCAAAATCTACAAGTAACTATAGTAACTACAATTTTCAAATACATGTAGTGGAGTAAAAGTACAATATTTGCCTCTGAGATATAGTGGAGTAGAAAGTAAAATTATTGGAAATTGGAAATACTCAAGTGAAGTACAAATACCTAAATGTACTTGGTGAATTTCCACCACTGATGATTAAATGCAAAACCAATTAGATGTCTATCCACCCACTTCGACGGCTCTTCCACAAAAGACAGACCCAAACCCTGCACCCTCACACCAACCACCACAAAAAGGATAAAATAAATAATAAACACAATACTAACACAACAATAATCACAATATAAGAGTTAACCAAAAGGGCCTATGGGAAATACTGTAATAATCAAGAAATGGGCATTTTATATAGGCACCATTATAACAGATGCTATTAATAATACTCAGATAGATAGATAGATAGATGCTTGATGTTAATGTTACAACTATGTAACTCAGGAATCAACAATGTGTTGATTTGTTTACTCACCAATGACCATAAAACAGCACATAGATGTCTGATAATTCCCCCCTGCCTCCACTGCGTGGCGCTAAAACCCATGTGCGTAAACTTGAGCGCGTGTCTTTGACTGCAGCACTTAAAATACTGTCAGAGATGATAGCAGATGAGCAAATGGGTTAAGTTGTACTAGCCCATTAGTGTGATTTCAGCTAGAATACAAAATGTACACCATTGTTAGACTATGAGACAATACAATAAACTAGGTAACTGGTCACCCATCATCATGGTCATGATAAAAGCAATGTTAAAAGCAAGTTAAGTTAAATAAATGCGTCCCAAGCATTTTTCTTTTAATTGGGAGCCTAGGCTACAATAAATGATCACTTGGTTGCCATGTCGGCATGGCAGCATGGGGACCTTTGATGAATTGAACAATGTGGACCCTGTTGTAAACAAGTGTAATGCTTAATTGGGTCGTCCACTCACAGTTGACAGTCTTTGTATTGAGTTTGTGCTTAAAATGTACTGTAAATTCTACAAACTGTTAATAAATATTTCAATCAATCAATCAAAAACCTCTCTTGACCTCTGTTCTCCAGGTAAGAAGAGGAGACTTGTCCTCGGGCCCCATGTTGTGTTGTGTAATGTTGTGTCGATCCTTCAGCCGAAACCACCTTTTTATGCCAATGAAATGAATGGGTCTGTCGCGGCCGAGGAAGCAGATATTACCCCCCGGGGGTGAGGGAGTAAGGGATGTTGTTTTTGTAAGCGAAACGCCCATCATTCAAAATTCAAACCAATGAGAGACAGGCAGTGTGCGTCCATGAAACTGGCACGGTGGGGGGAGGGGGGATGGGAGCGGGAGCATGGCCGAGGAGAGAGAGGGTGCTTGTGTCATGACTGAGCGCTGACTTGGTTGGTTTCTCCAGACAGATTCACTACATTTCTTGCGCTCCCCTTCCCTTGAATCCATCCCCTCCTTTGCTTGTGTTCCCTGAGCCTCAGCCTCAGCCTGGGCTGTCTGTCATATAGCTGTGCTGCTGTTGAACCAACTGTAGGTCTGGTCGGCAGCAGCGCTACATACATTGTTTTAGTAGTTCCTTTCCTCCACAGCTGAGGAAGAAGGATCCACAGCTGAAGATCATCATCATCCACGCCACGCAGCCAGCTAGCTACTGGAGACGGGCTTTCAGTCCGTGCTCCGCCCCGGTGAATCACAGTCAGTCATTCAGACACTACAGCGGGACACGGAGGGCAGAGATCCCGAGAGGAGCAGGCTGTGTGCGGAGAGACCTCGCCTCCCTCACCGGCTGCTGTTACTGCATGGAGTTTATTCTACTGTGTCTGATCTGCATGATTTATGGACTGTACTCTCACTTCTTGTAGGATTTGTTTTTATGTTTTTACACTCCGACCTGCAGCAGGACAACAAGGCAGTTTGTTTGCGCACGGAGTCGGGGCTGAGTGAGATTGTTGTTGTTGCCCCGGCTCGGCGGGACAGTGTCCCCCCAACCCCCCTCCGCAGACTTTTTATTTTGGATTAGTTTTATCGTCCATATTTTAGCCTAAGAATTTAGCCTAAGAGGCTACTCCGTTAACAGTGACCGTTAACATATGCGTGTGTTGCAATGGACACGCGGTCCGATTAGAACAACGGCGGTCAGAAATAGTTCAGCTGTTTTAAAAGGACTAAATCTCGCTTCTTTAAATTAATAATAATATCCATCAAGAGACAACAAGTCGACTGTGTGTGCGTGGTGAAGCAACCGTCTCCTCGGAGCGACATTCAGATGTGATTTCGCAGCCACAGCCAGACGCCGATTCACGCAGAGAGGGACTTTTGGCCAACAAGTTTGAGTTTGAGAGCAATAAATATGCCGCAGGTGGAAATGCTCCTTTTGCTCGTCGCCGTGGTCATTTGGACGTGCGTGTACGGCCAAGACCCGGCCTCCAAGGTGGTGTCGGACCGCTACGCAGTCTACTGGAACCGGACCAACCCCAGGTGAGTGAGTGAGTGGGACACGGACACGGACACGACGCACACGGTACGGCTAGTACTCCCGCAGCCGTGCGCAACTTGCGTCCGCGGAGCGCGGCTTGACAATGGGCTGCCGAATCCTCCGATGTCACGCAGTCAGACCCAGAGATGCAATGTAGCCTATACTACTATACCGTATCATGATGTAACCCTGCCCTGGATGTGAACAGACGTATCGTAGCCTACTATATTTTGTATATGGGCTACACGTTCAGATCGAGTTAGAAATGTATACATTTAGAGACTGAAAATGTTTATGTGCAGACATGTTTTATTTCTTTATTGGGCGACAAGCACATTTGTTTTGTAGCCTATTCTTCAATAGTGTTTCATTCGCCAAAAGCACCTATTGTTCAGTAGTAACTATATCTGATATACTTTCCCTTTTATCTTGTTATTCAGAAGTCCAATTTTAGTAATCCAAGGTTATGAAAAAACATGAGCATCACCATCAACCGTTTTAATTGTGTAATTAAGTTTCGAGCGAAAGAACAGTATTGATATTGACACCTTTGATTGACTCTCATATCTCCCATGGTGTTATGATGAGACCCGCGGGTCACCAACTTGACGCCCGGTGAACTTCACCCATGACATTGTCCAGTGACAGTCCAGTCATTATAAAATGCCAATATTTTAAATAGCCTATCATAATGAATTATAGGGCTAGCCATGAGATCTGCGTTACAATATAAGCTGATGAAATGAATAGCTTATTTCAAACATCCCCCACAAGGCAAGGACAACTTTATTTGTAGGCCTACAACAAATTTCAAAAAGTCAAAGTGCTTTACATGTAATTGTAAGACATTTATAAACGGACATTTGGATATATTTAAAAATGGAACAAGTATGTGTTTCAACATTGATATTGCTTCAGAACACGCACACTGTTTAATATAGGCTATTGTGTCCAGAATATTTGTACTGAAATTGTAATACTGTAATTCACATTGATCGCTGCAGCGAGCGGTTATCTCAGAAGACCAAAGATACAGCCTCTCTCTGGCCACTGTAGTTTCAGAATAATGCTGAGTAGCTCTTGAGAGTCTGCGGTCGTCCATCCATCCGTTGTCTATTAATATTGACAAAATGCTTGTTATCACAGTTGCATTTTTATTTAAAGTTACAGCATCTTTCAGTATCAAATGTGGTTGATCGTTATTTGTGAAGCTATAGCAGTGTAATCCTCAGAGGGGCTCCTAAAAATGACCCAAACTACAGTGAGACATGTCTTGAATATCGTGCTTTGTCAGTTGGAAAGAAACCTCATATGTGAAACGGTTTATTTTCACGGCTCCAATTCAAATTCATTTTTGCTACTTTGGTGTGACACTAGTGTAGTATGATCAAGTCTTATCATTTTTCGACTTTTTCACAATGCCATGCCAGACTTCCCGGTCCTTCATTGCCACCCCCAGTTCAGGCATGATCAAGTAGTAGGGTGTGCGCACACACGCATGCACACACACACACACACACACACACACACACACACACACACACACACACACACACACACACACACACACACACACACACACACAGTTAAAATATGGATATACAAGGTTTCTGCATGACGATATGCTTCATGTTGACATCTCCTGTTTCTACTCTACTAGTTTTCTTTTTTGAAGTTGCAATTAATTGCAACCTCAGGGAAATTAATAATATCAGTTTGAAGAATTTGACCTATAATAACTTTGCTCTCTCTGCTCTACAAATGCTAACTTCTTCTTTGTCACAGATGGCACTTTTTCTTTTTATTCTGAATGTGAACAAAAGGGTTAGGTCATCTTCCGGTGGCGTGACTCAATGATTTATAATAAATGTAAATGACCTCAGCAGCACATAGTGCTATGTCCTTGTTTGCATTGAACACAGATGTGTGTCATTGTTAGTGGACTTTTAGAGTTGTTGTTATTGTTCCTTTTTTTTAAAGCTGATGAATTTCACCCTGCTCCATTTCAAATAGAAATATTGTGACTCCGCCACATTTCTAGGAAGGGACACCGGACACAAACTTACAAAACCATTAAACCACACCAATAGCCGATCTACAAGCTCACAATGTGACGTGTTGCGAGTTTGTAGATCTGCTATTCTATTATTTTCTCCCGGAACATATCTTACTATAACATAACCTCTGTCTGTGAGTTGGAGTCCATTTTCCGATCTGATCTTGCACACGGCCATGAAGGGAATGACGAAGCCTGTTTATGTGTGTGTGCAGGCTATGGGACCGGTAGTTGCATCCATCCGGGCTATGGGACATAGCCCGGATGGATGTGGGTGAAAATGGCGGGTATGGATCGACCAGTTTCAGGAAATTTCGGGAAAATGTCTGACAGTTTCTGGAAGTGTACTGAGTAATTTGCGCTTTTGAATACTTTAGTATACACTTTGTCTACCACCGCCTGGTCATTGTTAGTGCTGTATGTTTGGTAGAGAGGCTAAGTATACACACGGCAAAATCACAAGTGTTGTTTTTTACCATGGACCATATAAATGGACCACTGACCATTTTTACACTGACAGAATTGACTCCATTAATCATAGCGGCATTACAGTATACTCACGTTGGGAGCTTGTTAGATCGCCTTGTTAGATCTTTTTTGGAGCTTTTGTGCCTTTATTGATAGTTACAGTGAAGACAGACAGGAAAGGGAGAGAGAGAAGGGGAGAGACATGCAGCAAAGGTCATCATGAACGAGACTCGAACACGCAACACGCTGTCAGGCAAGAGCCTATATATGTGGCATGTGCCTGGATCACTAGGCCAGCGGGTGCCCCCAGATCGCCTATTTTGACAAAGGGTGATTATAGAGGATAGGATTGGTTGGACTCCGGTCGCCTACTGTATGTATGTAGGGGTTTAGAAGTGGTTTAACAATTGGCAGAATTTCACTGTGCAGCTTTCAGATGAGTCAGAATCAAAATAAAGGTAGTATTTGGTCTGAGATGGGAAAAGTGGTCACACACACACATGCAGAGAGCAGTATTTGTCTTTACACTGTTAACCTTGAGGTGAAGTGTGTGTGTGTGTGTGTGTGTGTGTGTGTGTGTGTGTGTGTGTGTGTGTGTGTGTGTGTGTGTGTGTGTGTGTGTGTGTGTGTGTGTGTGTGTGTGTGTGTGTGTGTGTGTGTGTGTGTGTGTGTGTGTGTGTGTGTGTGTGTGTGTGTGTGTGTGTGTGTGTGTGTGTGTGTGTGTGTGTGTGTGTGTGTGTGTGTGTGCAACAACGGTTTTCGGGAAAAGTAGAGGAAGCTGCGAGATACTGATGTACAAATGCAAATCTTGCGGTGCCATCAAAGTGAGCTGACACACTTCCTGCTTGACTAACACTTATCTGACTGTAGGAGCAATATTAACATATTTTATACCTTCACTGTGTGTGTCCCAGTGGTGGAAAAAGTACTCAAATGTTTTCTAAAGTAAAAATATCAATACTGCAACGTAGAAATACTGTAAAAGTACGTAATTAAACTTTTACTTGAGTAAAAGTACAGAAGTATCGGTATTCAAATGTACTTCAAGTACCAAAACCCAAAAGTAAAAGTACTCATTATGCAGAATGTCCTATGTATATGGGTATTTGATGTATGTTTTGTAATAATAAACAAAATCTAGTAGTAGCTACTAGCTAATGTTTTTAAATAAATGTGGAGTAAAAGTACAATATTTGACTCTGAGATGTAGTGGAGTAGAAGTAATAAAAACAATCACACCCATGTGAAGTGAGGGGCGCTAATATATTAAAGTCTAACTCATGTTGATTAGGTGATGTAGGTGATTGTTTGTAAAACAAACGGTGCCAACACAAACATTAAACGCCTTTATCAATAGAGCCAATATGACGTAAACGACTCATTATGACGTAAATTTTCCCTTCATTGTCAATGCATTTACTAAACAAACTTTGAACTAAAGACAAACATTAAACCTGTGTATAGAACAAAAAAAATGGAAATACTCCAGTAAAAACAAATTGAACTTAAGTAAATGTATTTAGTTACTTTACACCACTGCTGACTGCGAGCAATAACATATTTTATACCGTCACTGTCTCGGTGTCCTCTTTACAACCTGCTACATGTGTTTTCAGGCATGTTTTGTTTCTGTCCCCTACTACGACACGGCTTCTCAATGTGGGTTCCCTGGACCCGCAGGGGTCCCAGTGGGGGTTCCAGTGGGGGGGGGGGGGGGTAAATAATTGAAAGTTAGGAACCAAATGGACCCTTTCAAGTCTGTAACTTTCGAGAGTATACGAATGCGACGTAATGGACGTAACGTAACGGTTCTGTTTGTACACTCTGGGAGTTAAATAAACAGCGATGATTTAAGGATTTTACAGCATAAGAGATAGGAATGGCATTGCGGGGGGGGGGGGGGGGGGGGTTCTCCTTGAAATTAAATTATACAAGAGATTGAGAATCACTGCCCTACAATGATTCCCAGTTTCTCAAGTCTCATTCCTTGGTTGCCATAAACTCCCCCCCCATTCCACCCACCCCCCACTACCACTCTTCCAAATGCTCCTTCAACCCCCCCACCCGCCCCCAACCCACGCTGGGGCAGACAATGAGAGGAACACAGGGGTGTTTCAACAGCGGGCCAAGGGCTCAGCATGGTGCACACTGCATGCTCCTCTGAGACACACACACACACACACACACACATGCCGAGGTCACACGCTCGGTGGTAACCAGGCAGGCCCCTGGGTTAAGCATCAGGGAGCTTGCACAGAGGGGACTGTAGTCAGGGTCAAAACTGGGGCAGTACCGCCTGGCCCCAAGGGCCTCGGTCGGTGATGGGCCATTGCAAGGCACCCCGCCTGGACTTTGTCCCGGGCCGAATGGGGCTCTCTCGCTAAATAAATGAGTAACTCTAAATGGCCGTCTCCTTTTCTCATTCATGACTCTAATCTAAACCCGACCCGGGCTGTATAATATAACAGAGTGCCATGCTAGGACGTTCGGGGCCCCATGACCCGTAGCAGAACCTGGCAGTGTTCCATACCAGACCCTGGGCCCCATGCAGCACCCTGCTGCTTAATGGAACTAGACGCAGTCTCCGGTGCCACTGGGGTCTATCGGCTGCAGCTTCTTCTGCTTGTTGTCGTTGTCTTCTTCGTCTCCTCTGTCCTCCTTTACGTTTCATGGCTTTTTGCGACGACAAGTGAGCCGCGTTGTGCCGTGTTGGCATATCTCACAGGCTCATTTGCGTCCACACACACGCTACAGCTTGGGTTTCAGATAAGGTTCTTGGAACATAATTCGGCCCGTGCTTAGGAGGTGGTACTAACCCTGCGTTCTGGGCATTTAATTATATATAAAGTATTTAATTACTATGTTTTGAGGGGCGCTAGCCCCTCCAATGCCTGACTTTTGCAAGCACGTCATATGTCAGCCAAGTCTTTCATGGACTTTTAATGTTTGTTTAGAGCACGTTTTTAACAAAAATGTAATGGCAGCCAAGTCTATGGACTTTTAATGTTTGTTTAGAGCAGCAGTTAAACAAATATTGGGGACGTGAGACGTCATGTGGCCTATAATATTATATACAATAACACTGCATTCATGTCTCGTAACGTATATAGTGGCAGTGAATCTGCAATGAATGTGGCAGTCAGAGTGGGCGCCTCTCACTTCACACAAGTGTGATGTTTTCTGTGAAGATTTGTACACATTTGAAAACTTTAAATGAGACCTTCTGCATAGTGAGTGCTTTCTACTTTTTTGTACTTTAAGTACATTTTGAATTCCAGACATTCACTTGTAATGGTGTAGTTCTACATTGCAGTATTGATACTTTTATTTAAGTAAAAAATGTGGTGATGCTAGACCAGACAGATGCACTCTGTCCTGCACAGTGTGAATGCAGTGCAGGAAAGTAATCAAGTATATATTTACTCAAGCGCTGTACTTAATGTACAATTCGAGGTTACCTTTTCTATACTTTCTACTTCTACTAATATTGTACTTGATTACTCCACTACAATTATGTGAAAACTTAGTTGGAAGTTACTTTGCAGATTTAGATTTATAAAAGCCATATTTTATACTATTAGAAAATAGCGATTTACAAGTTTTCAAATTCAGTACAGTACTTGAGTAAATGTACAGTACTTTTTTACACCACTGGCTGTACTCATTATGAGCTACTTCATTAAAATGAGGAGTGAAACTGCAGTGAGTAAGACAGAGGCCTTACTGTAAAATTCTGTATTTTCAAAAGAAATGTGCTGTTTTGATATTTATTAGTCATATTAATTAGCCTGAGAGAGAAACTGCCTACGGCACACAATCAAATCTCTGGAGGGAAGCGAGGAGGGCCACGGAGCTAGTTTTACAGCCTGGCTCACATTAGCATGCACAGTACATATAATGGTGTGAATTCAGTGCTGCACATTGGGTTTCAATGGTGTTGAGGAGAACCCATTAACTCAACCCTGGCCAGCGCCAGGGGGCGATAGTTCAGCGACCGCCACTGTTCACCACCATTCTATTTGGTTGAAGAAGAGCGTCTCCCCAAAACGGCAATGACGAAGGTGGTCGCGCTGATCGGATTAATCACTGGCTAAGAGTCTTTAGAAGCATTCATATTTTAGATGCGCGGTCACTGGTCGCAGCCACTAGTCGCTTTATTTATCCAGCACGATTTGAAATGGAATACTCATGAAAAGGCCTAGAAAGGCCTCATCCACCACCTTGCTCTTTAGTAGTCAGTAGTCAGTTGGTGTGTTCTGAAACTAGCTTAGCATCATAATATTGCTAAACCACTATCGGTATGCGTGTCCTCGCATGCTTTTAATCCAGCCAGCGTTTTAACGGAAAATACTGTATCTGTAAACCCCTGTCTATAGTTGTGAGAGGAATTACTCACAGACGTTACATTTTGGTGTCCGTGTCTGGTTCCTTGCAAGTCAAGTAAATTACATCAGTGGTGTGTAGTTAGCGCAGCAGCCGCGGCAAGCAACAAGGAGCTATTAGAGAATTCCCCGCTGACTGTCTATTTAGCTGCTTCATTAAAATCCACCACGGGCCCACAGCACAGAACCTTCACCGCGGCTTCTAGGTGTTTATTTGTTGCTGATAGGTGGGATCAGCCGAGAATCGGGGCTGAGTTCCGTCCCTAATCTCCCGAGCTGTTTGTGTCTCCTACGCCATGGAAACCGATACCTCCTCATCATCAGGGGAACATCAATGGGTGGGACTAACGATCTGGCAGCTGGGGGGGGGGGGGGGGGGGGATAGGGATTCCAGCATTCTACGAGAGCACTGTCACCTCAGGGAGAGTGGGGGTTCCTCTAATCCTGATAATGCCTGTCTAAAGCTTTCCACAACAGATGCAACATTATTTCCCCTCACAAGACAGCCGAGAGATTAAAAATCCAACAAACGCTAACATGTCTGGGTGAAATAAAAGGGGTCCCCAGCCCGTTCCCGGGTTTGCTAAGTGACCGCTAACTTCATAACATCCCCCTGTCAGAACCTTTTGATGACAATTGCATTCTTGTTCGTTGGGAAGGGAGATGAACATCCCCTTGATGGAATGCATGGGAGAATTAGGCCAGAAAAGAGCAATGGCTGAAGAGCATGGCTCTTCTCTTTGCCTCATAACCGCCGTCGAACGGCCAGTGACAGTGACACAGTACGTCTCTCGAGTAGAATGACCTCCACTGTTTGCTCTACACACTGCTTTCCTTTTTAATCTCCAATTAAAGAACAATGCTGCATTTTTTTTTCTAGTCTGTGGCGAGCTGATGTTGTGATAGTTTCCCAGTGGCATTGTGAATAGCTCCGTTCACATTTGTTCCCAGTGTTTACTCTATTCTTTTTCCCCTCTCGGCCTGTTCCTGGCTCCCTGCTGCTCGGTTCCGCTCGAGGAAAAGAAAAACACTCCCCCCGCCCCCCCCCCCCCCCCCCCCCCCCCCACCCCAAAATGCAGCAATGTCCAAATATTGACTGATTCTCGGGACAACGGGCCCTCTCCCCAGCCCTCGTCCCGACTGCGTTAATCAGTGTACCGTAGCGTATCGCCGTATCCTAGATTTTTACGGCGAACGTTCTCTGAGAAGGACGGACATAAGTGAATCAATGGATCAATGTTTGTTCATGGTAGCAGAGAGACTCGATCTGTCGAAAACCTACATACTATCAGCTATAACGACAAAACATTGCTGCAGTGCAACAAACTGACATAACATTTGATGGAAAACAAACCAGAAAACCTCCATTACATGTCATACAAGAATCCACTTATCAATTTCCGCACAGCATGCTGGTTTCAGTTACTTGCTATACTTAAAGTAATTGTGACTTATATACACCTTGAAAAGACGGAGCATTGCCATCGGTTAACCACTTCAAACCATGTATCCGTCGTTGACCACAGTCCCACAGGGCTCTATGCTAGGCCCCCATCCTTTCTTCCGTCTACACCAAATCTCTTTTCTGAAAATAGCTGATCGACGAGCTCACAACTTGTCGCAACCGGAGTAACGGACACGATGTGAGCTTGTGCATCTGCTATTTTTGCAGAATGATTTTTACCCCAGAATGCAGGAATGCTTGGGTTCATGTGGTTGTATCTAATTACACAGGTACATTCAGCTGTGAGAGTAAGATTGGCACCGGCACTCTCAGAGCTTAGATGAACACTGGGAGTTGCTGTCAGTGGTATAAAGTAACTAAAGTACATTTACTCATGTACTTAAGTACAATTTAGAGTTTTAACTTTACTTGAGTATTTCCAATTTTCAATACTTTTACTTCTACTCCACTACATCCCAGAGGCTATTATTGTACTTTTACTCCACTACAATTATTAGAAAACTAGTTACTAGTTCCTCCATTATTACAACGCATACAATAACCACATTAGCCATATATATGTCGGCCTTTTGAACATAGACGATCTACAAGCTACAGTAACAATGCGTTGCTGTTAGCTTGTGATAAGATTTTTATACATTTGAAAACTTGAAATGGGATATTCTGCATAATTTAGTTTAGTACTTTTACTTTTGGTATTGTAAGTCCATTTCGATGTCAAAACCTTTGCACTTAGTATATTTTGAAATCCGGACTTTTACTTGTAACAGAGTAATTCCACATTGCAGTATTGATACTTCGAGGTAGTTTTTCTGTGTGGTTTTCTGCACTAGGAGGGAAGGGCTGTCCTGTGGAGCAGCCGGGCAGCTCTGTTGAACTTTGACCTCCTGCATGCAGGTTTCTGTCTCCGCTCAAACTAATAAGCCTCGGCTCCTTGCTCTGCCACGGCTTGAGTGACAGGAGCCAGAGATGAGTTCCCTTTTTGAAGTCTGGCTGCTTCATTGTCTTTTGTTTCATGTTGAAATTTCTATCTGCATTTATTCTCTACACTTGATTGTCAGTCGGACCACGGATTATTCCATTCCAGTTAACAGAACGTTAACAGTTGGAGCTCTTTATTCCTCTTTATGTTTTATGTACAAAGAAGACATTCTTTAGTCTAATGGTCGCAGGGATTCGACTAATTGGTTAGTTTATTTAATCATCAAATCTGCAAAAGTTGAGTTTGCTTAGTTCATACGTCATGCAGAGACTATTCTTTCAGGTAGATGATGTTGAGATCTGAACATTCTTGTAATGAAGATCTCAGACTGGCTACCTTCTATTTCAAGTTATAGACTGGCACAATAAAAGTTACATCTACAGTTTACAAGAGATTAAAAACAACAAATCAACGATCAAAATCTTGGTTGATTAAGAAACTAACCAAACTGCTACAGTATTTTATGAGTGGAAAAAGACCTAGTTTCACATTGCTAAATGTTTCCACTTTCCATAAGCTCCCCATCAACTAATTGGATTTTTATTTCATCTAGTTCTCAGGTCCCAGCAGCTGTGTGATCTTGGGGTATACTCTTTTATTTGATATGGCCAACAGTCGATGGATTAGGAGGGACCCCATAGACCCTAATCTCAGTCTCACTCCAGTGCACAGAGGTTCACTTTTCTACTGTTTCTTTAAGGTTTTAATCTCGCCCAGCTATTGTGTGTGTGTGTGTGTGTGTGTGTGTGTGTGTGTGTGTGTGTGTGTGTGTGCACGCTGTTTAAATGTGAGTGGTGAAATGGCATCCCCCGTGTCTTTTAAGGCACCGGTGAGGGGTATTAGCAAAGAGCCTCTAAGGGGCTTAAGAGGTCAGCCCTCCCTTTTGTGTGGAGACACAAAACACATCCTGTGGGACCCTTCACCTCTCCTCTGTTCTTCCCCCCAGAAAGCCAGGACTGGCCTGACCATTCACATTAATCAGCTTCGCTCTCTAATGACTGCAGTAAAGCTTCTGAAAACGGGCCTCTAAAAGGTTCTAAAGGACCACTAAGCCCTCCTAAACAGAACAGACCGACCGGGGCGAGACTGCTGCTGCTCCGCTGTACGGAACACATCTCCGGACAGTAGGAGCGCGCACGCACACACACCCTGTGTCAAAAGTTTGTAGTGAGTGGATGTACTACTGACTATAATGTGGGATCCCCTTGCACACTTACAGGCTGAGGCAAATAAATAACAAATAATGAAACGCACGCCATGGGCCGAGAAGCGCTATAAATCGAACCCCATGATAAAGGAAGTGAAAGGCCCTTAGCAGCTATGTTAGAGGAGCCTTCTTGCGCCATATACTGTATGCCTTCTATTACCTCATTCCCAAGACTGGGAAAGCATCTGTGTCATTTTAGATTTTAAACACTAACCATTATTTTATACTTTGGCTACTTTTGAAAATACGTGAAAATGTGTTCATCTTTGAATGTATATATTTTGTTTAAACGCAATGTTTTTAAAACTCAAATCTTGGCTTCGTGGGGGAGGGGGTTAGTCCCTGGAACAAAATATTTGGAGATTGCGGTCAGTGGCCAAATACATAATGCGGGTCTTGAGAACCACTGATAAAAACATATGTTTCTTTTTCAGAAAACTGTTATGATTCAGAAGACATTTTTTAGAATTCCTCAGGTTATGGGTTATATTGTAGCAATTTTGTTAAAACTGAGTGACACTAAAGGAACGTTTGCACTGCTTTCTTCCAATGAGCAGCAGAGTGCAGAGAGTGAGAGAGAGGATGTATTGCCTCAATGGAACCGGGGGGAGCTTGGCTGTGATCATCATAGAATGGAAGTGGGTGATAAAATTGGGACTTTATAACGGCAGTAATGGGCTGGCCTCGTTCGTTCTTTCACTCAGCACTGTCTGCAGCAGCAGGACTGCATGTGTGTATTTGGTTGTTTATCCAGCGAGCAGACCTGTGTTTCATGTGTAGGACAGTTGATATTAGTCTAAATGTCAGCAGGGTGTGGCTGGGTCTGGGGGTGTTGGTAGCTCAAACACTGTTTGTTTTAAAAGGACTGTAAGGATAGACTAAAAGACACAGCTGTTTTTCATTAGGTTCGAAGGCGGGCGGAAAAGATGAGACAATTGAGACTATTCCAAATGAAATTGGCCAGAGAAATGCACGCTTAATGTGAAACAAATGCGATTAGTTCGATAACAGAACCAAATGTCCATTTTCTGCTACTGGAACTTGACTTGAGGGTAAATTATGTGTGCATATACATATTATACACGTGCACGTACACACAGGCATTTTTGGTCACTGTTTTGCCATGTCCAGTGGTTGCTAACTTGTAGGTTATGAGGAAGGAATTTAAGTTAATTGTTCTACACTTTTACAGTCAAGGTTGTTTGTCAGTCTTTCACAATGTTTTTCTGCTTTGCAATAACAGCACTGCATATAATTTAACTAAGCCATATAGCCATACAGTTAATCCAAAACTCTGTAGAATCACTTTCTGTTAAAAAAAGGAAAACATACGATGAAAATATGTGTATTTTGTGATAAAAAAAAAAAAGATTGTATTGCAGACCAATGTTTAGCATAGCACAGTCACAGACTGGCTTTCATGTCAAATCAAGACAAATGTTCAATCAGCTTTAAAGGTATATTCAGTGATTTCACTTAATTCAAATATCACTTATTTCTTTGTTTTGTTGTGATAATCCTCCCTACTATAGTGTGTGCTGGCCATATAAGGAGTTCCTCCCTGTCCCCAGTTAACCCCTGGGGGTCAAAAAACCTTAGGTTTCGTTTTTGACTCTCTATCCTGATTGGACGAAAGGCTGGGTCCCATAGCCAAAAACGAAACCTAAGGTTTTTTGAGTGAAATCACTGAATATACCTTTAAGCAAAGTAATTATATAATTGGCAGTTTTGTAAAACTAGGTAAAGGACGTTAACGATTTAGGAACAGAACACGGGGTGTTTAAATGCGAGTTAGTGAACATTAGATTTTCATTTATTTTCGTGAACTTGGTGTGACTTTGTGGGAACTTTAGCGTACGTGGCTCACTGGCCCATGGAGACGAGAAGAGACAATTTCCTCTTGTGTTCGGACGTGGCCGGAGCTTCAGGACACATTCAATATTAAAACGCTGTTTGCGATCTCACGTTAGAGAGCCTGGACAGCAGCTTCACACGCAACCCAGGGCGAAACACGGGTCGACGTTTTGTCCTCTCAGCCTTTTTGCCCCTCCTCCTTTTTATCGTTTATTAATTTATTGTCCCATTTCGGGACGTTCAGGGTCGTAGACGGAACAATGACAGACTGACGAGATTTGTGTCAGAAAGTGTGTGTGTTGTCTCCTCGTCGTTACGTCCTGCAGCATGGTGGAGCAGGGAACAGTCAGCCATTTGCGAATTCGACTCCATTTTGTTCGGCGAAACAAAAGTGGGTATCTTTAGCCGTTTCTTAGGAATTCAATTTTAAATCGGAAATGAATTAACAACGTCCCGCGCCCATGATCTTTTGAAACCATTTGTAGATCTTACTTAATCATATTCTCGGCGGGGAATTTTCTCAAGCCGGAAGAGTAGAGTGTGTGATTTGGGGGGGGGGGGGGGGGGGGGGGGGGGTGGTTCTGTAGGAACAGTGGGGTTATCCAAGTGAGGCGAAAAGTGGGGGACTTTTTTCCCCACCAGCCCCAACTTCTTGCATCGTAACACAATGACCATTGTGCAAGTTGTGATACATTCTATGTCACACAATGTTGCATTCATGCCTCAACCATGTTATATGAGTATATATGCCCCAGCCATCATCAATATCTGTGCCATTCCATTGACTATGAGGTCTTGTCTGAGCGTTGGCACTCGTATCACTGGCTGCAGCGTTACGGAGGGAACACTCGGGCAGACGCAGCGGAGTGGTCATGCCGATGATCCCTCTTTATGTCTTGGCTCCGCCAGGGACCCTTAGTTATTCTAGTGCATAATTGATGGAGGAGTTAGAATAGCAGAAGTAATGCGATGAGAGGGTGCAGCCAGGCGGAGCGAGGGATTGCGTGCGTGGGGCCGCAAACATTGCAGGGGACGAGGGCGAGGGCATCTGGAGTAACAGGTCCCCCGCCTCGACGCAGGATGTCACCGTCCCAGCCAATCAGAGCAGCTCCCCCGTCCTCTCCCACCAATCAGATCTTTCAGCTTGAGTAGTAGAGTACTACTATGTTCACCGTGTATGAGACAAGACAGTCATCGCTGCTGCTTCTCTTTTAAGAGTTTCGTGTGACTCTTGGCAGCTTTTTAAGTCTTAATTTGAGGCTGAGATTTTCTGTGACTTTGATCTTGATGGGGGAATGTAAATGGATCTCTCGGTCATTCCAATTTGACTGGTAAGAAGAGCCATTTTACATGACCTAGGGAGACATTTCTGCCTCAGAGGGCATTCCTTTCTCAGTTGTCTTTGTTGCCTTTTATCATGCAGTAGTTTTCTGTTGTTGCCTTTGGGCCATTATAAGCTCTATCCTGGGGTGCAGACCACACCTAGACAAGCCACTACAATAAAAGGCTAATGGTCAAACAGCCTTTGCATTGTCTTTTAAGTAAAGAGGCCACTGATAACATGCCCCGTGATCCCCACTTCAAAGGAACCCTTCAAAGAAGGTGAAGGGATGGGTTTCCCCGTGAGCCTCACCCCAAACTGCATGGGTTTCCCACTCAATATTCACACAGACTAATTAACTAAGATGTTATCTATCCACACGAGCCTGACAACACAATTTGACTATCGTCACTATCGGTTGGAAACCACGTATGTCTCTAAATCATCAGTGGGGCAGTTTACTGTTCAAGAAACTGAAAAAAGTAAATACAAATTACCTGTGTTCCGTTAGATGCAAAGTAGTTATATTTAGTTACTTACTAATACTTTTCATTGGTTAATTATTCGTAAAACCCTCATAAGCGGACAACATTTTAAACCTGGTGTCCCTAATTTGGGCAGGTCAATATAGGCGGAGATTTTCAAACTTTTCAAAGTAGGTCATGCCACAACATATCGTGATGTGATGCATTATGAACGTGTAGTTGTAGATTAGTTTTTTTGCTACTTTTGTGCATCACTTTCATATTTAAATTATATATTTTATATTTATTAAAAAATACATAAAGTTAAATATGGCGATACAAAGTTATAACATGCACTAAAGAAATACAATATGCAACAAAGTGCATAAGTATATCTTTCCACACTGAGTGGAGAGAAAAAATATCAAATGTGATCTAAAACGCGATCACATTTTCTGAGGAAATTAAAATGTACTTTTGCTGAATTAAAACATCTTAACTTGAAAAGTAGCATTTTTGAGTTTTCCGACAGATTTATTTTTGATAGATTATGCTACCATTATTTGATCACATTAAAATGGTGTCAATAAATTAGTAGAATGTGTGGTACCGTAGGCATTTTGTTAACGGCAAGTAGTCAAACTAATTGACCATAGTTGCTGAATAAATGAATGGTCAAAAAATAAATCAAATAACCATAATGTCACATTGCCCCTCTTGAGACCAGTGGTAAGTTGTAACCCTGTGTCCACTTCATATTACCCCTAAATGTCGAGCACCAGAGTGCATATGTTCCCACTTTGGGGCAGGAGAAAAATAAAATGGCTTCCCTCAAATAGGCTCCTTCTAGCATATGAAAACAGTAACTTATGGTAAACATCTCCTGTGCCCGTTCTATGGCCAGCAGAGCCTGTGTTCTTCTTGGGTCTACGGCTTGCCCTAAAACAAAGCTGTCCAGGAGAGCACTTAGAGGCCATTGGACTGAGACTATGGCTATTAGGATCATAAAGTCTCTCTCATAAAAATGTTTTATTTGTTTCCTGAGTGTGCTGGCTGCTTAGGTTTCCATCGGAAGTCTTTACGGTGCTGTGGTAATATTCCTGTCTCCAGATGGAACCGACCACTGAGTTATAGTGGAATACTGTAAAAGTGGCGAAAAACCCCTAGGCAGGAGAAGTTCACTAGTTTTATTATTATTATTATTATTATTATTATTATTATCTTAGCTTTTACGTTTCAAAATGTCTCATATTGTAATCATACAAAACTACCACAAACACAACAGAATAATTATGAATGTACAACTACAATTTGCTGGTTAAAAATGTAAAAACATTTTGTAAATTATTTGTACTATAATTAAATGGCAACTTTAGGATATATATCTTTTTTGCTTCATAGTATGCCACTATTTAAATAGACATGTATTGATAACAAAATTAACATAACTTTCATTTTATTATGCTCACAAAAAATACAGTAGGCCTATAGGCTTTCCAAAAATCTTTGCAAATGTAATTAAAATCATGTACTGTATTCATCTAAACATAACAGTGTAAACAACGTTGTAAATTCTTCCACATTCTTAGCATTATCTTATCTTTCAATGCTATATTTTTCGTATCAGTGTTGTATCGTTTTTACAGTAAACGGTTTACAAAAATAGTATACTAAACGGTATATAACTATGTAGCCTACTTAAGCTTTAAAATTGACTTAAGCAAAAAAATCAACTGGAATGCATTTATGTCCTTATTATATTTTTTTGCTATAAAATGTTGGATTGGATTGTAAATATCAACTTTAATAACTTTGTTTAATAACTCAGTTTTGCGACTGGCACTTGATATTTTATTAGTCAATCTCGCCTGAAGAAGTGGGTTTCAGTGGGTGATTTACACGGAGGTGTGCGATATGGCGTGCAACCCAACGTATAAATCAGGGTGAAAAACGGACACGGACCGGCAGTTCCAGGACTGAACCATCCCTTTGATCCCAGTGTGTGTCGGTGCTGCGGCTCTAGATCTCTGTCAGGATTCTTCACTTTCACTTATGAACATTTCTGATTTCTGAAGGGGGGGGGGAACGGGGAATATATATATATATTTTTTTTAAGTAGAAATAAAAGTCTAGTCTTAGTCCTAGTGAAGTCCTGTGACCCTTTCTTTGGATCACATGGTGTTCCCGTGAAGAAGTGGTGCTAGCAAGGTCTAGACACGCGATACACAGGGGGGGTTAAGAAAGAGAATGCGCCGGCTGAGACGTCACACGCGTTTACCATCCACCAAAGCCCAGCCACTCCTGTATGGCGGAGGCAGGGCCCATGCTACATTTTGCCCAGCAACCCAACAAGCGCAGTGGGAGGTGTGGCGCTATGGTGTTCTTCTGGTGTATAATAATACAACTGCTTGACACAGTTTCACTTGACTACTACTCAGCTACCCACACCAGCCTCATACCCCCCTCCACCCGTCAACTTATAGTGCCAAAGGAGGAGACTTTGAACTTTGTTTGGAAATATAAACCAAAGCCCCCCCCAAAATTGTTAATTATTACAGCATAGCCTTGAGTTGGCAGAGAAGCGGGTTCCTGACAGCTGCTATATACCTTCCGTTCTGGGCCACAGATGTCTAAAACATTTTTTGGTTCTGCCATTGTCCAATGCCATTTGGATATCACGATTGTAACAAATCCCGGCAGACTGTAATGCGACGGGTAAAGAATTATGCAAATTCTGTCCTGGCACAAAGGCGCGCTGCTGGGTAGAAGAGCGCTCTGTCTGGGATGCTTACACCCAATCGCTGTCGACCCCAGAACCCGGCAGCAACCAATTGGCGTTGGGCCCTTGAGCTTGTGGTTTTCATTGGCCATTTCAATGCGGATCACCAAAACTGTGCCGGATACAACCGGGGTAGAAAATAACCTAGTAAAAAGCTACTCTGTATCCGCACACCCGTTTGCCTGAAGGGAGCATTCTTTAAATGCACTGTTGGATTTGTGATGCATGACGGCACCATGACAGATTTCTTCCACCATGGAACCAGTGGAAAGAAAAAAATCCACCAAACCCAACCATCGCTGCATCAGTCTCCCGTACACTGTCGAGGACGAATATGCACCATTAATAATCCTCGGTTTTAATGTATTCGTTTGTAACTCACACTCGGAGAGTGTACAAAATGTAACCAACAGGTTCATTTGGTTACATTTGCACCCTCTGAGAGTTAAATGAACACTCAGGATTTTCACACACACAACCGCAAATGACAAAAATCCTTGCACACATAGTATTACACTTTAGGAGGCCTTTAGCAAACGGTCTTATGCACGGAGACAAACACCAGGGAAAACAAATTGGTGCTTCAAAGAAACTAGGAGGATACCAGGTACACATAGAACCTAGCATCCGTCTACACGTGCATTTGCTTGAGCATACACGAGTGCATGCGCACAGCACGCACACAAACAAACATTCAGGTTAGAACAGAGCTAATGTTCCTACCGTGGCCTCACTTTCTCCTTATCTTTTTAAGTGTTTCTCACTGGCCCTCTTTCTTTCCTCGACAATCCCCCCCCCCCCCACCCCCTCCTCTCTCTCTCTCCCTGGTGACCAGACGTCTGTCATAGCTGCTGACTCCCACTCCTGGCCTGATATCAGATATGGGAAGGGGGGGGGACGCAACAAGACCTCTCAGACTTCTCTCTCTTCTCCCCCCCCCCCCCCCCCCCTTTTTTGCACTCCCACCTTATGTGCCATTTTGAGATTCCTCGTAACGTCACTTCTTCTTCCAACCCCCTCCTCGGCCCTGACCCCGGGGTGCGACGGGGGGCCGAGCCCCGACCCCTACGCGACCATATGGCCGCCTCCTGTAGGGCATTGTTCAACACCACGCTCCCGAAAAAAACCACAAGGAGATTATGTTCTCCGACTCGGCTGTATATCTGTCCGTCGATGGCGACCGGTGGCACGATTGTGCGGAAACCGCCTGAAAAGCTATTTGTTTTCGTTTACCCTCATCCAGACTGTTTAAAAAGATACTGTCGTGTGTGTATCTATCTGTTGGTGTTGTCGTGCGAACACGGATGTAAAGGAGACGCTGGGTTCAGATGATTGTGATTGTAATTTTAGAGCCTGTCTCTTTTATGGACCAGACGGACAGAGATTCATTTAATCTGCTGTGGAAAATGAGTCTGCAGACTTTGGGGAGACAGTGAGATTGTATATGCAGAGACTTACTCTCTCTCTCACACACGCACGCATGCACCCATGCACACAAACGCGCAGCCGAACGCCACATGTCATTTGTTTATCCAGTGAATCAGCTGTTTGATCATAATTTCTGGCTAATCAGCCATGAGAGCCGTTCGTTAAGTGCAGCTTTTTCCTGTCTGTGATGCAGCCTATAACCTGTCTGGCAGATACAGAGATTACAAGTCAGAGAGCTCAGAAACCCATGGAGAGGTGCTAGGTTCAATTGAGCAGCATGACCCGAGAGCAGTGATGGAAAAAGTACAAAAATGCCAAGTCAAAAGTGTTGGCATCAAAGTGTAGTTAAAGTACCAAAAGTAAACTGTCATTACACCAAATGTATAATTCCAAAGCTCGAGCTTGTAGTTCGGCTATTTTCAAAAGGCCTAAATGTAACGACTAATGTTTTTAAAACTAAGGTTTTCAAATAATTGTGGAGTAATGTATGTAGTGGAGTAGAATGCACTTAGTTACCTTTCACCACTGCCCTAGAGTAGTCTTCTTTCCTGTCCCGTTACCACCACAGTGATAATGAACTTGAGCCGAGTGTCGTTAGCGTCACCAAAGTGGTAATTACAGCAAAGAACACCCTTGAGTGTAATATTGTGATTATGCAATGATTGTCAACAACAACACAAACAAGTTGACTCTTTATTTTATTGTAGAGGTTGTGGCCATAGCAGAGTGGGTAGATGGGCCACCTGGGAAATGGAAGGTTTGCATCCCGGCCGTGTCAAACACACATAACTGTAATAATAACCTGTAATAATAGTTGTAGAATGTTCAGGCCTGACGTCGAAATAAAACAAAAATAAATCTAAATCATGACAATTTTCTGAAAGATTTGAGGCACATTTTAACGATTTTTCAAAAATAGCAGACCTACAAGTTTGCTATGAGCTTGTAGATCTGCTATTTTTCAATAGCTAAATTATAACATAATGTATGTAAACCACCAAAAGGGGTTCCCGCTCAAAATGGGTTAAATCCGTGTGAGCTTGTGTATGTCCTGTTTTTGGCCCGGTATCCCACTGTACACAGCCGTACAACTAATCATCCTTTTGTTGATGACGATGATAGGGCATTTTATTACTCTTATTAACCACTTTTGATTTTCCTAATACTAGTTCAGGGGGATCTAAATGGTGGAAAACATCTGGTCACAACGACGCGGCCTCTCTGACTTTGATGAGTCATCCCACCCCAGATATTATTTCATAATTCATCTGTAATCAAGCCACATAATCCATCAACGTGGCCGGAGCACTGCAGCTAGCGGCCTGGCGGTTGGAGCACTGCAGCTAGCGGCCTGGCGGTTGGAGCACTGCAGCTAGCGGCCTGGCGGTTGGAGCACTGCAGCTAGCGGCCTGGCGGTTGGAGCACTGCAGCTAGCGGCCTGGCGGTTGGAGACGGAGACTTGTCCCGTAATAACTGCAAAGTCACATTGTGCTCCTCGCAGCAGTGTCTGTATCTGACATGCACTACATGCAGTCCTTGAGCAAGGCACCAATGTCACTGCTGCACCAAAGGTCTGACTGCCTTTTTATGGAACAGTCACAATGTACAGAAACTAATACCTTTTACACTGTATTTCTTGTAGATCTGCTATTTTATGCCTTGTGTTTAATTATACATTCGTTAAAATGTTAAAGTTTTGCCTATAAGGACATGCGCAAAACAGGGATGCCAGAAAAATCTTTAAAATTTATATTATTAGGGAATATAATTTGCAGGTGCATTGGGGAAATTAATGAGTAGAAATGTAATACATTAAAAAGATGATTCATAATCTTTTGTTGTGTGATTATCACAAACTCCACCTGGACTTGTCTCACGACACACCAGACCGGTGTGTCGGTCTGCTGTCAGCACACTGTTTGGTAATGAACACTGCCCTGAAGCAGATATGGCCAAGAAGAGGGGAAAACAACCTTGCAGTGCACAGCATGTAGTCTCAGTCCCGCCGTCGTCCCCTCCCCACAAATGTTTCTCGTACTGCACCCTTTTGTTCCACTCCGGAATGGAACTGACGCGTGTGAAACCAAACGCCATACCCAGAAGCCCGAGGGTTCATTATATTCGCTGCTGTTCTCACGGGGTGAGTGAAAAATCACTCCTTTGTGCGAGGGAAAGAAAGCGTCTTCCTCTCTGTGACCTCATGGCCGTGTGGTGTAATGTCAAGAAGGCCTCCGAGATTTGTGCGCTGGTGTAGCCACGCCCCACCACCACCACCACCACTCCTGTTGTGGCGCCGTGGAACCCGGCCAGAGGTTCCGGCGTTCCCCTGTCCCAACACCGCTTGAGACAGAGAGAGAGAGAGAGAGAGAGGGGGGGGGGGGGGATAAGAGTGAGAGAATAATAGTGCGCAGTGGACAGTCTCTGGCCTCGCTTGGAAAACCCTCCCCCTTGTAAACAAATGTTTTGGATCCCTGACAGTAGGCCACACACTGGCCTAAGCCACCTTGCTGCTTCTTGGAAGCGCCCTATTTCTCTGAATGGACATCTTGTGCATGCTCCATATGCTCTATACAGCGCTCTGCAGTCTCAGTGTCTAACTAGGACTCTTTTCCTGTTCTATTCCATCTATTCCCTTCTTTTATTTAGATGGATAGACCTTTATCGATCCAAGGAGAGAAAATGCTGTTGTCACGGCAGTACATGAAACAAATTAATGCATAAATAGATACTTCTTGGACAGAAATGCGTGGTCAATGTTCTTCCCTCTCCTCTCTGAAGCTATGCTGCACAATCAGTGCACAGTATTATTATAGTATTTTCTTTCATCGCTCCACATGTCGTACTGTACGTACGTCTTCACGGGAGAAAATAAATAAACAAAAAAAGAAGATTTGACCGGGCTCAAACACACTTCTGCGTTCCGTCGACTTCATAAATGAGAGATCTGTGTGAGGATGTGTTTTCTTTTTTTCATCTGCTGTGATCAGTCAGGGTGGTTGATATATAGCCATATGGAATGCTTCAATTAGAGAGCTAACTGATGACATTTTAAGTGGCGAAGCCTGCTGTCCTTAAAGTGCTAATTGAAGCAGCGAGAAGGATGTGGCTATGCGGGTTACCGTATGTGTTTATGCGCATGAGTGCGCGTGCATGTGTGTGCGCGTGTTTTGATCTGTTTTTGCCAGAAAATCCATCTTTAAATGCCTGCCCGCGAAGCCCTCGCCACCATCATCTTCCTACGCCGGCAATTCCGGACGTGGTGATCCATATCACGCCACACGTACAGTAATGGAGTTTTTAGAACAATTTTTGCTAACTGTGAGGATATCTGATCTGGTCATTTTAATCGGCTGTAATTATGACACCACCACTCGACTGAAGCAGCGAGCTCTCCCACAGGACTCTTGGCTGCGACTCCTCCACTCCTCCTTTCTTTCTCCTGCTCATTCTCTGCTTCTCCCTCCCCTCCTTGTCCTCCATCCGTTCGTTCGTTCATCCTCCTCTCCTCTCCTCTCGCCCACCCTCCCCTGCTAAGACAGCCCTGTCTTGTTAGCCTGGAATGTAGGGGAAAAAAAGCACTTTGCTCAACCAAACCTTCATGGGAAAGAAAAGTTGCCCCTCTTGTCTGCGCTAGGAAGCAACTGTGAATGGATTAAGTGGGCTGCCGGTTCCCAGTGAGGAGGGGCGGAGCCTCGTCGTATACCCGTGCATTCAGCGCTCCGTCTGTATGGGTGGATGGAGGCTAATGGTTAATTTATGGTCTGTCGTACCGTGGTGTTGTTGGTGTGCCAAAAGCAGATCTAGACGTGAGGGAGCTTGTTAGTTAGATCTGGTGTTTTTCTGCTATTTTTGACACTGTGGGGGAGGACAAAGAATAGAATGAACCAGGCTGTTTTGCACTTGGACCACGTCCTACAACAGAAAATGGCGTAATGTAAAAGTATAACAATTGTGGTGGAAAGCAGTAATTTTGAGGTATTGCTTTTAACTTGGCCGTAGTATTTCTAATATTCAATACCCACTACAGCGCAGTATTGTGCTTTAGCTCCACTATTATTTGAAAACTTTAGTTACTAATAGTTACTTTTTACATTTTTATTATTATTACAAAACATGAACCACTTTCAGTTTCACCCCTTTATATATATATATATATATATATATATATATATATATATATATATATATATATATATATATATATATATATATATATATATATATATATATATACTGTGTGTGTATATATATATATATATATAAATAAAATTTACACCAATATACCTTTTACTTTTTTCCCACTTGTAACAGAGCACGTCTTCCACCAATGTAAATTAGCCTTCTCTAATAGGCAGGGCTTAGCGCGTCGCTGGGCGCCATTCTAACCTACTTGGCTTTCCTGCCCCTGCTTCGCCCCATTCTTGTCGGGAGGTTTCTTAAGTATGTTCACTTTGGACACCGATGAAAGGGGACCCGCGAACACGGGATCTTAAATCACTTAATGAAGGGAGACAGGCAGCACTTTTGTCTGCCTTGTTCTGGAGCTGTGTCCAGCCAAGGCCCTCTAACGGGCTCTGACACCACCTTGGTCGGGTGCCCTGCACACAGCTTGTCATTGCGTGCGTGCGTGCCCTAGTACACTTCACCATTCACCAACCTATCTCTAATGTCGGCATTTAGTGGTATCTGCGGCTGCGCAGCATGTCACCATATGTATGTGACCTCTGCAGTTTCAAAAGTAGCAGTGGACAATAGTGTGTGTGTGTGTGTGTGTGTGTGTGTGTGTGTGTGCTTTTATCACTACACTCACAAGGGCCAAGTGTCCCCGTAAGCTCAGTAGGTTTTCGAGAAATAGACGCTGTGAGGACCATTTTACTGGCCTTTACAAGACAAATGGTTGTCTCATGGTTAAAAAGGAATAATGCATACAATTAAGGAACAGATGCAGGATGGGGTTTGAGCATTTATAGGTTGGGTTTTGGGGTTGACGTGGTTGGAGTTTTGCCTTATTTTCACGTAGTACTTGCGCACTGGTGTCATGCACCGAAAATTATGCGGATCTACAAGCTTGCGTCTAGTTGCTGTGCGTCATAGTGTGAGCTTGTAGATCAGTTATCTTTGGGTCATGACTCCAGCGAGTGTGCGGCTAAGTATAACCCACGATTTAGAGTTACGGTTAAAAATGCCGCAGCAATTATAAAATTGCTCTCCTTACGCGTGCATGTGAATACGTGTGTGTGGTGTGAGTAAGGGAGAGTAGGGATATTTCGAACCCGCAGGATGAGCAAGCTAGCAGTAGTGGTGACAGGCCGCTCCTGTGTGTGTGTGTGTGTGTGTGTGTGTGTGTTTGGCCGTGGGGCTGTAGCAAACATCGGCTGTGATCAGAGCCCTCAGACAGCAGGCAGGCAGGCAGAAGCACTCTGGGGCAGAATAAATAAGCCAGCCCAGGCGGAGGCCTCCATTCTGGGTCAGCTGTTCAGGACGTGCACCATGCGGTATCACCAAGGCGGAGGTCGTAGGGTTTGAATCCCACCCATGACCTGTTGTGTATGACATGTCCGTCTCTCTCTCTCTCCCTCCCTCTCATTCGCACACACTCTCATTTCCTGTAACTCGCTTCTCTATATAATGTAATGGGGCCAAAATGCCTTGAAAATAGTAATCAAGCCGGTGCATTGTTTCTGGACAAAACATGGTTTAGATCAGTGGTTTGTCCAAAGAGCAAGTCAGAATCCTAAGTCACACTTGACTGCATCTGTATCTGTGCAAAATAGCCTCCACAAGTCATTTTGTAAACTTTACTAAGTAAAAGGTTTTAAATATATATTTGTTTGCCTCTGTTTTGGGAAACAAATTGCTGATAAACTAAATTTAAAATGAAATCCCAACTTTCCGTATAGTGTATGTGTATACGATAATTTAGTCTATTGCAATAATAATAAAATGTGGCACACCTGAACTTGTTTCACGGCACACCAAGTATACCTCGGTAGGTACACCGTTTGAAAACGTACCTGTCAGAGAGGCTACATTTGGTCTGGTTTTGGCGCCGGGGATCGAACCGTTTCAGCTCCAAGAGGCCCGCTCCGCTCTACCTCCTGACCTACATAGTGTATTGTGGCTGTTGGGTCCGATTAGGATCAAGGGGGCATGTGAAGGTCTTGAGTGGGCCGACCGCGGCCAGAGGCCAGCGGCATAATGCACTGGAGGACCCCCGCCCATATGTGATCGCCAGCCTCTCGTAATAACACAGCCAGGAAATCCCCTCTCTGCCGGTTTCCTCAATCTTCACACCAGTAAAGAAGGGTTCTCTTCTCGGGCTCTCCGCTGAGCCATATTCCATCACCCCACTGGCAGCTCTCTCTAGCACACTCTCTCCCTCTCTCCCTCTCTCTCTCTCTCTCTGTGACCGTGTGATTATTTGACTCAGGCTCTTTCCATCATACACAGTGAAATCCTCAGTGTTCGTTTATCCATTTGTGACTGAACGTGTACAAATACTATAGTACAGAGTAATGTATTTGAACCAGTCTGTATAGTATGGGAATACATCCTCAGTGCTGGGTGGGCTCCCTACTACTACTACTTCATTTAGATACTGCCGAGTCCCTTTTGGGATGTAGGGATTGTACTAGAACAGAATTTTATTGCATACTCTTTTTCGTTCTCTCTCTCTCTCTCTCGCGCTCTCTCGCTCTCTCTCTGTTTCACGTGGTCTTCACTCACCTTGTCCACCCCAGTCCCTCGTACCCTCGTTTATGCTGACGTTTTTGTGCCAACGGTGCATATAAGGACCTCCTAGATGCATATGACACATGTGCTCAGCTGACCCCCTCCTCCAATCGCTCTGTCTCCCCCTCTCTCTTTATAACTCTCACTCTGTCTGTGCCCCTCTCTCTTCATTCAGCCCTCTCCCCTTTCGCACATTCTTCCCTTTCGCACACAATGTGTGAAGGGGAGAGGTACGTGTACTGTACTGTATGGTCTCAAGTGTGCACACATACACACATGCACAGAGGTGTGTGTGTGAGATTGGCACAGTACACTTCAATTACACAATGCCATTCAGTTATTTTTGTGTCGGCTGCAGTCTGTGTCAGGATCCAATCAACGTGTAAATGAGTTTCTGCGTGAGCTGGCCGTCCTCGTCATCAGGACACACGTGGAAGGAAGTCAGCGGGGCTTTTTAAAGACGGCCTGCAGACACCAGGTGGATGGGGCGAAAAACTGGCACCAGATGACACGAACCATTAACATATCGGCTGTAAACAGTTGTCACTGATCCTGTGTGCGTGTCTGTGTCTGTGTGTGTGTCTGTGTTTTCCTGTGTCTGCCCTCTACAAAGACTGGTTCGGCATAGCACTCCCAATTTAACCTCACCCCCCTAGCCATCTTGTTCCATAAATGCCACTCTTGGCCGTTAGCGGTTTTTACAAAGCACACACAGGAACAGGAGCACAGGCTGGACCACAGTGTCCTTCACCAAAGGCTTCAACCAGGCTCCATTCTCAGCCCATAGCGCCCCCATCCCCAAAGCAAGATTGGGAGAAAGAAAACATATTTGAATGCCACGCAAGCAGCTTACAAAGTACGCACGGTTATACATTTGCATTTTTTATTATTTCATTTTCTATGATCCGGTGGGACTTAAACAGTGACAGCGGTAGGAGAATAAGCTTTAATCCGCCCGCCCCTACAATGTCACATGTGATGAAGATGCAAGCGTGATGCATCAGCGTCAAAGTCACCGCCACCGCCCTCTCTGACAGATATGGATTTGTCTGTAACCTCGGAGGGGAGTGGGCCACACGAGTGAGCAGTGTGTAGGTATATTCTTCAACTGCTTTACATGGGGAGGGCTGGGCCATTATTTCAAACTTCTGCCTCGATACTTCTGATTAGTGAGCAATATCTTCTTTTTTTATGGTGAAAATAGCCGATCTACAAGCTGTCGTGCTAGATGGGCTATATTCACAATGTTTGCACGGCACTTGTTTTAGATTTAGTCGATTACACAAGAATTATTTTGTATCGATTCGGTGAATTTCTTTTTTTGTTTCCTACATTTAGTTTTTAATAAACAAAAAAACAACAATTTCCCCCAGTGATTTCATGAAGAAATCGCGACGCATTGCGAGCATTGTAGCACTGCTATTTTCACTAGTTTGGGATCCCGGGGAGACGTCAAATTTCTCTTTTGGGTCACAGGCTAAAAAAAGTTTGGGAACCACAGCAGGCCCAGTAGACCATGAGAACCCCTGGACATGAAAGAGTTCGTCTTTACACCAAGGGAAATCCTGCTGACACCTAATCACACAACGAGAGACAATCCACCCACGGCTTTCTGCATGGGTTATCTTGAGGGAGCGTGACCTTTGTGACATTGATAGGATTTTGCACCTAAAAAGGGGGAGGGGGTGCTTTGCTCGTGCACACATGCACGCCCGACATGTATAGAGAGACGCGCACGCGCACGCACACACTTCAAACACAAACACACACACACACACACACACACACACACACACACACACACACACACTTATTTCATTAGTTGTGTGCAGTGGTGGAAATTAACTAAGTACATTTAGTAATTGTACAATAGTACAAGTACTGTTCTTTTTTGTTTTTTTACTTTACTTGAGAATGTCCATACTCCGGTACATCTTAGAGGCAAATATGTAATTTGTACGCCACAAAAACAACTTTATAACTTTCTATGCAGATTTCGATAATTTCGATATTATCATGAAACACACATTAACCACATAAGCCCCTAGGCTATGTTATACATGGCTCACAAGGCAAACTTATAGATCAGCATTTCTTTTAAGAATTAAATTGAATACTTTTACCTACCTACTTTTGTATTTTAACTTTTACTGATAACAGTATTTTTATGTTGTGTTATTGCTACTTTTACGTAAGTAATCTAAGTACTTCTCGTGTGTGCGTACGCGTGTGTGCACCGTTGAAGCAGTGAGTGTGATGAAAGCTGGCTGCTTCTCTCTCTCTTCTCCTCAGCCTCGGCTTTTAATGGAGCTTTTTAGAAAAACCAAGCGAGTAACTGATGGCGGAAAACTAACTCCAAAAATAAAACACAAGGACCGCCGCTCTTTACTCCTGGCTCACCCGAACCACACAAGTTCCTTATCAACACCCAATATTTTACACACAATAAAAACCTCCTGTAAAATCTGTTTCTCTTTACCCCCAAGTATTTCGCCGGAGTGGTCAGGGCTAAGAAAGTCAAACTCGGCCTGGCAAGCACTTGAGCCTGGAACGGAACCAGTGAGACCAGTCAAGCCCCCTTTTCTCCCACACTCGTTCCCCAGTCCTCCAGTCTTTCTCTCTCCCTGCGCTCTCCATTTTCTCATCCGACAGCCTTTTCTCATGTCAGGCCAAACATGTGCTTCCCCTTAACCGTTGGTCTGGCACAGCTGATAACCCAGAATTCTCCGCTGCTGGCTGGCCAGGCGGCATTCGAGGGAGACAGATATTTTCCACGGACGGTAAATAAAATAAACATTCGTGTCACTATTTTCGGGGAGGTGTAAGGCCAGATGGATGAGATGCTTTAAATCAGAGCGAGGGAGAGCGCTCTGGCCCTGCATGTGTGCAGACAGAGCACAATCTCATAGTTAAATTTACACTCACGATTTAGCTGTATACCAATCTCAGAACCCATCAGTAAAACATATGAATCATACTTGTGTGAAGTGAGGGGCACTCTTATCATCATACATCATCACATTCCGTATATTCCGTGCTTATACAGAAACACACAAACTTGTGCATTCCGGGCCCATTACACACACACGCACGCGCACACCAGGGGGGCAGTCAGCCAGATATTTCGTGAAGCCTCATTTGAAATCGGTAGTTCATATAATGGCCTGTTGTGGCGCTGGACCGGACCCAAAAAGCCCCATAGCTCCAAAGAGGCCCATGTATTTTGGCCCAACTTCACCTAGACTGTATTACCTTAATAAACATGGTCATGAATACTTTCTTCTTCCAGTCACTAGTTTAAAGTCTCATTTCTAATGTCATAATATTCTTTTTGGAAAATTATGGTCCCATTAATTAAAAAAATGACCATAAAGAAAAAAAAACATCGCGTATGTTCTGAGGGGCGTGGCTACCATTACAGTCTATGATCGGGATTCCCCTCCCACTCGAGTCAAAATAAAAACCAACGGAGAAGAAGGGGGGAAGTCCCGCCTCGTTGTCTGGGCAGCCAATGACCAGCTGGTATACAAAACGGAGCCAGCCAATGGCCAGCTGGTACCAAAGATGGCGACTTACATCAGGAATTAGCATATTATTACAGGCTTCATTTTACGTTCATGTTAGACCCGGGGAACGCTTTGTCCATATTTTTTACAGTCTATGGCGCACACGCACACGCACACACACGCTTAAGTATCAAGAACAATGTATTACCAGTTCCAGTTGTATACGTATATGCATAAAATACAATACTAGGTGTGTAGTCAAGGCCTCCACCCTTGTGTAAAAGTGTTCACCAATATCTCATGCTATTATAGACGGCCAAGAAATCCCCCTCGTTCCATTTTAGAGACTGGGAGTTGGCCTTATATCTCCTGATGGACCGCTAGTTGCTTCATCATTTGGCCGAGAGAATGAAAAAGATTTGAGGGCTAATTTATGCTTTGCAATAACTTTTCAACTGAAAACAACGTGTTGAGATGCGTTGGTGTTTTCTTAAGTGTGATTAAGGATAAATTAGGGAGAGTTGATGATTCTGGGGGGGAGAGAAAAGGATGAAGTGAGCGGACATGCAAGGGAGCGAGGAAAGGTAGCGAGGAGATGACAAAAAGATGAGATTCTGAGGAAGCAAGAAAGAGAGAAAGAACGTGCGTAAGCTCAAATCCTGAACTTGAAGAAAAATCCGTACTCGTGTCACAAATCTGTGTTGTGTAAGGACTAAACAGTGATTATACAATGCTATATCACAACATATTGCAGTACGCGACACATTATACATTTGTAGATCATCGATTCTCAGTGCACGATGCACGAATCTCGTCTCTTCTCCCTTTTTTCCCTCAAGCTCGCTCGTCGCTTTGTGTCTCGAAATAGCGTCTGGAATCGGATAGTTTGGACTGGAGAACGCTGAGTCACTTTCCGCCTTCCAAAAAGCGTCTGGAACTCTGGATGGGGCCCCGTGCGTGCTGGCGCGACCATGTGTACCAAATCATGACCTAATCTTAGATCTGTCTGCATTCTCACCCATGCTGCTCAGTGTGTGTGTGTGTGTGTGTGTGTGTGTGTGTGTGTGTGTGTGTGTTATCTGATGCGTTTTCTTGATCCCAGCTCTCATTCATTACCTGTGGAGTGGATCAGTTCCCTGTGTTGTGCGTGTGCGTGCGTGTTCACATGCATGGTTGTTTAGTTTCATACCTCCTTGCACGTTTGTGTAATTTAGTTTGTATACATTGGTAATGACATAGTGTGTGTTTATCACAATCATTAGCCGCCGGTTGAGTTCTACAGGATATAAACAATCAGCCTCTCGGCGTGAATAGCTGTGTGTATTTGCAATTTGTATATCTGTGCACACCTGCATGTGCCTTTGCCTCATGCTCATGCTGGCACGTGTGTTTGTCCAACCAGGAAATGTTTCCCAAATGTGTAGTACCACATTTACATTCAACATTAAACATTTAGCTGAGTGCTCGTGTGACCATGACTGCAATTAAGTATATATACCGTCGTAGGTCATCAATATTTCATCATGCAGCCAATAGTAAAGAGTAGGACACACAACGGATGTAAAAAAATATATTAGTTTGTCAGTTTATATTTGTAAAAAAAGGAGGGTTAATTGAATTGTGTGTGTGTGTGTGTGTGTGTGCATCCGCAAATACATCACAAAGATGATATATGATTTCAACCCCACAGCGGCGATAGTCATATATATATATATATACTGTGTATACGCAGCATTTCGTCTGTCGGGTAGAGTATGTTCAATACTGTTACCTTTTTGGATTAATATTTAAAAAAATAGCAAAAGCACTAGATCTACGATATCAAAACACATCGCGTCACGCTTGTGGATCTGATACTTTCGATGCCTTCGTGGTGTGACACTGTAGTGTGATCAAGTAGGGCGTTAGATTACGGGGAAAAAACACACAAAGTTAGAATATGGAGATAAGAGTTTTCTGCCCACGACAGACGATATGTACGCCTGGCAGCGGGCCAAATGATAAGGGCATTGAGTGAAGTTATAAAAGGCCACAAAGTAAACAACACGAGGGTGAACCCGACTCCTCCGTGCCATAAGGGGCAGCGTTGTACATCTGATCCCGGAGCCCGTGGCGTGGAGCCCCGGCCTGCCTGCTGTAAATCAGCGGAGAGAAGAAGACGAGACCGAGACCAGACACGCAGGAATGCTGATCTGTGTCGCTGATAAACGACACACACACAAACAGACCACAGTGCAGAGGCAACGACTGGCACGCACGCACTCACACACCAGACCCGACCGGTGCACAGCAATGCACAGACACACGGCAGGTGTATGCAAGTAGACGCAGACATGCAAAGAGACACGGACACACACGCACCCACAAAGCAATGAAGCCCGGTTTATGCATTAACTAAAATCGTATCATATTTTGTCGACTAAAACTATACTAAAACTAAAACATTTCAGATTACTAAAATATGACTAAAACTAAGCGTTGTGAGCTTGTAGGTTGACTATTTTGGGACGTTGTACGACAGTGTAGAAATTAGGCATGACACACACACCCATACACCAACCAAGTGGCATGTTGTGCACACGCGTGCACGCTCACTCACACACACACACACACACGGAAACGACAGCGTTCTGGCTCTAGCTTCACAATAGAGGCCCACAAACACTCCGAACAAGGGCAGATCAGACGAAGACTGACATAGTTTGTGTACACGCTAATTATCTGGCCAGCTACGCTGGCACCGCCACAATGGGCTTTTCATAGGCTTGTATACATGGCACTCAACACGCAGAAACAGACACACACACACACACACACACACACACACACACACAGGCACACACCGCATTACAGAGGATGAGTATCACAGTTGGGATCTCGGCCATGTTAACTATGACACCTCCTTTGATCAAGGTAGTTTTTTTTGCCCCTCCTCCCAACACACACGCATGCACGCACACAAAAGGAGAGCACAGAAAGGGATAGAGCGAAAAGGAAAGGGGGAACGAAAGAAAGAAGAGGTGGCAAGTTTCTTTTTTTCCTTGCCGTTTTGTGTGAGAAGTTGACAGTTCCAGTGTGAATGGAAGATGCTGTGTTTTGTTCCGAGGCTGACAGCCGTGTCATGAACAGCCGTTTTGTTTGCCACATGACATATAGACAATGGGAGGGGGGGGGGGGGGGGGGGGGGGGGGGGGCAGCACCGACGGGGTGGGCGGGCACTGGGCGGGGCCACTGGAATGAGTGACGTCTGAGACCTTTTTAGGAAGGTCTATACAAGCCAGAGGGGTCAGGAGATCGAGACCAAGTGACCTATATATCGATGGCTGTCGGTCAGAAAGCTTGTATCCATATTTAAAAATTTTTTTCCCTATACTTCGTCATACCCCCAAGTGTCATGTACAAATGGCAAGCAAAATGGGCAATCTACAAGCTGTGAGCTTTTATTTAAATTTGTTTACAAGGTTTCTTAGCGATATTGTAAACATACTATGTTTTTATATTAAGCTCAATTTAATTTAATTGTAGGTCAGTGAGATAAAGTAGTCTACGCAACCAAGTCTATAAATTCACATGTACTTTAAGAATTGAACATTTTGCCCCTATCAGCTGGCAGGCTGCCAGTACTTTTCACATTCTGCTAATGTGCTTGAATTCCCCTGACGAAAGCTTTTTCGGCTAAAACACCATGATTTTATTAACCTGTTTTTTTGTGCGTGCGCCAAGCCCAGCGAAGTCCCTAATATATTGCAGTTGTAAGAGTATTTGTTCTTTCTTGGCACAGCCACGGTGTGTATGTAGTCATTTTAGGTGTAAACATGGAACACGGATCATTGTGATACTGCCATGGAGAGATTGGATAACGCAGAGTTCTTGTTCCATTCAGGCTAGCACACGCAGAGCAGAGGTGATAGAATTTGGGGACGTGTTTGAGGGCAGATAAGAGATCTCTACGCCGTAATGGGAGCCGGGTTGTTTGTTTCTTGTTGTATGATTGTTTAGACATCATCGAGTCACGCGTAGCTATAATCCTGATATGTAGCAATCGGAATTACTTGGCCCTGTTTACACTGACGCAGGCAGGATGGATGACACCTGATTACACACTGGCTCAGGCTGGCTGACACTTTCACAGGCTGTACACATAATACATGCACTGTAAATTAAATCCTCTGTTAATTTATACATTTGTGAAACATTTGTAAATTCACTGAGTTAAATGAACACAGGCAGAGAGCATAGACAGTTAGACACATCGCTTCATGCCGCATTTGCGAGCTTATAGATCGCCTATTTTCACTAAATTATCTTTTTAATTTGTGGAGTTTCTTAGATTAGATTGTTTTTAAACTATAAAATTATATATACAAATATTTCTAAAATCTTTTGAAAATAAATAAATAAAATGTAGGTTAAAGAATGATTAGATTTTTACTCAAGCCGCCCGTGACCCATAACAATTGGTCCGCGACCCACAAATGGGTCTCGACCAGGGGGGCAGTCAGCCAGATATTTCGTGAAGCCTCATTTGAAATCGGTAGTTCATATAATGGCCTGTTGTGGCGCTGGACTGGACCCAAAAAGCCCCATAGCTCCATAGAGGCCCATGTATTTTGGCCCAACTTCACCTAGACTGTATTACCTTAATAAACATGGTCATGAATACTTTCTTCTTCCAGTCACTAGTTTAAAGTCTCATTGTCTCCACCAGGCCGAAGGCATGTGGGGAGAGTATGTTTTGCACTCCGTCCGTCCGTGTGTCCGTCCGTGTGTCCGTGAACAGCTAATCTCGGCCACCGTTAACCCGGTCGATGCCAAATTTTTCACACACACTCCCTGGATGCCATCGATGAACCTCTGCCCCAAACTTTCCAGAACGGCCTGTTATAGCGCCACCAGGAGGCCGCTTTGTGCAAAACAACCCGGTCGATGCCAAATTTTGCACACACACTTCCTGGATGCCAACGATGAACCTCTGCCCCAAACTTTCCAGAACGGCCTGTTATAGCGCCACCAGGAGGCCGCTTTGTGCAAAAAAAGTTTTTGCACAGTACACCTACAGATTTTGTCCAAACATCACGCAAATTGGTACACAGTCTCTCTAGAGCCATTCAACCAAACCGGTCTTTCACATTTCTCACACTCCATCCTGATTGGTTAAGATTGGCTTCCAAAGTTCACAGGAGTGCTGTACAAATCGCCACAACTCCTCAACGCAGCGTCCGATTGCGATGAAACTGTGCACGCATATTCCCACTAGGCTGAGGAAGAAATCCTGGTGGAGACCTGTGCCCAGAAGGGCACTTTTTCTAGTTTCTAATGTCATAATATTCTTTTTGGAAAATTATGGTCCCATTAATAAAAAAAAATGACCATAAAGTCGCGTATGTTCTGAGGGGCGTGGCTACCGTTACAGTCTATGATCGGGATTCCCCTCCCACTCGAGTCAAAATAAAAACCAACGGAGAAGAAGGGGGGAAGTCCCGCCTCGTTGTCTGGGCCAGCCAATGGCCAGCTGGTCCAAAACGGATCTAGAAAGATGGCGATTTACAGTGCATTAGAATGCAAGGGATTTCAGGCTTCATTTTACGTTCATGTTAGACCCGGGGAACGCTTTGTCCATATTTTTTACAGTCTGGTCTCGACCCACTGTTTTGGAACCACTGGCCTACATGACCTACCACATAAAGAAATGTGCACTGTGCACTTAATTTACACACCACAAAAAAAAGTACTCGTCCCGTTACGATTCTTTACAGGGATTAAATAAATCCCACAGGCATCCTTTTTGACATGACTAGTCAAAAACCGTTAAGACTGTTAGGAGATTAACTGATCAAGGGTTCTGTGTGTTCACCTGCTTTGTTGTTTCAGATAGAAGCGCTGAGTGAGTGATGGGCTTTTCTGCCGGAGTGGAGGATGATATGATAAGACTGTTGTCTGATCATGTACAGAGCCCCTATCAAGGTGCTTTGTTATGTTCATTCAACACTTTATCTTGTCTGTAGCTCAACAGTGGACTGCCCACGCGGTCAAAAGGAGGCTAGCCAATAAATACTCACTCATACTGAGCGTCTTGAGCTCTCTCCTTCCGTTGGCCGGCGGAGATCGTTTGGTCTGTGGTGTTCACTTGATTTTCCGGCGACTTTCTATGACGGAAAATGTTTGTCGACTACCTTTTTTCACTGACGAAAACTAAATGGAAAGTTTGAAAACTAAGCTATGATGACTAAAACTATGACTAAATATATTGACAATTTCACCAAGAAATAAAAACTAGTTGGGGAGGGACTAGTGGAGAAGAGATCCAGTAGAACTAAAAGACAAGTCATTTTATGTTTGATTGTGCTCGGGTGTTGCGCTCTGAAAATAGCAAATTGTGAGCTTGTAGATCGGCTATTTGCAGCATGCAACAAAGTGTAAAATCAGTCATTACATCAAGGCCTGCCAAAATATTTGTCGACAAAATCAACTGTAGATTTAGTCAACTAAAATCGTATGATAATTAGTCGACTAAAACTAGACTAAAACATTTGTCTACAACATTTCAAATATGACTAAAACTAAATAAAATTTCGCTTTTAAAATCAACACTGCTGGGCACCGCTGAAGTGTAAATTTCCCTTTTTAATTTGAATTATATTACAATTTGTATTTGCAAAAGGCAGTATCATACAAAGTACCTACTGTATGTTTTCACCCTTTTTCTACATTAAATCCAAATCCAGCTTTTCCTTTTTTAAACATCCATTTCCACATATTATGTTCAGTGAGACATATCTCCCTGTACCCTGGGAAACATAATATTTTGCCCAAGTGCTTTATAATTCCACACATGTAAGTGCATCTCTGTACTGTATTTCCATAGGGCTGCTTTCATATCTTCATTTGAGAGTATCTCTCTTAGTATTTACTCATACTTATATTTGTCTTATATGTCCTTTCCATAACCTCTTAAAATACAACAATGTAGAAAAGTGTCTAGTACAAACATTGTATCCATTCGTGTTGGAACAGGGTTGGAAAATAATGAACGTTTTCACAACCAAGTGTTGAGAAAACTGCTCACTATCCTTTAAAAGTGTATTTATTATATATTTTAGCCACATCTAGGTTGTGGCTGAACCAATGGTGAGGCTTGATTTATACTTGGTTGAGCGCCTGTGATGCGCCCTGAAAATAGACATTCTACAAGCTCACAAAGCGCAATGTATAGCGCCACTTTGTGAGCTTGCTATTTTCCATGCCTGACACCCACACGCAACCAAGTATATCCGTATATAAATCAGACAAGTCTGTCTGGCCTCATTGGTGTAAGCATGGCATGTACTGTAAGGGTCCCTAGTCTTGTTTATTTGCCTCCTAAGCTGTACTCCTGGGCGCTACTCTCCCTCTAGCAACCTGGGGACAGCCCCGAACAAAGCTCATGCTTCCTTCAATGCAAAGGAGTCCCTACTCGTCTAGTTTTAACAGGAACCATTGCTTGCTGTTGTCGTCTTGGAACAGAATTCCTTAATGCGCTTGATCTCGTATATATAAACACTTGGCTCTTCCCTTCCTCTCCATGTGCGAGTGGCTGTTGTGCTGTAGCTGTGGACGAAACCATAGGCAGATAGGGTGAGATAACGCTGAGGTGTGCTATCTGCCTTTGATGCCTTGGTATGGCTCTTTGAGTGTGTGTGAGTGTGTGTATTCCTTTATCAGCTCACAAAGATGCAAGGGCTCTGACCTTATCATTGTTTCTGCCTCCTCATCCTCCTGGTTCCCTCCCTACACACATAACACACACTCCTGTCCTCCCATTCTCCTCTTGAGAGTGCCAACACGCGTTTGTGAAATGCATGCTCGGTCATACACATTTATTTATGCAGGCACACAGGGCATGATGCATGCGTGCCGGCACGCACATACAGACACAGGCATGCAAACAACCATGAGATTTAAATCTCCCACCCCAAAACAGGTCAATACATCAGCCAATGATGCACTTTGGAAGCACATGGATACCACAGGATATCTGGGCTGGCGGTATGTGGGGAAAATCGCCAGACGGCGGGTATCGATAAAAGTTGGACATCAATATGGCCGTTGGAGTGGCACTGTCCACTCATTGACCTGTGGCCACTCAGGGAGTAGATAGATGGAGTGGCGGTGGGTTTGTGTGGTGAGGGAGTGATGGAGTTAAGTCTGTGTTGTACTTAGTTGCATGCTCTGTGTCGTCGCGCACCGAAAATAACCGATCTACAAGCTCAGAATGCTTCACTGTGACTCGTTGTGAGCTTATAGAGTGACTTTCTTTTTGCCGTGTGTGACACCACCATGTAACCAAGTATTATACGAGGCATTAAGTGTAGACTGTGGCGATTCTGTATAGCACAATGTTCAGAACATGACACTAACAAATGCCGTATGTCGGGGATACGATTTCCGCAGGGCCCCCCAAATGTTTGCACTGGAACTTTTAAGGCATTCGAGAAACAAAAAGTGCACATTTTTTATGTATGCATTATTTTCTGTATGTGATGGGAGGGAATCGTGGTGTAGTCGTATCGAATACAGCAAAACACCGGCAAAAACATTCATTGAATTGTTACTTGCCCTCAGCGACTGTCTGGGAGATTTCACTGTTTTATTTCAGATTATAAAGACTAATTAAAGGGTCTCTAGGGGAATACTGGTTATCCTCTTCTATAGATTAAGTATCAGGGGGAAATATCCACTGTCCAAGCCTTTGACTGGTGATTATTGTTATTATTAACATGTAAGAGCAATAGGTGTGGGAATAAAGTGATCTACTTTACATCATAGCATAACAGGAAGTTAAGTGTGCAACGTGACAGCAGTAAGTTAAGTGTGTAACCTAACCTGATGTTGGAAAGTTAAGTGTGTCACATAATGGTGTGTAAATTACAGTAAGTGTGTGACCTGAAGGCCAATCGTTCACCAGACCACTTGATAAAATACCTTGAATACCTTGAACCTGAAATGTGTACAGATTTGTATGGAGAGAAGCGATGGTGGACAAAGTGGACAGATCTAGACACTTGTTTGTGTAATGGCATACACCTAAAGTAAATTTATGACCCCGAAGGTGAACAGTTTAAATCCCCGCATTGGGTATAACGACCTAGTTGGAGAGAATGAAAGAGTATTATTGCTAGTGGTAAAGTGGACACATGTACAAGTAAGATAGCTTTATGAGCAGGATTCATGGGCAGAATTGAGTCTGTTTACCAGTGGTGGAAAGTACTCGCGTGTTTTACTTAAGTAAAAATATCAATACTCTGCAATATAGAATTACTCTGTTACAAGTTAAAGTCCGGAATTCAAAACGTACTTGAGTAAAAGTACAAAAGTATTTTCAAGTTTTTAAATGTAAAAAAAAAAAAACATTTTAAAATCTATATAGGGCTGAAGTGGTTACTGTATGTTTTGTAATAATCAAAATCTACAAAATAAATAGATTAACTCAAGATTTCTTTTTATAGTGGAATAAAAAGTAGAATATTTGCCTCTGAGATGTAGTGGAGTAGAAGTAAGGTGTTTATTGACATTTAAAAATACTTAAGTAAATTAAAAGTACCTCAAAATTATACTTAAGTACAGTACTTACGTAAATGTACTTTCCACCACTGCTGTTTACGCCACTAGCCTGCGGTGTGACACAAGGAGGCTTAATTTTGCCAAGATCCTCTTCAGCTCCACTAGAATTCAGCTCTTGTTGTCACATGAGATGAGATGTCATGAACTGGCTGCAGGTCATGAACTTCCAACCCCTGTTGTTGGTCGGTATGAGAGCGTCTCTGCCATTAGCCGGGGACCTTGAGGTCTGGTTTCCCAGAGACAGATGATGCCTGGTAGCGTATTGGATACAAGACCATTATTTTCTTCCCCCCCCTGAAGGAGCCCTCCAGACGAACCAACCAGAGAAGAAGGCCCTAATTTATGTCCCGTTTCTTACCGTGTCTGTGCGGTCACAGTCCTCATCTGTTTCACAGCGAGAGGAAGCCATTTTCCCCTCGTGCACGTGCGACTCGTTAGCTTACATGGATATTAGCCACAGTGAATTCCTCTGGTTTTTATTTTTTGTGCAGTACACATAACGACACATTTCAGACACAAATATCCATAACTGGAAAATGAAATGCATACAGTGGCACGTGACGCGAGTCACTCCCCGGCCACACCACGAGGTAGTTAGAGGGGTACTAGAGTAAGTACTTCTACTAGAGTAAGTACTTCTACTCTAGTCATCTCAAAGTCCTTGGAATACCTCAAGGCTGCTGCAGTGGCGATAGGGATGTCCCCTGTTGTCATTTTAAGCTCGATGATCACCCTAAGATTTACTGTGACCTGACCCTAAGGGGGGATCACGGGACGCACAGAATTATTCCGGGTCGATCCCCCACCCAGCGTAGGGCGACTGCCAGAGGTCAGGGTGAGGGATGCAAATTTAGGGCCGGCGCTTACATGCAGTCAGTACATGCTCTTTCTCCATTTAGCTAATGGATCGGCTGTCATGATAACTGCACTTTCAGGGTTAGAGGAAGAGTTATGGCCCTATTGTCTTACTGCAAGCAGTGGGCATATTTTAGTCCTGGAAAGCAGTCGGAGGCGCATCATGCAGGCTTGTGTTCAAACTTGGACGGACGGTGCTTGCTTGCATCCGGGGGCGATGGCATGGCCCTGTTGGTTGTCGGAGACGATGTCATGTCAATGGAAGGCCACACCGTGTGTGCATCTCCATTGAATTGTCCTTGAGCAAGACATTTAACATCTCTTTTAACACTAAGGCCTCATTTAGACTGCAGTCGCATCCATTCAAATCTGATTTATATCTCCAATATGCAGCAGTGATTATTTCACATCAAAACTATAAATTTGGCGATGCCTCATTTCATACAGGCTTCATACAGAATGCATGTATTTGCCATGAATAATCAAACCTTGTTTGGGAACAAAATAAATACACAACAGCTTGCTTTATCGCGGCATAATATTCACATGCACTCATTACACAAACAGTTTAATGTGAATTAATCAAACAAAATAAACGCCCCCTCTAGTGTGTAAGGACTGTAAGTCCTCTGGAAATGTGAAATGGTGCAGAGGTACACTATTTGACTCATGGACAAATGAGGCCTCATAGGGCTATACAGAAACAACTAATGATTTATGATTGTGATGAATAAGAATTAGAAGTGTGTCTATAACAACAAGAAAAACTTTAAATATAGCAGAATTGATCATAATGGCTATGGATGCGCAGCTGAATTTGCTAAATGTGCACACACACACACACACACACACACACACACACACACACACACACACACACACACACTGCCCAAGTACAAAGTTCACCAATAACGTTGGTGATTAAAGTTTCACAGGAAACCTTTTTTTAATTCAACCAAGTGGACCCTTATGGGTCCATTTTGGACCCCTCCAAATGATTTGGCGACCCCCAGGTTGAGAACCACCGCCATAGTAGATTATATTTCTACAGACTATGCAGACTAGATGTATTTCATTCACTCTACATACAAGACTCCATGTTTCATCCAATGCCACTGTATCCCCTCTCTTGTTAGTAGTACACTTGACAAGAAGCCTCAACCAAGACAAAGTGCGGGTGGTGGGGGGGGGGGGTTCTGCATCTACATCTATAGCTCCATATAGGCTAGCCAACATCTGTGCCACATTCCTCTCCCATTGACACATGTGTTGCATGGCTGCTGTAAAGACTCACGCGGTAGCCTCCAGCTAACCCTGAATGCTGCGGATTAGCGATGCCACGCCGGGCCCAGGCACAATGCAACGTGTTGAGAGGAACTAACAGGCCGTGTGCTTTGGTTGTATGTGTAGCAGGTGTGCCGGAAACATTACCCACCACCAGCGTACGCACACGCACGCACATACACACATTAAACACACACACACACACGCAGGCCTAGCTCACATACATGCACCTCCAGGCATACCATACAGTATGTACATAGTCAGTCACGCCATTCGGCACGGTCGGGTGGAAACTGCGTAGGTTCACAATAACCGGTACTTCTGAGGAAATCAAATGTAATGAAAAAACAAACATTTAGTTGGTCACAATCTCTTGTTAATGTTTTTCATTGGTTAGATCATGGTTAGATCATCTTTTTTTTAACACAGACATAAGCACTTTCACTTTCAAAATCTTCCATTCTGCCCGCTTGTGAGCTTATAGAACATTGATTTACAAAAATTTGATTTACAAAAATATATACGTTGAAATATGGAGATGCAAGTTTTTCTCCTGATGGCAAGGAAGGAAATACTCAGGCATGCTTGCACGTATATGCACACACGTAAAGCACATGCATGTGTGTGTGTGTGCGCACAGCACAGACAATGTTTTTTCAAGGTGGCAGATGGATGGTTGTAGACGGGTATGGCCGTGGGCCTGCAAACAGCACGGTTATTAAGGGGGATAGTGGAAGGGAAGGGACATATAAAAGGGAAGAAGAGAGAGAGACAGAAGGGCTGGTAGAGAGAGTAAACCTCCCGGGGGCCATTCATCAACGTTGGAACCGGTTTACCGCAGCGGAACTCCACCCAACGAGATAGCCACCAAACTTTATATTGTCTTCAATGGGATTCTAACTTTGTCCATGCACAGCTGGGTTCCCCTCCTCTACAAGATGTGGGGTTATTGTCCCCTGAAGAAGTCACTGTGTTTCCCTCGAAAGCATTGCAACGGTAGGCCTATATTTGTAAATGTCACCGATAGGCTCTGATGCCTGACGGCAAATCTCTGGTCCGATTCCCGGGCCGGGCCAGACCTTTGCTGCATGTCACTCCCCGATCTCCCCGTTTCTCTACACTTAAACTATCCGTAAAGGCAAGAAAAGTACTTAAAAATAAATACAATTATCTCTGTAGGAATAAGTACGAAACATTGAACACTTAACCCCTATATCGACCGCTGTCTGGTTGACAATTACTAGTTCCTGGAGCTCATAAGCTCTCCCCTGTTTTCAATACATGGGTGTTTCGCCCCAGCTCAGTGGTAGATAGTTTGTGTTCTGTGCGGGAGACCTTGGTTTGAATCCCGGGAAGGACATTGATTTGAATGATTGCGCCTCTAAATCCAAGTTTATCTGTAAATCCAGGTTAGTGTGTGTGTGTGTGTGTGTGTGTGTGTGTGTGTGTGTGTGTGTGTGTGTGTGTGTGTGTGTGTGTGTGTGTGTGTGTGTGCCTGTATATTGTTTGTTTAGGTAGTAAGCCTGGTGGCTGTGTGTCAATACTTGCACATGGATGTTTGTAGAGGGGATTATGAAGGGCGAGAGAGGTAGGTGAAGAGAACAGAGAGGGAGGAAATTATAAAAATTTCCAGTGGGGTTCAGAGAGTTTTCTCACATACCTAACCTTCCCCTTTTCCTTCCTTGGACTTATTCTGTGTCATTCGATGTCATATCATGTCGTTTGGTATGCAATTTTATCCCATAATTGAGTACCCAGTGGGAATGGAACCATTAAACCGTGTGATTTCTTTTTTAAGCTGAACTGAACAGGACCACACATTGTGTGCCCTTTTTTTTCTCCCCATTGTTTTTTTTCCTGGTGCTGGATACTGTGTTAATTTAACACAGAGAGGGAACACATGTGAGCACACGTTCCCGGTAGCCTGGCAGGCCAGTGGGTGTGGAGCGATAAAAATACGTGCATAGATTATTGAGTAGCAGGGGTTTAAAACATGATCGCCTGTGGTTCATCTGAGCGGTGAAACTTCTAATGATGTTACAATTTTATTTTATTTTAAAGCACAATCATTTTCCAGACAAATTCTCTTGCACAAATCCAATTCTTTCTCTTTACATTTTCTTCTCTTACCCTCTCTTCAATACTGTCGCAAATGTTTCTCTTACTACAATCGGTTTCTTCTCTTTTTTGTATGCGCCCCTCTGCGGTTTACATCATGATTCAAATTGTGATTTGATCGCAATTTAAATTGAAATTCAATTTTAACCGATTTACGTTTTGTGTGCCTAACACATTAATGCTAATGCTAAGGCTGGGACACTGTGGGAGGGGGGGGGGGGGTGGGTGGGTGGGTCCCATGGGTGGGGAGAGGGCACTGTGGTGCTGCTCGCTCCTTCACCAAGGCTCTAATCCGCCCAGGGCATTCTGCTCAGGGGAAGGTGTCTGTCTGGAGAGCCGTCCTGTCGGCACCTTGCAAGCGGCTCTGCCATGCTTCCCTCTACAGCCACCATCATCATCATCATCATCCCTCCTCCCTCTTCTCTGCCATGCCTCCGTCCTTCACGCCAAGCTCCCCTCCTTCTCCACAACATTCCACAGATAACGCGCTAGGTAGAGAGAGGAAAGGGGGCTGGATGGATGGCATGGGGGGGGGGTGGTCTAGCACAGCAGAGCGCGAGCGAGTGGAGGTGGTTGGGTCGGGTAAAGCCCACCACCACCGCTTAAAGCCCTGATAAGCGTATCTCCCTCGCTCAATGTGTGCCAGACACAACCCATTTGTTTCTCATCTGTTCTGCTGGATTTGGACCTGACAGGTTGTGGTGTCGTGCAATATGGACGACCGCTGGGAGAGAGAGGGGTGCGGGGAGAGAGAGAGAGGGAGGGAGGGAGAGAGAGACATACAGAGGGAGAGAGGCAAAGAGAGACAAATGAGGATAAAGTGAAGTATGTCATCACTTTTGACCCTCACATTCCCTAACGATCCGTTGATTGTACTCGGTAAACCCTCTATAATGGTGGTGTAAGTGATACGTTTGTATTAAAGGAAGTGTTAAATAGCTCTGTATCCCCCATAGTGATCATTGTGTTTGTTCAATAACAGAGCTCTCCCCATCTCTCCAGCTCTTTGGTAAACCGCATTTTCAGGGCAGCATACCAATTTGATCCAATCAGGAGAGACGACTCATAAACCGTACAGGATGAACAAGTGTAATTGGACGTGGTGACACAAATAAAGGAGCAGACAACTGGAACTGAAGCTGATATCTTTGTAATCTTTGTGGAATTCTCTCTCTCGACTGGATGGAATTTGTAACCTACCGGTACGATACAAAATGTTCTGCACTAAAGAGTTGGAGAGACGGTTACAGAAGAACAAACTTCTATAGCAATGATTAATAGTTTTAGCCCAATATATCACATCCAGCTACTTTAATCTAAGTTGCGGGTCACATTTGTAAACTCTTTTGAGTTACAAATGGATAAATGAACAGTAAGTGGGCCCTCACTGTGGCTCCTTTTCCACTGGGGTTGAACCCGTTTCGTTCTTTTTATCTGCCTAATTTGAACCAGTTCAGATTGTTTCCACTGAAAAATAATTGGTCCAGGCACATTGCCAGGCCTGGAATCGAACCTGGGACAGCTGGGTGGGACTCCTTCCCCTAATTACAATGGTGCTTTAAACTGGTGGAAAACGCACGCCGGTTCGTGGCTGGTTCTGTGAAAGCGCCAAGGTTCTAGACAGGATCTAGAAACGGGAACCAACGGAAAAGAGGCCTGTGTAGCATTGCATGCAGAGGCAGTAATGCTTGATGGAGTTGTCCTAATGGGCAAAAGAGGTGGCTGAAATGTGGCTGAATAATGCATTTTATATTAACTGTACAATAATGTGAAGACATTGAGGGCGGGATAATAAGCCTAGACCCAAGGCAGAGTACTTTGAATAGTCTGGGGCAAGTTGGGAGGCAAACATGTAGTGCTGGTAAAGCTTGATCCTAGCAAATGGACACCACGTCGACCCTATTCTGATTCTGGTAGTGGGATAGGAGCATCTGTTGAACAACTTGAATGAGTGACATAAGTGACAAACAGTTGTTCCATTTCTCTAAAATGCATAATGGCTATCATCCATTTTATCCCGTTTATTATTGCAGTATGTTGTAAAGTTGTCAACGCGATGCGATTATTCTACAGCTGAAATCTGATTCCGTTTAATTTCCTTGCCAAATAGAAGCAGATTTCCTTTTTAAAAGGGAGTAAATTATTTCTGCAGAATTCATTTCTCTTTTGCGTGCGTATCTGCACATCTGTAGTTCACGTATCTCGGGAACCGTCTGAGCGAACGACTGCCGCTGGTAATAAAAAATGCACATATGACAAAATACTGAATTATACAAAGAAATGAATGACATTTCTTCTTTTTATAGGTACGCGTGACGCATTGTAGATAAGCTATTTCTGCTTGTTCATGTTTGAACATATTTTCAACATGGAAACAATTATGACAATCATTTTGATTATCTCAAATTATTGCGATTAGAGGATTATGTAATAATTGTGACAACCCTAATGCCAACCATCAGAACCAGTGTTGTAATTAATATAATGAAATAACATAATATATTTTTAACACAGCTCTGGGCCTCGTTCTCCCGGGGTCCTACATTCCTTCAGTTCCTCCTCTTTCCTTGCGGGCACATGTGCGGCCTCCTAACTCAGTCCATAGTGTCATGGCGACCTTTGGATAAACAGTGACGTGCAGTGCTCAGAAATCCACTCGGGGGCATTTAAAAACTCATTGAGTGTAATGTCATCCCATAGTGCACAGTTCACTGTCAACACCATCCACTTAGCATGGCCACAACGTTTCCTTGTAGTGCCCACACACGCGCACAGACACACACACACACACAATGACACAAACATGTGCACGACGTACACAAACAGACGCGTATAAAAACGGGAGGTGTAAATGTACAAGCAGACACAGTGGATGCATACACAAGAGACACATAACATGTATGTATACATATACATAACTATTTGCACCTGTGAAAACGACAGACACACAGACACAGACACACACACACACACACACACACACACACACACACACACACACACACACACAGGCCCCAAGGGCACCCACTGGTCCCAGATCATAGATTGTTTTGGAAATATTCACACCTGGATCTGTTACAGTCAGTCTTTGTTCTTTTCCTTCCTATACCTCTCGTCCCTCAAGCCTTGATTTATATGCTTTGGCAACCCGGGACGTTTCTCTCTCTCTTTCTTTCTTTCTTTCTTTGTCCTTTTGTTTCAGTTTTATTTCAGATCCTTATATTAAAAATAGTTACTTTTGTCGTCGTGTGACAACGCTGCCCGTACGTCACACTGTTCAGCCGAAGCATAAATCAGGGTTAAGTGTCCTCATCCCGACCATCAGACTGCCGGAGTAGTGAATCATAGCTGTCGGGTGGAAAACCTTGCACGTCCAAAAAAACTTTCATTTTTTATTATTTTTAAAAAGCGTTGGAGAAGCTTGTAGATCAGCTTGCGGCATGAGGCATTGTGCTTGCTAGAGTTGCCATTTCCACTACTTTTGTGCGACACCCGGAAGCAGGGCATTGATTTACGGAATTGTGATACCAGGTTTCTGCCCGACAGCAAGGATGGCATCGCGGTGCGTGAGCTTGTAGATTTGAATGTTTTTGCCATCGTTCAAAGTAAACCACTTCCATTAAGGGTCACGTTGGGTGTAAGGAGCATCTTGGCCCGTTTGCTTGCGAGGCTCGTAATTCTATGTTATTTTCAAAACTATTCCTAGTACTATACAACTGTATGTTGTGTTTGGTTTCGAGGTGTTTACTCGTATATTCTCCAGAGGGGTCAGTCGAGGTAGGCCAAGGCTCGGGAGTAGAGGTATTATGTACGCAAAATTACTCTTCCTACTTCCATGCCCCTTCCCTAAACTTCATTCAGGTGTTACCGATGATACTAATGAAGGCTCTGTTCCATTCTGGTCAAACAGAGTCAGGATGATGCTATGTCGGCTCACTGGAAACACTCTGCTACACCAGTGGGTCTCAAAGTGTCTGAGTAGTTTCAAAATGGCCCTGTAAAGGTACAGTATGTAACTCTGAGAGTGTACACATTTGCTTCCATTCGTACACTCTCAGAGTTATGGGGGTACACTAAATGGGGGTGCAACAGAGCCATAATTAGTATAATCGGTAACACCTGTGAAGGAAGTAGGAAGAGTTATTTTCCATAATGGCTGCTGTGCAGTGTGCATATACCCTATTCAATTGTTTAGCTCAAGGACACGTTGGCAAACTGTGCTTGGAATGGAACACGCTCTGTCTTCCATTATTCTCCTGGCTTCTCTCGTCCACTTCCAGTGAGGCTGTAGTCCAGTGAGAAGTGCAGCGCTGACGTGAGGCCGCGAGGCAGAGTGGAGGTGTGAGAGTGGGATAGTGAGTGATTGAGAGCAGGCCTGTCTGACAGTGTATGTTGGAAGTTTCACATTTTGGCGAGGTGAGATGCACACCGATTGATTCCGTTGAAAGAACTGTGCTATTAGGCCTAGTGTGTGTGTGTGTGTGTGTGTGTGTGTGTGTGTGTGTGTGTGTGTGTGTATGACTGACTGTACTGCTTCTTCTCGGCACAGAAAGAAACAAAAGGATCAATGCGATGCATATTGTCCTTGTAGATCTGCTATTTGTTCAATTGGGTTTCTGTCGTCTCAAAACCACCTTAATCCGCTGTGAGCTTGTGGATCCTTTCACATGCAACTCAGTCATACGACAAGCTATACTAGTTGATCGGAGTCCCCCAGGGGTCCATTCTATAGGCCTCCTTTTCCCCCCCTACACTAATCTTTGGCGGAAAGCATTGTGAACTTGTAGATCAGCTATTATTTCTGACAAAAATGTTCACCCTAGATTTAAGGACGCCATGTGTTCATATGGTTCAGAGCATCACGATACCCTTATGCCTTTGTGAGCGCATCCTGTGAACTGCACCGCTGTGTTAATGAGAAGCGCTGCCAGCCTGCAGGTATGTGTGCATACGTGAAACGTGCTCTCATCTCCGGTGTTTTATCCTCCCAGTAAAAAAAATGAAAAAAAGAGGAAGCCGTCTCTAGTGAAAGTAGAGATCAGCTTATTTACTCCTAACAAGTGAAAATCCCATTCATAACGACTTGACATGGGATGAGAAGACAGACCCGGAAAGGCAAAGATTATCTCTCACATATTATATATTTCTCACTACATACTGTCTGTAACACCGTCAAAAGGGAGAGAAACGTTGCTTTTTCATCGTCTGCTTGCGTTTTGTTGTTTATCCACATTCTTTGCTGTCTCCTCTGCCAGTGTGGAAAAGCACCGCAAAGCAGATATGAATCAAAAAAACACTTTAATTGCCGAGTACAGTAAGCGCACAGGAATTTGTCTTGGTAACCATACACTGCAACTAATGTTACAATGCAGCACAGATACACATACGGTGCAAAGGGACATTAGACGGGAAACTGAAGCCGGTGCAGTAGTGGAGGTGGAAAAAGTTCTCATTCTTTAAGTAAAAGTATCAATGCTGCAATGTACAGAAATACTCTGTTTAAGTAAAAGGAATTCAAAATGTACTTTTAAAGTACGAAAAGTGGAAAGTATTCATTATGCAGAATGTCCCGTTTCAAGATTTCAAATGATGTATCAAAAACCTATAGAAAATTCACTCTCTCTCTCGTTTGATACACATATATGCTCAACATTTATGCTGTTTGTTCGAATATAAAATATGTCACAGCTGTGCAAGCTTTTACACCCTGTAGACTTTATTGCAAGACGTTTTCCGACACTGATAAGACGTTTTGATGTGATGGAGTCACGAGATATATCTGTCGAAAAAGCCAGTGTTTCTTTCTCTTTTGGAAGGGCGGGTCGGAGAACTGTGCCAGATGTCTGGACTTGTACAACATGGTTATTGCATTTTTTGCACCGTCGAAAGGTCTTGACCCTTCGTGATCTCTCCTTCACTATCTCTGACTCCCTTCTTTCTACATCACCACACGCGCACGCATGCTGTTATTGAGTGATATTAAACCACTGTTTTTGTGTGTGCCGCGGACACATTTGTATGGGTCCCTTAATTATTTGGTTCCTATACATTTTCTTTTTAATTATTATTATATATCATTTTCAAAAACAGTTTTCCATTAATTTAAATCAAATTCAATGATTTTTTTTGTTGTAATTTAGATATTTTTTTTCCCCCCAGTATTAATTTAGTAAAATCAAAGAAATTAGAAAACAAATGTTAAGAAGTAGTGAAAATAGCAGATGTTGTGCGCTTGTAGATCTGCTATTTTCACTAGTTTGGGTCCCGGGCAAACGTCTAACCTCTCTTCTGGGTCTTGGCCTGAAAAGTTTGGAAACCACTAAGTGGTTCTCAGCCTTTAGTAATTTCAAGACCCTGCATTTGACATGCATTAGATTAGATTTTTTTTTTTTTTGATCTCTGGGACCCGCAAGTGTCCGTTTGGTTCCTAACTATCAATCCTGTAGCCTGGGATCCCCTGGAACATTATTGGAAGACCCCTGGGGGTCCCCGAACCGGACGTTGAAAATCAGTGGCCTAAACCCATTCTCCCTCCATTTGCACGCAGTAACATCAGACACAGTCAGTGTTCATTGTTTGTGCATATACTGTATATATATATACACACACACACACACACACACACACACACACGCGCGCGTTTGTTACCCCATACCTCGGCCCCATTTTCATTCCCATGATTGAGCCTCAGAGAAGGAGTAGACTATTACGTTCAGGGACCAAAGAATCCAGCAAACTCTGTCTCTCTCTCAAGCACACAATTTACACATGCACACACACACGCATGCGCGTGTGTGCAGACTGCACACGCCCTCGCGCATACACACGCACGCACACCCCTACTGTATGCATGTGATGAATGGCTTTAGTATTAAAGGAAAGGAATGACAGAATGAAAAGGGGTGGGGGATGTCAACAGGGGTGAAATAACCTTAATGGTTTCAGCTAATGGCTGGCAGCGTCAAGTGTAATTCATGTTTCATCGCATGGCGGATGTTTAACAGTTCAAAAGGAAGTGTTGGTTTCACTATAGTACAGCCAGCACAATATTAGTTTCCAACGCAATAAAAACAATGTATGTTCCGTCAATTGCACACTATGTGCCACACAACTACGAGTCACACAAATGTACCGTACCTCGTAACTTCTTTTGAAGTCTTGAACAACGGGGGTGTTGCATTTTTGTATTGTTCCAAAACATTGCGGTCCGTTGAAAACGACTCTTGAAGCGCATATAAAAAAATAAAACGGGGCACTACTGAGGAAATGCATAAAGAGAAAAATAACGTTAAGGAAACGAAAGGCGTGTGAAACAGGAAGGAAGACAGAAATCACTGTCCAGCAGGTGAGAAAGGCCAGAGGGGTCATTTCCATCCTGTCTGTCTGTCTGTCTGTCTGTCTCAGACCTTCACATCTGCTGCCCACTTGAAAAGAGACATGTTGTTCTTTCCAATTATCCCCGCCCGCCCGGCGCTACCACTGGTGGGCCACTGTGTGAGTGTCCATCCTTCAGTTTAATCCTCCTCAGGTCGAGACCCAAAATAGAGATTATTCATGGGATTTTTTACATTTGTTTGTTTGCTTGTTTTAACATTTATACAAAAAGAAAACATACATATCAATGTAGGGAGGAAAGAGATTTGTCTGTCTGTCTCAGGGTCTGTCTCATTGTCTGTGTCTGTCTCATGGTCTGTCTGTCTGTCTGTCTCATGGTCTGTCTCATTGTCTGTCTGTCTGTCTCATGATCTGTCTCATGGTCTGTCTTTCTCACCACTCACTGTTACACTTGACTGCCTGCCTGCCTGAACAAAATGTTATTCATGTCTGATTTTATCAGCATAATATAGTCTTTGATTTAACACAAGTCATAACAACAAAATACCTGAAACTTTTATTTGTTAAAAGATTTTTTTGCCGTGTCACGTCATCCAGATTCCAGACATCTAAACCATAATACAGCATTGAGCTTTGTACAACGAAAACTTTGCCTGGACTTGTTTAGGCGTGTGTACAGAAATGTGCATTAATTTCCCACAATAATTAACATAATTAACTTACCCACATTTTAACCCTACTGTTCCTGTTCTGGGCATGTCATAATAGGTGGAAATGTGGCAAAAAATAGGTGAACATTCATCAAAAATAACTAAACATTTGCAACAAAAACAATAGCCAAATGTTTTGCGAAAATAGCCAATCTACAAGTGATTTATATCGGGTTTAAGTGGTTTAAGTCCTTGCTTGTCAAAATCGCGAGGATTTGAATGAACGGCATTGTGCATAATTTAGAGTTATTGAATGGCGACCCCTCTATTTGTGGAAATGAAAATGTATGAAGCGTTCAGCTGTATAGGAGCATCAATGGCTCCCATAAGGTCCACCCCTACCCCTGCGCGGATACCCAAACTAGTGAAAATAGATATACAAGCGACTACCTCTTAAACATTTGTTTTCTAATTTATGGAAATTCTTTGATTTGTATAGAAATCCTTTGCTTTTTGGGGGGGAATGTTATCTGGAAATGTTTTGAAATAATATTAATAATTCAAAACAAAATGTGAGTAACCAAAAAAATTAAGGGACCCATACATGAATGTGTCCGCGACCCACAAATGGTCCCGAGCAGTGTTTGGGAGACAGTGCTCTAGTGTCACCTGACACCATCTGCATGCTAACAGGCCTGAGAGTCTCCTCAAAGCAACACATACATACACACACACACACACACACACACACACACACACACACACACACACACACACACACACACACACACACACACACACACACACAGGAGGGCCCTGCACCGCCTAGTGACAAGTGTGGAGGGACGAGAGCCAGCAGGCACCAGGAATGCAGCACACTCGCTGTGTTTGCGTGCGTATGTGTGTTGTACGTTTGTGCGCACGTCAGATCCTGTTCACTGTGTGTGGTTCTGTATGTACTGTACTGTGTGTGTGTGTGTGTTGGAGCCTGACCGATGTCACAGTTTTGGGTCTGATTTAGGAGGGTCCGTCCTAGCCCGTCGATGATGTCTTCACCAATATGTTGTACGAAAAGAAAAGTGCTAAATCAATTCTAATACATTGTTTTTCCCACATCGGCTGCATATTTGCTGATGTTGATGTTTTCAAAAAAGGTCAAATAATGGTCCATATATCAGGAATAAACCGATATATCCATTGGTCGGGGGTGTGTGTGTGTGCGTGTCGTGTCACTCACGAACCGGCCCTTAATCGTTGAGGGATTATGAGGATTTGAATATTTACCTCTCGGGAGAAGAGGTGACCTAATCGCTCTCCGCCAGTGTGACAGCGCTGTGTGGACCACAGGCCTTGTGTTGAGACTACTGCCTGATGCCTGCGGCGAGTCTGAGCTTGTCCCATCAGCTCCACGCTGAAATAACAACTCCCCCCCCCCCCCCCCCCCCCCCCCACACACACACACAAACACACACAGTCACACACACACACACACACATGTGCACACTATCCATCACATGTGTTCTATGACCTAGTGTCACTCACACCTTCAGCTAAACACACACACACACACTGCTGGCCAGTAGGTCCACCTGTGTGTGTGCAGGGCGGGTCTGTCGGCCCGGTCATATACCTGAGTGATCATCGCTCAGGTTGTCGGGGAGGTGCAGAAAAGCATTGTTTTCTCCAGTGTGCAGGGCAGGCTGGAGGTTAGTCCTGGGTTTAGGCTCAGCTCTGTGTCTTAATGACGGCAGATGGGTGGGTGGGTGTGTGCAACCCGCTGACCTGGAGGTGTGAAGCAAAGACCCCCTACTTCACAACCATGGCAGGTTAGAGGTGTGGGAATGTGACTTACTTCACTCACTGTCTTCACTCAGATGGTTTGTCTTTAACGTAGGTAGGGGGGGACCATATTTCAAAAGACTCAAACTAGTAAGACGCTTAATCACAGGACCCTTTTGTCATCGTCCGATGACAAACATTGTGAAAATAGCCGCTCTGCAAGCTCACAACTCATTGCATGTTGCCGCGTTGTTGAGCTCGTAGATTCTCCATTTTTCTTTGCTACTTTTGACATTTTGTTTGACATTTCGATAAATATGTAGGCATGTCTACTACCACAGTGGACACTGTAGTGAAAGTGAATGTTGAATGAGGACTCAGTCGGGACACCCGGCCTGAAGCCGGGACAATCCTGACTAAACTGAGACATCTGGTCACCATACTTTAACAACAATATAGAGACGTAGATGTCCAGTCTGGTCTGCTTCGAATTACTTTTGTGTAACCAGTAGGTGCAGTGCTGTAGCCTCGCCTTTTTTTCGACTGTGTGCCATAATTATTCCCTGTGCGACATGCACACGTATAGGCTATACGCCCACGCGATCAATGGATGAAATGATTAGCAGACAGCATACGCTATTTTTTCCAAAACCTTGGCACAGCAGACTATGTATATAGCATATAACGGTAGACTACACACCAGTGCGTATGTGTGTCCTACCCGGCAACAGGGTTTAAATCTCTAGTAGTAGGGAGACCACCACCTCCATCTCACCACAGATGTACTCGTTATATCGTATTAACATCATGCATAATACATAGCATGAATAAAATATCGTTTTTTTTTTTCATTAACCACATGAATCTTAGCGTCCCAATTCTGGGGCGTTATGCTGATCTACACACTCACAACGTGTCGTGTTGCGACACCTTTTGAGCTTGTAGATAATCTTTTGCCAAAGATATCTAGTGTAGAAGGAAAAAGGAGGGGCCTATTATAGACCCCTGGGAGACTCCAGTCAACTAAGTATATAGGGATTAAGTGATTAAAATAAATCCCAGATCGTAGCTTTAAGAAGCAACCATCTTAAAATCCTAGATCGTAGCTTTAAGAAGCAATCGTCTTAACAGAAGACAGACAAGAAGATAATGCTCCCAAACTCTAACCCTTTTCCATTTTCGAGTTACTTTCTAGCTTGAAAAAACTTTTTTTTTGGACAGAGTGTGAAAGGCCAAGGAGATTTGGCTGACACGAACGGCACCGTTAAGTGAAATATGGAAATATGTCCTTGGGTCTCATCGTTGCGAGTCCAACGAGGATTGCTGCGATGCTGTGATTCTTGTGCAACGCTTAGCCGATGAAAAGCCCTCTGTCGATGTAATTGGCTGTTGTTTCCAGGATAAACACTATCTGAGGAGTGTTGAGCCCGTCAAGTGTCCGGAGTGTATACGTCTGCGTTTAGTTTAGCCGGCGCTGAGTGCAACGTGTGTACCGTTTTTAAAAGCGTAACGTGTTCGGCGCCAAGCGCGTTGACTGATGCTTGTTCCAAGTGATTTTAAACTCTGCCCCCCTTTCCCAAACTGTCCCTTTCACACACACACACACACACACACACACACACACACACACACACACACACACACACGCATGAACCATGTCTTTCAGTGGTGGTCGTTGACTCTGTGGTCCTCGGAACCCCTGTATAGTTAACCCTTTTCAGCTGCGGCACTTAGAACATGTCATGCCACACCTTGTGCCTCTGAGAGGAGGAGGAGGAGAGGGCTGGGGGAAGGGGGTGGATTGTTGTGGGCACATACTTAAATGATAATCAGAGTGACGGCTTAGCACTGGCCTAAAGGTGGGCTAAAATTAGCACCAGCCGTCCAGCAGCGTTTCTTTTCTTTGTGTAATTGTGTTCGGAACATTCGAATGCTTGCCGCGTTGCATATAGAGCACTGTGTAATAGGAAAGTTGGCCTTCACGTAATTCACACGAGACGTACGCACGGTGCATGAACAGTATGTACTCGCTTCATCGGTGAGCTCAGAGCAACAGGAACAGCCGTACTGCGGCAGCCAGTGTCTCTCTCTCAGGAAGAGGGTCATGTTTTTACTTTTTTAACGACCCAAAGCCTATATAATTTGTTGCCCGGGGTGTTCCCCAGGGGTCTATTCTAGGCCCTCTACCCCCCCTCCCCATACCAAATCTCTTCGATTAAAGATTGCTGATCCTAGAAGACCTTGGGCTGTGTTGTTATGACCTTATAGATCTGGTATTGTTGCAAATGTTTGTCTGTTATGATATACCCAGGAAAGGGATATGCTAGGGTTCATGTTGTTTTTTTCTAAGGGTCACTAAACTATACATTTGTTTTAGGCCTAACATTCCATTAGCAGTCATAACACTGAGCAGCCTTCTGCCTCTGAAACGTTGTTGAGAAGTATTCTCCGGTGGGGATGTCACTGGGGTGAAATCTGTGAAAACTACACCTTTTTCTCTCACGCCATCATTTTATGACCAAGGTTCCCTATGGAGACACAAATAGTCAACTTTGTGTGTCCATAGGGAACCAACCACTGCTAGTTATCCAATTATTGGCTTAGGAATGCGACAAAAACGAAACGAATATCCATGAATTCAAGTCTCTATGGTGTGAGTATTGGATGGAAAGTGGTCAGGTGGGTGAGCCGCGAATGCAAAGTGAGCCCTGGTCCAGAGAAGGTGGAAAACCAGTGGTTCCCAAACACTGGACGCACCATTTTATGGGTCACGGGCACATTTTTCTCCCCTTTATTTATTTGTTTTTATGAAATGAAAATCTAAAAACATCCCCCAAAAAGCAAAATAAATATCTAATAATAAAAAAAAACTTCAAAACTCCCCAAAGTTATTTCATGAATAAATAAATCTAAGAAAAATCTAAGAAATTACATAGTAAAATGTAATGTTTAAGAAGTAGTGAAAATAAAATAGTCTATCTATTATTGTGAGCTTGTAGATCTGCCGTTTTCACTAGTTCTGGACAAACTTAATTTCGTTTTTGGGTCTTGAGCTAAAACGTTTGAGAACCACTGATCTAAACCGGCAGGTCGGTGTAAGTAAGCAAGCAGCCCATGCATGGGAACCAACGCTTCCCGACTGAGGTGCCATGTAGCCCATTATAGCTCCGGAGTCTATCTCCTGTTTCTGTAGCGTGAGGCAGCTTCATGTACAAGTACAGTAGACCCCCTGGATTATATCTCCTGTTTCTGTAGCGTGAGGCAGCTCGATGTACAGTACAGTACAGTACCCTGGACATGACACCGGTACATTACGTCACAGTGACTTACCCCCGATCCATCCCTTGATGCGGAGGAGTGCCAAGCAAGGGAGGCTTTAGGGTACCATTTTGTTTTATGGTCATTGGCATGACTATATGATCATTGGTAATATGACTCGGCCAGGGATTGAACCCACAACCTCCCTAGTCTCGGGGGGCGACCCACTCTTAACCGCAAGGCCACGGATGTGGTCAACGTACAAGAACATAAAAAAGGCAAAGTAACTCAAAGTGCTATTGGAAAAGCAATGATACAATCACCCCAGCGCTGGCCGCTAGCCAGTCCATTATGCCGATGACACCATGTGACTTTGGCCCATATATTTTTACAACACCCCTCTAATGGTTATGGATGGAAATGATGGCACACATGATGATGGCACAGACACATAATGACCCCCCCCCACCCCAGCCTTCAGAACTGGGTGGGGGGGGGGGGGATAATGGCCGTCACATGGCATTTACGGGGCTTTTAGGATGGGAGGGTGAGGTCAGTAATGCATGGGGGGAGGGTGGGGGGGGGGTCAGTGAAAGGATGAGGCGAACGAAGGAGAGGCGAGAGACGGGGCTAGGGTGTAAGAGGAGCAAGAGGAGAAGGGGTCAAAATGCCAGGTATGGATGGCCCCATCATGGCCCCCACACTGTAGGACGCTCGGCTTTGGATGCGAGCATTACAACCTTAATGGCAGAGGAGGGAGGGAAAGAGAGAGAGAGAGATACATAACAGCAAAAAAAATCCTTTGTGGTAATTCATCCATTTTGCAACTCGGAGAGTGCAAAGCGTCCTGTTTGGTCCCATTCTCACCACTCTGAGTTGAAATGAACACTGAGGATTTGACTGGAGAGATGTGTGCTCTGGGTCCACAGGGGGTACAGTAGATGACAGTGGTGGAAAGTAACTAAGTACATTTACTTAAGTATACTGTACAATTTTGAAGGAATATGTGCTGGAGTATTTCCAATACTTTGAATCCCAATAATACTGCATTTAAAAAAAAACTTTAGTTACTAGTTACTTGGTAGATTTTTATTATATTATTACAAAACATACAGTACATTAACCACTTCAGAAATATGCATTTTAAAATAGCCGATCTACAAGCTCACAAGAGCTTGAAGATCTGCTATTTTCAAAAGATATTCTTTTTATATATACATTTGAAAACTTGAAATGGGACATTCTGCATAATGAGTACTTTCTGCTTTTGGAACTTTAAATACATTTTGATGACAATACTTTTGTGCATTAATTCACACAAGCAAATTTAGAATTCCAGACCGTTTTACTTGTAACGGAGTACTTCTAAGTATTGATACTGTTTGCTTGAGTAAAAAGTAAAAACATGCGAGTAGTGTTTCCAACACTCCCCAGGGGGTAGATGAGAGCGGTAGAATGCATGGCTGTCATTCTCTAGTAGAGAGGGTATATTTATCCAGCCCACTGGGCCTCTAGCCCAACTGGTTTGGCCCACAGTGACTGACATTCATTCTAGAACTGTTTATATCATTCCATTTTTCCCCCCTTTCTCTTACTCTCTCTCTTTCACCTCTTCGTCCTTTTCACTCCTCCTCTTTTCCACTACATTTTCTTTATTTTCCTGTTTTGTTCCTGCCTTGCTTTATTTTACAGATATTCACCTCCTGCCTTATAGTACACTACTACTACTACTACTACTACTACAATATCCTACACAACTATACTACACTACAGTTAGTACAGTATATACCAGTGGTTTGGTCATAGTTTCAAACTCACTTTGGGAATACCACAGCAGGTCTACTGTAGCTAAGAACTAGGGATATGTTTACTTTTTTGCCGATATTCTGATATTGTCCCACTCCTATAATATCCGGCACCGATATTATCAACCGATATCAAGTCAAAAGCCTACTTTCCCTAGTGGATAGACTCTGAGCCCCCCACCAAACGTATAAAATGCACTTTTTGGACAAAATAAAATATTTCAGGAAAATAAATCTTATCAATGGGATTTTGTAGAGGGCGCAGTGGAGTCAAATATCTTTTCTTCTGTTGAAAAAATGTAATCTGTCCAAAAAGTGCATTTTATACGTGTGGTGGGAGCTCAGAGTGTGTCCACTAGGGAAACCATCTTTATATTGGTGAGTAGCGAAATCGTCAAGGAATCAAGGAAGTGGAGAGTAACATAGACTTAAGGAGACGTCCTTAAGAAGGCTATGGACCAGAGCTATCGGACATCCCTAGTACTAATAACAGTGTTACTGCATTGACAGTCAGACAGACAGACAGACCTTAGCGATTGGCGCACTGCAGTCAGCATGGTAGCATTGAGAGACAGACAGACTGCAGTCAGGACAGCAGGGGATAACATTGCCACTCCAATAACAATTACATGAAGTGTTGTGTTAAATGAGGTGGCACCGCGCGCGGTTCAGCGGACGAGTCTAATCAGTGCAGTCTGCTCCTCCGCTAAAACACTGATAATGACAGGCGGATTCACCTGCCAGACTATGATGCCCAGTTTAACCACACACACACACACACACACACACACACACACACGCACAGCTGCACTGGAACGGGGACGCACACATACAGACCCAGCAGATGAAAAGCATTATGATGGCACTATGCCCAAGCTTTAGAGCGCGTACACACACAGACACACACACACACACACAAACTTGTTTGTATAGCAGGCTATACAAACAAGAACTTCCCCAGTCTGAACGATCAGACTGGGGAAAAAAACGAAACAAACGCCAGAAAACCAAACTGACCCGTTACGGGTCTGTTTGGTTCCGTCCTCGGAGTTAGGTTAAAACCGAGGACTTTTTTTTTGTCTCATCCCCACCACCTCTCCCCAACAGTGAAATTGTCAGAAGAAGAAGAGATACAGATCTGTATCACTTCTCTGTCCGTTTGGCAGCATCTCGAGACAAAGAGACGTCTGCGTGGTTTTATTCTTTTTTTTCTCCGGACGGGGATGGAAACCGGCCTGCTGTGAGGCCATCTATCAACAGAGGCTCTGTCTCTTCCTTTATAGCCCACTCCATCATCACACAGACACAGTAAATCCTTCCACAAACGGACGTGCAGGCAGCCTGGGTGACATGTGGTTCCTATCTACGCTCTTTCATACAAACTGGCCCAGATTCAGTCGGGGCGAGGCTACTCGAGGTGTTGTAGGGCCCGCTGCGGGGACTTAGCTGACCTGTTGCATCGATTGTGAAGGGCTTTTAGAGCGAGCAAACGATAGTAGCTGGATCAGACCAAACAAATAATTACAAAGAAGAAAAACAACAAAAAAAGTGTTGTTCTTCTTTCTAATTCTTTGTTTGGCCCAAAAAAATTGTTTGTCATGATTTGTCACAACTCGAGTTGGCTTTGTCTTTAAATAAATACTTTTTGGCCCAGGCCGTAGCGTAACGGTCTGGGCACCGGACTGGTGATCCAGTCGCGGTGTGCCGCGGGTTCGACTCCCGGACCCGACACGGCCTTTACCGCATGTCATCCCCCCATCTCTCTCCCGTTTCCTGTCAGCCTACTATCTGTCCCTTAAAAAAATCAATAAAAAGGCGTAAGCCGCAAAAAAAATATCTTAAAAAATAAATACTTTTTGAAATGTCTATGGGAAAAATGCATTGGGATTTTTTTTCCTGGGCCTTTCGTCATGAAAGGGGGCGGGACTGCGACGCTCTATAGCTGTTCTCCAACATACCAGAATTTGCATCTGCCTTGAAAAAACCCTCTATATTCATGTGTATTTGCACAGAGTGAGGGCTCCGCCACTTGACTTCATCTTCCTCTAATCAGCTGCTGCAGCACAATGTGAGAGCAGCTGGCATCTTGGCTAAAAAGGTCCATCCATGCTGTGTGTTTGGTTGCTTTGGTCTGGTAGGTCTTGGCACTTTGTATCGGACCAGATTTGACTTTTCTGCTCCTCCGGTCTTTTGTGTGCGTGCGTGTATGTGTGCGTGTGTGCGCATGCGCATGCATGTGTGTGTCTGTGTGTCATGATGAGTTGCAATTTGTATGACTTTCGGCTTGACTTGGTGACTTTTGGCTTGACGTTCGGTTCGGCTTGACGTGCACAATTTTGGGAACGCCAAGAGCGCCTTGTAAGCGGGTGGATGGGTAATTTTCCAAATGGCCACGGTCAACTAAGTATATGCTAGGGTTTAAGTGCTTAAGTGGATAAGTTGTTGATACAATTCATTGAAGTGTGCTCCATTCAGAGAGCACCACATTATGCACTTCTATCTGCCACTGAAGGTGTGAATGAAGCTGCCTTGTGGCAGTAAGTGTACTGGAAATGAAGTGTACTGCCTTACTGTGGCAGTAAGTGTGCTGGAAATGTGTGAATGTGAAGTATTCACACATTTCGCTCCCCCTCGGGACAGCGACGATACTACGCGGTATCGTTAATTATTCTAATCCGCGTACTTCTCCCACCGCCGGTGTTTGCCGACCTGAGATAGTTGTGGGTGCACCGTGTGCACTGTGGCCGAGCTGATGGAAAGGGCTTTGACAGACATTCCATGTCAAGGGGGGAGGGGGTGGATATAGGGGTGTCAGGGGCGAGGAGAGGAGAGGGGCCCCGATGGGGGGTGGGGGTGATTGGGTGAGATTGAGTGGACCAGGTGGTGGTAGAGCTTGGCAGTGGCATGCAGGGCACTCGGAGGGCACTCTATGTTTAGCCCCTAACATGATGTTACATGTGCTGTTTGCTCTACTGCTGTTTGGGGAATGGGGAAGGGGACCGAATTGTCTCTCTGCTCTCAGTGGCGCCCCTCTCTCTCACCCCCCCCACTGCCCCCCCCTCTCTTCCCCCAAATCCCTCAGTCACTCACAGCCGTTTGCAATCAGAAACAGACGCACGCATGCGTGCCGTGCACACACAACCACACGCACGCTCATGCACACACATGCGCTCAGATTCATACAGTCATGCAGACACATAGACACCAGTTCATCCATGGTACTTATGGGACATCTAAGCCATGGCTGTTCTATCTTTTCCCCCTCCTTTCATCTCTTTCTCGCCCTCTTTTCTTTACCCACATCTGTTTGTTTCAAAAGGTCTTTCTCTCACCATTTCCTTTTTTTTCTTCCAATTCCCCTCTTTCTCTCTCTCTCTCTCTCTGTCTCTCTCTCTCTCTCTCTCTGTCTCTCTGTCTCTCTGTCTCTCTGTCTCTGTCTCTGTCTCTGAACCTCGAGCACAACAAATATCCCAGGCATGACTTTTGGCATGAATTTTACCATCTCCCCACAGAGCGCCTATTAGTCAACCACGTCAATTCCAGCTCACTTTGATGTGTGCGAGACCTCACTGGTGGAGAAGACGTGGTCTGTGTGCTGCATGGTTCGAGGGGGGGAGGGTGTGGGTGGCTGCATGTGGATATATAATGTGTACACATGTTTAATGTTCGCGCGCGTGTGTGCATGTGAGTGTGTGTGTGACTAGTCTTTCTGTAGAATGAGCGTGTGTCACTTTGTACTAGAGCCAAATATGTTTTGTTAAAGGCGTTTTTTTGTTGTGGCATATTTTATTTGTCAAGCTTGGGAGAGAAGACGGAACACTCTGTATAACGATGGGCTGTAATTTCATGTATTATATGAATATACTGTAAAACACGCTATAAAAAGTGTAAAAATCTCATAAACCCACGAGGGTTGGGCACTTTGTATGCAGCACCCGAAAATAGCAGAATCAATCACTACAATCTACAAGCTCGCAACACGTCCTCACAAGTATATAGTGATAAACGTGTGTGTGTGTGTGCGAGCGTGTGTGTATATGTGCGAGGTGTTCAGCCTTGTCATATAGGCGAGTGATTGACTCCAGACTTTGCAGGCTCCTCACTCACCCCCCCCCCCCATCGGTATTGGGTTCAGAGTGTGTTGGGCCCAGGGCAGGCTGGGGGGTTACCGGGGGGGGGGTCCCGGGGGGGCAGTAAAGTGATAGGGGCAGCGCAGGGGGTTCAAGTCACCCCTGGGGAGAGGGGAGGTTAGAGGTGAGAGTCTCCGCCCGCCTTGCCCAAGAGGAGAGCTATAGGGTCACGTTCTAGTCAAAACACACTGCTGCAGGTTACTTTTGGACCCTTTTGTCGTCCAGAACTCACACCTCTACTTAGCATGCTGTGGTACATAATGGTGGGGACGGGTTCTGTTCTGTTCTGTGGCCGTGCATGTGTAGGCAGGGTTCCATTTGTAAAAGGCAAAACACAGGATGGCAAATGTACAGTTACAGAGGTAGTTTTGAATAATACGTTTTAAAAATAAAGTATCCGAAAAGATTTTAAGAATGTTGTAGCCTACATTCTACTAATTGTGACAAAACGGGGACGCCAGGGTTAATGTGTCTAGCATGATACTTTTTTCTCCCCCATTGAAATGTTTAATTGTGATATTAGCAAACAGAAATATAACATATCAGACTACGTAAGGAAGTGCATGCATTTAATTCAGGGATGAAATGAAACGTATCCCCACCGGCCATATAATTAGATATGAATGAACAGCAGAAGCAACACCCCCCCCCCCTCCCCTGCATGTACGCAGGTGTCTTTAGAGTGAGTAGTGGGTAAAATAAACAAGAGCAAGCAAGGTGGTCGGAGGACAGACTTGATGTTTCCCCAGCCGAAACAGACGTGTAGTATTCACGTTGCCCATCTTATCTGAGAGCTTCTCTTCCTCTTCCCTCTCGGCAGCAGCAGCTACCGAAATGCAATGGGTGTGTGTGTGTGTGACCCCCCCCCGGGGTCAGTCGTATCACCTGGCCCAGACACTGACCAAACACTGAGGGGCCTGGGCTGAATAATGGACTGTCAGTGACCCCTGACCCCGGCGCACTGAGCCCAGGTCTTCTAGGTGTCAATATCAGGCGGCCATCTCGGAGTGGCCTGTCTCACGGTTGACAGCCGGGAGAATTCAATCACCATGGAACCACTTCAGATCGATTCTGCCGTTACAGAGTTCAGTGTCTGCACGTTTCTTTTTGGATGACCGACATATATTGTCTTAAAAACAATTAACTACTTGTTTTTTGTTTAGATTTTCAGCCTGGTTCATTAAGTCGAGTCAATTTAAACCGTATACAGTCCATTTCATGCAGGTGCAAACTTAACAAAATTAACCAAAGTAGCAAAAATATAACCTGCCATCTACGTGTACAGAAACAAAAAAAATATTAATAATAATTCAAAACCACCGTAAAAGTGCACCTGTTGATTTACAGAAGTCTTGCAGTTTGCCACCAGAGGGTAAAGCCCTGTGTTATCCTTTTTAGGATAAACACATTCACTGATTTCATTAATCAATACCTGTACGGTACAGCATTAATTACATTAATGTATGCATGAAATAATAAATATGCATAGATGCTAGATAGATAGACCGATTCATTTATATTTAATTATAGATCTAACCAAACGACCGCAGCTCCATAGCGCCATGATTCGGTCATCACTAGTCAGCATGTATAGATTAATTGACCGGTCTGTTCAGGCGACTACAGATGGATTTGGCCTGGTCTGTACACTTGCTGCTGCAGGTGTCGAGAGGGACATTTTTAGTGGGGGTATTTTGACGGCGACAGGTTAGGCCCCCCAGGAGTTATGTTGCGTGTGTGTGTGTGTGTGCATGCTTGTGTACGAGTCGGTATGTACACAGTAAAATCCTCTGTGTTAATTTAACTCTGAGAGAGTGTACAAATGGAAACAATCGGACCCTTACGGGTCCATTTGTTACCACTTGCACGCTCTCAGAGTTAAGTACCCCCCGCCCCTCCCCGAGGTATGAGGACCACCACGTACGAAAAGCGACACCTCTTATGTCGCAACAACACGGCACACAAGCAAAAGTGTTAACTCTGTATACGTGTAAAAGATTGACTGTTTTTATAGGTCAGAGTTAAATTAACACCCGGTGCTATTTTCTTTCCTTCCCCCTGTAGTTGCATTATCATTTAAGCTGCTGCCTTTGGTGATCTGTGTTGGGGGGGGGTTAGGTGGGGGAGTTTATGGTCTGGCCTGTCAGCCACCCCGTGGTTTAACTCACGCTGGATGAGGATACCCTGCTGTCTGTGTGTGTCTGAGCTGACCCGGTGTGTCAAGAGACGGACGGGCTCTCTCCTTTCAAACGCTTCCCAACAACATTCTGCACTGATGATCGCTGTAAAACAATGCATCTTTTTGTTAATTATTAAAGGAAGGGTAGGGGATTTTCTTTGGTTAAACTAAGTGTTAAATAGCTCTATATTGTGATGGTACTCATTGCTGTAGAGTGTTTGTTCAGTAACAGGAGTCTCCATGTCTCCCCAGCTTTTTGTTAAACAGAAAATGCATTTTTGGATACCAATTGTATCCAATCAGGATAGAGAACTCAGTCACTCAGGGTACAGATTAAACAACTGGAATTGTAGATGATGACACAGAGAAATGAGCAGACAACATTGGAACTGAAACAAAATGATAAATGGCTATTTTCTCCTGATTGGCTGACATTTTGTCAGCTACAGTTGTATAAACATTTATTTTCCGTGTATTAAAGTGCTAGAGACTCCTGTTACTGAACAAACAAACACTATAGCGATAATGAGTACCACAGACGAAAAACTGTCTAGTCCAAATTTCATTCTGACCCCTCCACGAAAAGGCCTCGTTGTCCTGAACCCGTATCTATCATTTATACATTATGGATCATTAGTGTGGACTTAGACAGTTTTTTGTCTGTGGCATCAGGATATAGTGATTTAACATTAGTTTTAACCCAAAAATATCACTCATCCTACCTTTAACCACTTCATAGCACTCGGTGGCGCGCTATGAGCTTGTAGATCTGCTATTTTTCAATAGCTATATTATAACATAATGCTAACACCAAAAGGGGTTCCCGCCCAAAATGGGTTAAACCACTTTTAAGCGGGGCAGTGGGGGCTGCTTTTAGCCATAGCATTATCGTTACAGAAACCTCATTAAGCCCAAAACTGCTAAAATTGCAGATCTACAAGATCCAAATGTGCCACAATTGAGCTTGTAGATCGGCAATTGTTTGCTACTTGTGTGTGGCACACTGGCACTGTAGTAAGACGAAGTAGGGCATTCATTTAAGTTGGAATATGGAGGTCCATTGTTTCTGCCTGACAGCACCGATATACGAACCAACAAACGGATGAATGAAAGGTTTATTTGCTCAGGGTCTATTTGTCTGTCTGTCCGTCCGTCTTAGTCTCTCACCCACTCTTCTCTCTCTCTCTCTCCTCTCTCTCTCTCTCTCTCTCTCTCTCTCTCTCTCTCTCTCTCTCTCAATCTCTCTCTGCTCATAGTGTTTGAGGTTTCGTCCAACAAACAGCAGTGTGCTTTCAATCTGAAGCCCATTACTCACCTCCCCCTCCTTTGTTCCCCCAAACAGAAAGAGAGAAAGAGAAGAAAAGAACTGAAGAGAATTGTCTATATTTTACAGCCTTCTTTTTCCCATCTCCTCCTGCTGTCAACGCCCAGTCTGTCTGAACACTTGGCAGATACATTATGTGTTTAACTGGTGTGTATGTAGTGTGTGCGCGCGCACGTGTGCATCTGTGTGCACGTCAGTGCAACTTGCACTGATGTACACGCAAACGCGCAGATACACACACACACTCTCTCTGTGCGTGTGTGTGTGTGTGTGTGTGTGTGTGTGCGCGTGCGTGTATGAACAGATGAGCAGATGTGTGTATATAATTAGCCAACAAGGTAATGATGGCTTTAGCGTGGCTGTATGTGGGACAGCTTCCCAGAGGCAGAGTCTAGTGAATGATGGGACAGGTGGAGGCAGCTAGGGGAGTACACAGTCCTCCCATCCCATCCCTGGAGGCAGCTAGGGGAGTACACAGTCCTCCCATCCCATCCTATCCCTGGTGGAGGCAGCTAGGGGAGTACACAGTCCTCCCATGCCATCCCATCCTTGGAGGCAGCTAGGGGAGTACACGGTCCTCCCATCCCATCCCATCCCTGGTGGAGGCAGCTAGGGGAGTACACAGTCCTCCCATGCCATCCCTGGTGGAGGCAGCTAGGGGAGTACACAGTCCTCCCATGCCATCCCATCCCTGGAGGCAGCTAGGGGAGTAGACAGTCCTCCCATGACATCCCATCCTTGGAGGCAGCTAGGGGAGTACACGGTCCTCCCATCCCATCCCATCCCTGGTGGAGGCAGCTAGGGGAGTACACAGTCCTCCCATGCCATCCCTGGTGGAGGCAGCTAGGGGAGTACACAGTCCTCCCATGCCATCCCATCCCTGGTGGCAGCTAGGGGAGTAGACAGTCCTCCCATGCCATGCCATCCCTGGTGGAGGCAGCTAGGGGAGTAGACAGTCCTCCCATGCCATGCCATCCCTGGAGGCAGCTAGGGGAGTAGACAGTCCTCCCATGACATCCCATCCCTGCAGGCAGTGGTGGAAATAGTACTCACATTTTGAGTAAAACTTTAGTAAAAGTATCAATACTGCAATGTAGAAATACTCCGTTACGAGTTAATGTCCAGAATTCAAAAATGCACTTGGGTACAAACATAGTGGTATCAAGATGTACTTCTCGTACCCAAAGTACTCGATATGAAGAATGTCCCGTTTCAAGTTTTCCAATGTAGAAAAAACGTTTGAAAATAGCAGATCTACAAGCTCACAATGCTTAATTGATTATTATTACAAAACATACATTAACCACTCCATTCTACTATATTCAAATGGCCAAAATGAAGTGGTTAATGTATGTTTTGTAATAATAATGAAAATCTACAAAGTAACTAATAAATAAAGTTTTCAAATCCATGTAGTGGATTAAAAGTACGATATCTGGATCCAAGATGTAGTGGAGTAGAAGTATTGGAAATTGGGAATACTCAAGTAAGTAAAGTAAACTGCACACAGATATCTGCTAACATCACTGCCCCGGGACAAATGACCATTACCCTTTGCCCCCGCAAAAGAACCCCCCCCCCCCGATCAGGGCTTTCCCAAATTCCCCCCATGCCACCATGAACCCCCAAACAGCTATAGCCTCCGGCCCCTGATTGTGAAATGGCTTTTGACAAAAAGAAGAAAAAAATGAGAAACTGGCCAATTTAGACTAGGTTGGTATGTGTCCGTGAGCCTGTAGATCTTCTATTTTTGCTACTTTTCTTTCTTCTACTGACTATTTTAGATGTAGTAAATGTATATTCCTGTATGTTGTGATTTGTTTTATTTCTAAGTGGCCTCCCTTGCGCCCCCTGGCGGCCCCCCTATTGCAGTGGTTCTCAAACCCCCACATTGATATGCATTTGGCCATGTTCCCCCATCTGAAAAGATTCTGTGCCAATAAGGGAACAACAAAATGTTTCATAAATATAACGACTCACGTAGGCGTGATATAATCACAAAAAACCTCAATTGTATTATTGCTAAAATTATGTTAGGCGGAATAAAGCACTTGGTGAACGTTAATTGAATTGTATTACAGTGGCACTACACAGTAATGGCCTCTGAAAATAAAATTAAAGAAGAAGCATCGAGGCATGTACACCGTACAATCTGTGTTGAGTGTACAAATGTGTATGAGGGTGGAAAAAAACATACCGTCCCCACTTAAACCACTGTTTCCTTTTTGTTTGACTGTACAGTACACTGTACACTGTCCAGCCTTCTTTGCTCTCGTTACCCTGTAGTTTGGAATGTAGTATTAGTTAGGTGGGATGCGTCATGTGGTCGTGTGTTGTGTTATAGACGGTGCAGGATGCGTCATGTGGTCGTGTGTTGTTGTGTTATAGATGGTGCAGGATGCTTCATGTGGTCGTGTGTTGTTGTGTTATAGACGGTGCAGGATGCGTCATGTGGTCGTGTGTTGTTGTGTTATAGATGGTGCAGGATGCTTCATGTGGTCGTGTGTTGTTGTGTTATAGACGGTGCAGGATGCGTCATGTGGTCGTGTGTTGTTGTGTTATAGATGGTGCAGGATGCGTCATGTGGTCGTGTGTTGTTGTGTTATAGACGGTGCAGGATGCGTCATGTGGTCGTGTGTTGTTGTGTTATAGATGGTGCAGGATGCTTCATGTGGTCGTGTGTTGTTGTGTTATAGACGGTGCAGGATGCTTCATGTGGTCGTGTGTTGTGTTATAGATGGTGCAGGATGCTTCATGTGGTCGTGTGTTGTTGTGTTATAGATGGTGCAGGATGCTTCATGTGGTCGTGTGTTGTTGTGTTATAGACGGTGCAGGATGCGTCATGTGGTCGTGTGTTGTTGTGTTATAGACGGTGCAGGATGCGTCATGTGGTCGTGTGTTGTTGTGTTATAGACGGTGCAGGATGCGTCATGTGGTCGTGTGTTGTTGTTGTTATAGACGGTGCAGGATGGCGGAATAAAGCACTTGGTGAACGTTAATTGAATTGTATTACAGTGGCACTACACAGTAATGGCCTCTGAAAATAAAATTAAAGAAGAAGCATCGAGGCATGTACACCGTACAATCTGTGTTGAGTGTACAAATGTGTATGAGGGTGGAAAAAAACATACCGTCCCCACTTAAACCACTGTTTCCTTTTTGTTTGACTGTACAGTACACTGTACACTGTCCAGCCTTCTTTGCTCTCGTTACCCTGTAGTTTGGAATGTAGTATTAGTTAGGTGGGATGCGTCATGTGGTCGTGTGTTGTGTTATAAACGGTGCAGGATGCGTCATGTGGTCGTGTGTTGTTGTGTTATAGATGGTGCAGGATGCTTCATGTGGTCGTGTGTTGTTGTGTTATAGACGGTGCAGGATGCGTCATGTGGTCGTGTGTTGTTGTGTTATAGATGGTGCAGGATGCTTCATGTGGTCGTGTGTTGTTGTGTTATAGACGGTGCAGGATGCTTCATGTGGTCGTGTGTTGTGTTATAGATGGTGCAGGATGCTTCATGTGGTCGTGTGTTGTTGTGTTATAGATGGTGCAGGATGCTTCATGTGGTCGTGTGTTGTTGTGTTATAGACGGTGCAGGATGCGTCATGTGGTCGTGTGTTGTTGTGTTATAGATGGTGCAGGATGCGTCATGTGGTCGTGTGTTGTTGTGTTATAGACGGTGCAGGATGCGTCATGTGGTCGTGTGTTGTTGTGTTATAGACGGTGCAGGATGCGTCATGTGGTCGTGTGTTGTTGTGTTATAGACGGTGCAGGATGCGTCATGTGGTCGTGTGTTGTTGTTGTTATAGACGGTGCAGGATGCTTCATGTGGTCGTGTGTTGTTGTGTTATAGACGGTGCAGGATGCTTCATGTGGTCGTGTGTTGTTGTGTTATAGACGGTGCAGGATGCGTCATGTGGTCGTGTGTTGTTGTGTTATAGACGGTGCAGGATGCGTCATGTGGTCGTGTGTTGTTGTGTTATAGATGGTGCAGGATGCTTCATGTGGACGTGTGTTGTTGTGTTATAGATGGTGCAGGATGCTTCATGTGGACGTGTGTTGTTGTGTTATAGATGGTGCAGGATGCGTCATGTGGTCGTGTGTTGTTGTGTTATAGACGGTGCAGGATGCGTCATGTGGTCGTGTGTTGTTGTTGTTATAGACGGTGCAGGATGCTTCATGTGGACGTCTGAAGTGAAAGTGTCTTCTCTGTTCTCTGCCTCATTGTGTGTTGTGCAACGTTGGGAAGCTGGCCTGCGTTTGACCTAACTGTAATCATGAGTTTGAGAAAACACTGAGTGAGGACAGCTCTCTCTCTCTCTCTCTCTCTCTCTCTCTCCTTTCCTTCCTAATTCCCACAGTACCTGTAGGCGACAGAGAGAAACAGAACAGATGGTGGGGGGGGGGGGGGGGGGGGGGGGTTTAAGGAAGGGAAACAAGAGGACAGAGGGAATTGTAAGGGGGAGATTATGAAAAGAAAAAAGCAGTGTACTTTTGTTTCCGAGTCCCCGTCCCTGGATTCATCGATAAGCCCTCTCTAACTGGCTGTGAGTAATTTAGCCAATCAAGCGTCATTAATCCCCACAGACAAATAGAATTAGGATTTGATGGTTGTCGTTTCCAATTTGTAGCCCGTTACTCGCTCATTAACGTAGCTGACATATTGACCTCCTGAACAGTGGTGGAAAGAAAGTAACTTAGTACATGTACTCAAATACATGTACTAAGTTACTTTGCACCTTAAGTGCAATTTCTACTACACCTCAGAAGCGAATATTGCACTTTTATTCCGCTACAAAAACTTTAGTTACTATTTACTTTGTAGATTTGTATTATTATTATACACAAAATGTACATTAACCACTTCTGTGTAATGAGTACTTTGATGCCAATACTATTGCACTTTTACAGTACATTTTGAATACTGGAGTAGTTAGAGTTGTTACAGAGTAGGCTATTTCTACACTGATATTGATACTTTTACTTCAGTAACACAGTCTAATGATGAAGTATAAATCTGAATTAAGCCAGTCTTTCTTTTTTTTGCCTCCCACTGTTGAATAATTGCACCTTCAACGAGATTCAATGCCATGACATTGTGCTGCACTCTGATGAAATGAAACACAACTGTTTTGTGGCCTTGATGAGCGTGCTGAAATCTTAATGACTCTCCTGAATCGCTTTAAAAAGTACAAAGCCATTTCGGGGAAATGATTGAAAGATCCTATCTGCAGTGAAATGGAGAAATCTCTATATACCAAAGATTTATTTGTGTGTGTGTGTGTGTGTGTGTGTGTGTGTGTGTGTGTGTGTGTGTGTGTGTGTGTGTGTGTGTGTGTGTGTGTGTGTGTGTGTGTGTGTGTGTGTGTGTGTGTGTGTGTGTGTGTGTGTGTGTGTGTGCGCTATACCTGTATGTTAGATCTCTGCAGAACTTAAAACAAAACCGTGTGTCATGAATCCTCTAGTCCATATTTCACACCTCCCAATATGTATTTCATCACCTCTCCATCGCCCAGCAGAACCCTTAGATCAGGAGTGCCCAAAAGGAGATCACAAAGGCTGTGCAGGTAGACCATATATATATATGGCATGCCCCTCCCTAAACATAATAAGTGGTCTGTCAGCTCCCTTCGCGGCTTCTATAGTATGCAATGCTTTGTCTTCAAGAGTGTTGCACGCAAGCGTCAGTAGTAGTGTTATAAAGTTATAAAAATATGCGAGGCATAGAACCCGAAAACATACAGAATGAGAGGAAGTCTTTTTTCCCTCCCACTACAGTATTTCTCATTCCAAGTGCGTTTTGTCTTACAGTATGTAATGTAATGCCAGTGCCCGATATTCTAAAACCCCTTAGGTATGATTGAAAATCATTTTTTTTGGGGGGGGGGACATTTTAAAAGCAGCTCTCAAGTCCAAAAAGTGTGGGCACCCCTGCTGCCTTAGATCCTCTGACACTAGTGGTCTCTTAACTGTTCCAAAGAAAAGAACAAAAAAAGATGCCTGGATGGAGAAGCAGCTTTGAACTATTTAGTGCCTAACCTTTGGAACGGCTACTTGCCATACGTAATAGGCAAAATTTAAACAAAGTTTGATTCGATTTCAGTTTTGTATCGAGCGCTTGGCCAGGATTTATGTGTACCACACACACACACACACACTACCTGTTTACTGCAATTCCCAACATCTGGCAGTCATTCACGCCATCATCACTTTTACAAGCCCCCCCCCCAATCCCCCCTGGTTGCACAACTACCATCAGAGTGGCGTTCATTACAAACTCCTCCTCCGTTTAATCCTTGCTAATCTTGAGGGTTAGTCCCGGGGCAGGGCTCAATTTGCTGGCGGGGTGAAATCCATGCCCTTGCTTTAGATATCACCCGCCTCTGGTCATTTAATTTTCATTTATCCCTGCCTTTTGGTCAGGCTGGATCCATACATGCATGTATTAATGGAAAATTTTGTTGGATATGTTTGAAATTTACGGTTTGATGTCGTCGCAATTGAACAATTTAATTCAAGCACTTTAGGCTTCAAGATTGGCTATGTTCCGCTACTTGTGCTGCGACAAAGTATGTAAGGTTTAAGTGGCTAACCACAAACCCCCGGCATCTGTATTCTAGGGGGAAAACCCTTAGCGGAAAAGCTGAGCGTCGCAAACGCATTTTTTGAAAGCTTGCAGATCAGCTGTTTTCACCAAAGATATAAAGTTTAATGTAAGAGCTGAAAACTGAAAAGACACTAGAATATAGAGTCCTGGGAAGGGATTAAGAAAACGACCCTCGCCTCCCTCTTCTTTTTTTTTTTTTTTTTTACAAATGGAACCGCTGATTGATGGCCAGAAGGCCGACATGCAGATAGGCACACAAGTTTAAACATGGTGTTAAAGGCTTAGCGAAAGAAAATGCCAAGAGAGAGAGAGAGAGAGAGAGAGCCGGACACACAAAGCAAAGGCCATAGCCCCGCAGCTCTGAATGCCTGCTGCTGGCCGAGGAAATGATATTGTGTCACTTATTATGGTATCTGTTGATTGGCTCCGAAAGACTGAGGCACTGACAGTCTGAGGCCATGCTGCGTCTGTCGTCCTCCGCCCCGGAGCCAAAAAGCTGCAGCAGCGGGGCAGAGAGAGAGAGCCTGAGAAAAGAGGAAGAAGGAAAACAAGGCCTTGGGTTTCATGTTTGACCACCACGCTATAATTAGAGAGAGAGAGAAAGACCGGGGGGGAAAAGATGAGAATTTTGGCTGACGACTACGCAGGGACACCCACACACTTTTGAACACACACTGTAATATCCACTCTGAGAGTCCTACACTAAACACACAACACACACACACTGTAATATCCACTCTGAGAGTGCACACACTAAACACACAACAACACACACACTGTAATATCCACTCTGAGAGTCTACACTAAACACACAACACACACACTGTAATATCCACTCTGAGAGTGTACACACTAAACACACACACTGTAATATCCACTCTGAGAGTGCACACACTAAACACACAACACACACACTGTAATATCCACTCTGAGAGTCTACACAAACACACAACCACACACACTGTAATATCCACTCTGAGAGTGTACACACTAAACACACACGACTGTAATATCACTCTGAGAGTGCACACACTAAAACACACAACACACGGACTGTAATATCCACTCTGAGAGTGCACACACTAAACACACAACACACGGACTGTAATTTCCACTCTGAGAGTGCACACACTAAACACACACACACACACACTGTAATATCCACTCTGAGAGTGTACACACTAACACACACACACACACTGTAAATCCACTCTGAGAGTACACACTAAACACACAACACACGGACTGTAATATCCTGCGAGTGTACAAATGAACCATTTGTACACTGTCGGAGTTAAATAAACACTGAGGTTTTCAACGTGCATCCACTCCCCCCCCCCCCCCCCCCCCACCCCACTCACTAACACACACACACACACACACACACGTACACACGCACACTTCTCACTCCTCTGTGGCCCCAGCAACACCCAGTAGGACCACCACTAATCCTGCAGCACATTTGCAATCCGTATAACGACAACCTGATACCCCCAGCAGGCCACAAAGAAAGCATGCACGAACACACACACACACAGTACACGCACGCACACCGGCCGCTATGCTCCTCAGGCCTCCTCCTCCTCAAGCCTTTGACTTGTACGTGTTAGCAACAACAGCTGTGCCACCACTTTGCCGCTGCTGTTCCGAGCTCTCTGACTGCTGGCCTGGGATCAGCTACGTTACACTAGCCAGCCTGTGGCTGTAGGCACAACATCTGATCCAGGATCAGCTACGTTACACTAGCCAGCCTGCGGCTGTAGGCACATCATCTGATCCAGGATCAGTGCTGGATCTGGGATGAGTGAGTCCTCCCACACGTTCAGACACATGCACGCACGCACACACACACACACACACACACACACACACACACACACACACACACACACACACGTTTGTACTACTATTATGTCATTGTATTGTATTTTTGTGAATGACACATTTTACCTCTAAAACAGCTCTTTTTTTTAACACTAATCCTAAAGATGAAAATAGCAGATATACAAGCTCACAACCGTTGTTGTGAGCTTGTAGATCTGCTATTTTTCGGTGCACACAACTAGTAATACATCAACCGTAACTCCAACAAGTGTTGTTGTTGAGGACCAGGGAAATTATGCTCTTATTTCTCAAATTATACTATATTTGTGGGGACATTTTGGCACTCACAAGTGTAGCACACACACACACACACACACACACACACACACACACAGATACAGAGACACATACACGGCGCTCCAGTGAGGTCACCCATATGGGATCATCGGAGCTCTACATGCTCAGACATGGTCCGCAGCATGTAGCATGTCTCCCGCCTCCCCGCCGCGTCGTGCCGACCCTCTCTCTCTCTCCCTCGCTGTGTCAATGAACAGGAGGTGGGAGTATGGCGGGGCATTGGAGATATCCGCAGCATGTCAGTGATACCGAAGCCGCGGGGCCATTAGAGGCTGCGGGGACGACGCATGCAGCCTCTAATATACCGCCCGTCCCCCGTATACCCAGCCCCAATCTGTCTCCGCTAAGAGCTTCACGAAATGCAGCCTTATATTGTTCGCTGTTGGGCAGACACCTTGTATGTACTCCATACTTCAGCTTAGAACCCCCCCCCCCCCCCGCAAATGTAGATATTCCTTTTTTACTGTTATGTTAATTTGTAATGTGTAATTTTGATCCCAATGACACCCAATTACTGAATGTCCAGGTTGTCTTCAGAATATATACAATTATACAAACACATAATTACAACACCATATATGGCATATTAGTAGTAGCCTACTAGGGGTCGCCAAATGTTTTATTTGCAAGGACCATAACTCGTACTTTTGGAATTGGTTAAGTGAATGGTGAACCAATGAAAAGGGTTAACAAGATCTTGTGACTGAACCCCACTGGACTCATTGGAACACTACAGGCTTTTTAATTCCTGATAAGTAATGGTTTTGGACATACGAGGTTTCCACACAAAGCGAGGGAAATGCAACCTTATATGGAGCCTATGGGATTATGTGTTTCCAATCACTCTCCCAGAATGAATACCTGGCATATCTTCGCCTTGTATTTTTTTTTCCCCGCCTCCCATCATCTCCTGACCACTCAGTTTACAGTAAACACCAGGCACAGAAAAGAAAAAAGAAAAAGCAGAGGCCTGAGAACGAGCCGTATTTTCCCAGACCTTAGAGAGATTCCATCGAGGGGCTCCTACATCAGCTTGTCATATTGGACTAATGAAAATCTCATTCTTCGAGGGATCCTCTCGAAAAGCTACTAACGGCACATGCTAACCAGGGGATTAGCCGCTGTAGCCGCTTGGGGACTTTAATTTCAGCGCCGGCATAAGTCACTACTGCCCCAGCGCGAACATTGATATATGGCTTAGTAGTCACGACTGGGGTGTGTGTGTGTCGTAAGAGATTTCGCGAGGGTGGGATCTGGTTGGGGGGGGGGGGGGGGGGGGGGGGGGGGGGGGGGGTGGGGGGGGGGGTGGGGGGGTCTCAGTCTCACGAGAGGAGCGATATGATTGAGAGTGACATGATGAGACCCTACCGTAAGCAAAAGCAGAGAGGAGCGGGAGCGGTACCCGTGATGTATCTTTCATTGATTGTGGCGTGTCTGTCTTCAATGTGTCCTGTCAGTCAAGGCACATCTGTTAGGTTTTTATGTAGCCCGGAGACAACGAACGGGGCCCTGGGCTGGTGCAACACCTTCTAGAAATCTAGAATGGTCCTTATGTCAGCGCAGCGGCTCTGGCATGAACTTGGGACTTACGAGAGTGAGAGTATAATGTAACATAATCGTGACCGTACGACGATGTATCGGCGTCAAAACATTAATGTCATTTGTGCCTGCGCCCTGTAAATAAAAGCCTTTAATTGTCCGACACGGTTCCGGTGACTTCCTTCCACTGCATAATGTAACGTTTTAGACGAGTAGAGCGGGTAGCTCTAGTAGCGGGTCAATGTCTGGTCTACGGTTTGAATCACGACTGGGTCTGTCACTCTGTCATCACGAAGGGCCCTGAGCGACCCTTTGCTGCTTGGTGTACAAATGGCAGGGGACTGATTGCGTTCAAGCACGTCACAATTGTGAATATTGTCGCTGTCACATTCATAGCAAAATATATCTGAGGATCAATTAGGGATGCCTGGTTGAAACTGCCATGATTTCCGGCCCGAGATGGCGATAAGTTTGACTGAATGAATGAATGTGAGGCGTGCAACTAGTACGAGGCCATAAAGCGTGTCACTTTCATATCGCTCCGCCTCCCTATTTTAGATTATGCGTCTGCGTTTTGCCGACGACAGCACACAAAACCATGCATCCATTGACTTGTTCACTGCAAACGGGAGAGCCTACGGGTCACTTATTCTGCTGCACTGGCGTCCTTCGTAATTGTGCAGCCTTACTGACAAGCACGCTTCTTGTTGTTTTGTCGTAACAGATTTTACCAGGGCGACTACCACATCGACGTGTGCATCAACGACTACCTGACGTCTACTGTCCGCACTACATGGAGCCGTCTGTCCCGGACGAGCGCGCCGAGCGCTACGTCCTCTACATGGTCAACTATGACGGCTACAGCTCCTGCGACCACACGGCCAAGGGCTTCAAGCGCTGGGAGTGCAACAGGCCACGCTCGCCCAACGGCCCGCTCAAGTTCTCAGAGAAGTTCAGCTCTTCACGCCCTTCTCCCTGGGCTTCGAGTTCCGCCCCGGCAGAGAGTACTACTACATATGTGAGTAGTAGTGTGCATGTTGGCAGAGAGTACTACTACATATGTGAGTAGTAGTGTGCATGTTGGCAGAGAGTACTACTACATATGTGAGTAGTGGTGTGCATGTGGCAGAGAGTACTACTACATATGTGAGTAGTAGTGTGCATGTTGGCAGAGAGTACTACTACATGTGTGAGTAGTAGTGTGCATGTTGGCAGAGAGTACTACTACATATGTGAGTAGTGGTGTGCATGTTGACAGAGAGTACTACTACATATGTGAGTAGTAGTGTGCATGTTGGCAGAGAGTACTACTACATATGTGAGTTTAGTATTTGTTTTTGTTTGTTTGTTTGTAGTCTTTTGAATACAATTAGTTTTTTTGTCATCTGAAATGTTTTACTCTAGTTTTAGTCAACTCTGCAATTGATTTTGTCGCCAATGTATTTTGGTGTACCTTGAATGGCGTGTAATTTTTACACTTTGTTTGCATGCTTAAAATTGCCGATCTACAAGCTCGCCATGCGTTGCAGCACGACGCGTTGTGAGCTTCTAGATCGGCTGTTTACAGCGCACAACACTGAGCGCAAACCAAACATAAAATGACTTGTCTTTTAGTTCTACTGGATCTCTTCTCCACTAGTCACTCCCTAACATTTTAGTCTAGTTTTTATTTGACTAAATTGTCAATATATTTAGTCTTACAGTAGTTTGTCGTTTTTAGCAGTTTTTATTTAGTTTTCGTCCGTGAAAAGGGTAGTCGACAAGCATTTACGTCAGTTTTAGTCTGCAAAATCAATGCACGATGTAGCAATACTTTGGCTTCTTACTTAACGGTACAGTACAGCTGTGCTGTATTCGTGGGTGAAGATAGAACAAGTGAAAGGGAAAAAAATCCCTCTAGGGTGTTCAAAGTTTATACAGTTGTACATAGTTACACGGCGGTTACTAAGACTTCTCTGCTGTCAGGAAAGCTTTATTTTCAAAGCACATGCAGTGTATACAGTATGTGAATACAACGGGAAAACAGCAAGACATTTAACTTATATATGGCTATGCCGTTATTAAAAAAAAGAGCTAATAAGAAGCCCATTCCATTCCTGGTATAAAAAGGAAAGAAAAAAAAGGGGATCTTTTTTTGTAAATCAGAACCAGAGCTTTGAGCTAATCTTCGACCGATCAAATCTAAACTAACTAGATCAAGAACACCACACACACATTCTTCATGAATTCGTCGGTTGAATAACACCATTGTGAGAGGCCAGCATAATGCAGATTTAAAGAGCATGTTTTGAATATAGGACCGCGCATAACGCGTCAGCATAAAAAAACAACATCAGCAGCATGGAACCGTTGGTGTTTTCACGTCCTCACATCACACCACACTTTGAAGATTTCAACCGTATGATTTGGGTACTACCGACTTCTGCTGCCAAAGCATTTAACCATGCAGGGGAAAACAACAGCAATGTAATGACTGATTTATACACTACTTATACGGGGCATGTTGCCCACCGGAAATAGCTGATGTACAAGCTCACAAGGACGTTGTGCCGAGACATGCAGAGAGCTTGTAGATCAGCTGTTTTGGCTGTGCGACACCGGCACGCAACTAAACTAAAGCACAAATCACCCTCGAGGACTTTTGTTTTGCAAGTCTCTGCAACGAGGGCTGAGGCAAAACACGAGCCGGAGGGAGAAGGAAGGCATCACACTAACTGTTGAGGTCTTTTGGCATTCTGGAGAGGGTGTTGTTGATTCTTTTTTCTTCTGCTCCTCGTGAGAAGCATCTGGTAAACAAGCCTCTGGGAAGCCGTGGTGTTTTTACAAACGAAGCCACTCTCTGCCCGGAGGGGACGAGGCTAAAGAACACACAGCGACACCGCACTCCTCCGCGCTACATTTAGCTGATTAATTTCTGTTCCGTAGAGACCCGAATGAGAGCAAAATGACAAGATACTCAGTGGTGGAAAACTTATCAAGAATACTGCAATGCTGTGGAAATACTCTTGAAAAGTCCTGAATTCAAAATGTACTGGAGTAAAAGTACAAAAGCATTGGCATATAAATGTACTTAAAGTACCAAAAGTAAAAGTACTCATTATAATTATATAATGTCTCATTTCAAGTTTTCAAATGTATAAAAATCTAGCAGATTAGCTAGCAGATAGCAGATTTCTCTCTCCAGCACCTCAAAGAACAGGAAAAAAAAACATTTTCAGGTAGTTTGCCAATTCCATACAATCTGGAAGAGTACCCATTTATCAGCTTCAATTTTATATTGTTCCAGTTTCAATTGTCTGCTGATTTCTCTGTGCCATCACTTGATTGGATAAAATTGGTATCTCTACCAATACATTTTCTGTGTTTTTTTCCTAAAGAGCTGGCTAGACAGGATAGACCCCTGTTACTGAACAAACGATTGCTCTTGTCTGTAGCAATGATTGCTTTCAGAATATACAGCTATTCAACAAGAAAATATCAGTGGTGTCAATTGGGTATGCGAAGCTATGGCAGCTGCCATACCTTGAAAAAACAGAGGAAAATAGGCCAAAAAAGCAGCAAATAACCTCACGTAACTGCAAAGGTTTTGGCCGCACGAGCACAACGCATGCACATGCTTGAGCTTGCCATTGACCATATGCAGACTGCGTCCATCTTGCCAGCAAGGTGTTAACTAGGTGCAATTTCCCATTGACAGCACATTCATCCAAACAGAAAAGTCTTATCTGATTGTATTAAACGATGTCAAACTCACCAACATTGTAGCTGTACTAAAAGCTTGAATTATCCTTTCTATCTTCAAAGTGTTTTTTTTCCTTTCTCCTGCATCATGTGCATTGACGTTCTAGCTCATAACATATCTACGGTGGATTTTTATGAAACAAACACTTTGTAGATAGAGGATAATTCAAGCTTTTCGTACAGCTGCAATGTTGGTGAGTTTGACGTTGTTTATTACAATCAGATAGGACCTTTCTATTTGGATGAATGGGTTGTCAATGGGAAATTGCATCTAGTTACCACCTTTGCTGGCAAGATGGACATGGTCTGCATGGTCAAACAATACCTTGGGCTTTAGCTGAAATGACGCCACTGTACATACTGTACCTTTAACTTGGAAAGTGTAACCCTACCATACCTTATGAAGTCATGACTTGGCTATAATGTTTGGAGCACAGAACAGAAATGCCTTAGTTCCTCCACCATAGCTATACCAGGTATGATCCAGTGTGGGGAGAGAGAAGTGCTGCTGGATTGGGAAATACGAGTCAAGGGAAAATCTCGAAACGTTCCTGCTGCATTCCCTCTTAAGCCTAATTTATACTTGCACGGCTGGTGTACAGTATGCATGGCATGCCGCCGTAAATAGCAGATGTACAAGCTCACAACGCGCCACGTTTGCGACATTGTTGCGAGCTTGTAGATCGGCTATTTCACTGACCTCGACACCAGCACGCAACTTAAGTATAAACCCAGGCTTTACAGAGCGTAAAGAGAGCCTCGCGCCTCAAACCGCACACCATGTGATTCGGAATAACGGCGTCTGACGAATTGGTTGGTCCTTCAAAGACGCATGCTTTGGTTGGCCGTTCTGGCCGACAGGGGATCTAAGGATATTTCTTTTTCCACTGAATTAGGTGAAATGGCGCAGGGCTTTGGCATCTGGGAGCTGGTAATTGACTTAAACCCTGGGTTAACTGACGGGCTCCGCTTAATGTGAAATTGAGTCGAGATGATGTTCGCGGAGGCCTTTGATGACGGATGGTCATGTATGTACTTAATGTAGTGTAGAGCATCCACAGAGAGAGAGTAAGAGGGGGGAGGGGGGGGAGGGGGAAGAGAGAGGTGGGGTGGAAAGGGAGGTAGAGATATGTGCAGACAGTCCATAATGGCCTGGAGCCGTTTTCTGTCAGTGACTCAAATTTGTGAGTCATCTGTCAGATCTTTGTTCAACCAAATACCCGGTTCTTTCTTTCTCCTTCCATCCTTTTTCTCAGGAACTCCGACATACAGTACAGAATAACAAACGTCTCGTATTAAAACCCAGAGCACTAGGTGTAGAAACAAGACACTCCACACACCACCAGCATCTTCTGAACTTTCGCCCTGGCTGTTTTTCTAAAAGATCGCATAACTCCAGCATGGGGGTGGCTGGCTGTTTTGCGGGGGACGTTCTTTGCTTGGAAGTGAAATTTGACATCATCGTTTTGTGTGTTGTTTGGTAAGGTTTCCGCAAACCCTCGACCGCTCCAAGTTTGGGGGAAAATAGATTTGGCATATTTCATCCATTATAATATTTATTACTATGTTTCATACACGGGAATTTCACGGTCAAATCCTCAGTGTCAATTAAGGCATTTAAAACTCAGGAGAGAGTATGGCAGAGTTAAATTCCCATTGAAAAGAAATATTCACGTAATTCCTGAATAACACCCGATTTACATATTTTTCCCCACCAAGATGACAGTAAAAATATGTTGATCCAAACAAGCTGGTTTGCATTACAGTAAATCTCTCTCTCCGGCGTTATCGGCAGGCAGCATCGGGAGTCCGTGTCGTGTTGCATGTTTGGCCGTGTGTGTCTGACGCAACAAAAGAGCAACACAGTGGGTTGATAGTTAATACTCGGTGTTGTACATGCAAAGCGGGGTTGCGGGCATAGTGTGAACTGACAATGACATAAACGATGTCCGCTTGTCTCACCCGACGAACACAGACACTCCTTTGTCCTGTCCTGTCTGTCCCCCCCCCCCCCCCCCCCCCCCCCCCGCACTGATAGTCATATTCCCCTTGGGCAGGGGGGGGAATCAAATGGATGACACCTGTGGTTGGCTGACAGGCCCGGTGCTTTTACAGGAAGCGTCCCATAGTGTGGTGGTTCTCAATGTCTGGTTCTGGTGCCTTCAGGGGTCCTTCCAACAGGTGTCTCAGGCGGGGGACACGGGGCTTTGTCACTTTTGAACTCTCCACTTGACTTAACCATTTTTGAGGGGCGCTATCCCCTCTTATGTCCAGCTTTGACGGTCTGTGTAAACGCAAACATTGGAGACAAAAGTGTGTAAACGCAAACATCGAAGTCAGGATGCAAATTGCGATTGGCCAGAATGAGATGATGTATGATAAGAGCGCCCCTCACTTCACACGGGTGTGATTTTTTAAACGATATTTCTATAGTTGTAGTGCTCAGTGTGAACGGCCCTTTACGGGGCAGACCCGTGAGGGTCCGATTGGACCCCCGGTGGTCCCATCGGACCCTACATTGAGAAACTGTGTCCTAGTGGGATATGCGGGGGAAGGGTGGGGGGGGGGGGGGGGGCACAGGCGGGTCAAAGGTCATCGGAGACTTGACAACCGGGGGCCTGAACCGGGCTAGGGGCTTTCTGGCGGTCTCAGAAGCCGTGCATGTTTTTCTAATAGAGCGGTGAGCGGGTCACAAAGAGAGAGGGGGAAGTCTGATCCTAATCTCGGGGGATAGAAATCCAATTTTGCGAGGAGACAGTTGAGAGTCTGGCTCTCCCTGTGTGAGAGAGATGACTGTCTCTCTTGTAAAGCCCCCTTCCTGCTTCAAAAGCCCAGGTCTCTCTCTCTCTCTCTCTCTCTCTCTCTTTGCCATATGGAGAGACACACAGAGACAGAAAGAGAGAGAGAGAGACCTGGCTGCATCATTATTATGACTCGAATGATAAGCATAAGCCCAGTTACGCTGCAGAGCATTGTAAATCCCAGTCATTCATCACAATTATTACCTAGTAGTACTGCAGTAGCCCTTATCGGAGTACTCTGAGGCCTGTCCATGACATCAGTATCACATTATGACATCCGTAAACTCCATATTTGGGCATGTACTGTAGGCAGAGCACTTACAGTATTTATGACATCTGCCATCTCCACATATGGGCATAATCCACAGACAGATACACGTAGGCTACAGTAGACAATTCTAGAGATTCCTGGAATGTATAGATTATCATTACAAACACAAATTTAAAACAAAAAACGTCAAAGCGACAATTTCCATTGCTGCTTTGAAGCGTTGGGCTACTACAATTCATTGGCATTCCTCAGCCAGAGGATGTTAATAATGCTCTTAATGTGCTTTTTGTGCTTATTGTGTTCACCTGCATCTTTGTATTCGTAGTGTGATGTCTGTGTGTCTGTGTGCCGGATAAGGTCTGTGTTCTGTGTGCCTGATGAGGTCTGTGTGTCTGTGTGCCAGATGAGGTCTGTGTTCTGTGTGTCTGTGTGCCTGATGAGGTCTGTGTTCTGTGTGTCTGATGAGTGGAGAGTTGGATTGTACAATGTTCTGCTTACATTATACCTCTTGTGTAATAGTGAGGAAGTTGAGGGCAAGGTGCAACAGCTGGCCAAATAAGATGTTTGAGTGAATTGCCAAGCGTCATGATTAGATATTTGTGAAATCTTTGGTCAAGAATAAGTATTATTTTTGGACAAATTACCCTGTGTGCATACAGTACAGTGTACACTGCATATCCCTGGTGTACATTGATCAGTGGTTCTCACTCCAGGGGTCTGTGGGGGTTTTCGAAAGCAGATCTAAGATGCGTTTTGAGTTTATATTAGACAATTTAGACCTGAGGCCGATTCTGAAAACGCCTTCTAAAACCTAAAGTTTCTGGAAACCTTCAAATTCCTATTGGAATTTTCAAATCTTCAAAGAATCTTGAAAGATTGGCTGAAACGGCAAGACTTTTGGGTGGCCAGTCCCAGGCCAAATAGTTTTTGGCTGTGAAAAAAGGGGGTTTGTGAAGCACTGACTCACATTGAGCATGCTAGCAGTGCCCCAGACGTTTGTGCTGAGCTCCTCCCGGCTGAGGTAAGAGACCAAAGTGCTTTGTTCCCAAAGATGAAGTGATCCTCACAAGGCAAACATCTGATCCGTTGGTATTTATATCAGCCTATGTCTAATTCACCGCACAGTCACACCAAAGCCTTGGGTTACATGCTATCTGAGCCAGTCTGCTGATGTGCGTGCGTGGGTGTGTGTGTGTGTGTGTGTGTGTGTGTGTGTGTGTGTGTGTGTGTGTGTGTGTGTGTGTGTGTGTGTGTGGCAGGTGTGTGGCAGGTGTGTACTTTGGATGTTTTTGGAATCCTGATTCCGAAAGGGACCATTCATTTGTACAACAATTCATTGAAGTTACAACACAGGTTTTGCATACATAACTTGCTAACAGTACCAGAGTATTTCTACTGCTGCTTAAATCAAAGATCAGAGTGCTTCTTTCTTGCATCCAGCACTGACGCAGCATGCTGGTAGACATGACTAATGCTCCATGGATCAAGTGTTGCAGCTGCTCGTGCACCTTTTGTACATTTGGTTCGGAACGGTTGCGAGCCGGTTTCACACACCAGAGATGGCCGATCTACAAGCTCACAATGTGTCACAGCGTGGCGCGTCGTGACTTAGTAGAACAGCACCATAAGTCAGTCACGAATCGATGATTACTATCAGAATACAGAGCTTTAACTTTAACAAAATTAATGTTAAACGTTTTTTTGTTGCATTTTAACCAACTTTTTAACTTTTTTGGTTTAAAGCAAAAATCACATGCAGCACCTTTTACTCAGAATTGTACTGTGTGACACTAACAGAGCCATAAAATGAGAGACGGAGAGTTCCAGCCACTGTTACTCGATACTTGCTGACACAGACAGAAGCGACGTGATTTACCCATCGTCTGCTGCCTCGGTTCCTATATCATTGCTGTTGGGTATAAACCTCTTATCTCCACGTTTTTCCAGTATTTTTCGCCCTACTTGGTCATACCACAGCGTCACACAAAAGTAGCCGATCCACAAGCGACCTTGTGGTTCTGCTGCTTTTGATGCTTTTTTATTTGAATCCTGAAAAGTTTTGGACATAATGAGGTTTCCACCTGACAGAGATGATATATAACATCAATGTCGGGTGGAAACCTTGTATGTCAAAATCTATGTCTCAAAGATAAGGGTGCAAAAAGGGTCCACTGTAGTCATTATTAGTCACAGTCGTCATGCGCCGCTTTTGCTTGCTGCTGTAGTGTTACGAAGTAGGACATTAAATTGACACAAAAACGCACAAAGTCGAAACGTGGAGATAGGAGGTATCTGCAGCGACAGCGAACCATAACTCTCATCTTCAAGTTCTTAAAGATGATTTTTATCTTGTTTCATAGCCGCCCGCGCCATCTGATAAGCGCCTTTGAAATGAGAGCCTAAGTCGTTCCTGGACGGTATGAGGGATATTCTGACCCGGGCTTTACTTTTATATCAGGAATTTATTACCGCTGTGAAAGAATCCATCCAGTGAAGTAGCTGGGAGAAGTGATATAGTGTAGTGATCCCCCTGTATACGCAGATGTGCATAGTTGTGAATGCACCAGGCGCACTCACACACGCAGGCACACATGCACTATGCAAGCAGTGTGGCTGCATACCGCATGCACGCACAAACACACACACACGCCAGCACATTTTGATTTGGTTTAAGCATAGTCTTTTGAATAATGTTCAATTTTGTCATATTTTAGTCATCTGAAATGTTTTAGTCGACTAAATATCATAAGATTTTAGTGGACTAAATTGAACACTTTTTAGTAGACGATTTAGTAGACTAAATGTATTTTGGGGGGCCTTGATGGCGTCATAATGGCTGATTTTAGACTTTGCTCCATGCTGAAAATAGCCGATCTACATAGCCGATCTCCAATGCGTCGCAGCATGACACGGTCTGAGCTTGTAGATCTGCTATTTCCAGAGCGCAACACCATGAGCGCACCCAAACATAAAATGACTTGTCTTTTAGTTCTACTGGATCTCTTCTCCACTAGTCCCTCCCTAACATTTTAGTAATTTTTTATTTGTTGACGAAATTGTCAATATATTTAGTCATCAAGGTTTACTTTTAATTTAGTGTTAAATGTATTTAGTTTTCGTCAGTGAAAAAAAGGGTCGTCGACGAACATTTTTGGTCATAGTTGTAGTCGTCAAAATCAACACTGACACACAGGCACATTCACTGTACATTTACACGGGGTGTGTGTGACTGTATGTGTGTGTGTGTGTGTGTGTGGCCAGAAGAAGCAGTTTTGAGCGACTGGTCAGGCAACGGGAAGTGACAGAGGTCAGGTTAAAGGTCATGAACAGACCCCAGAGGTCGGGGGGGGGGGGGGGGGGGGTGCAGGGGGGAGGTTCAGAGAAGAGCACAGCCAATAAGCAGTCAGTGACTCTCAATACATTTAATTTCAAGGATCGCCAGTTTGTTATTCATTAGGCCACGGACCCCCATTTCATCTTTTTCTCTATAGTCTAACTCTGAAAAAGGCTCTCCTCGTTTGACCCGTATACGGGTCAATTTGGTTCCATTTTTAGTTACACTGTGGTTTACAGACCTGTAAAGCTCCATTTTGTTGCTATTATTACTATCAATAATTGAGAACCTGTAGTACCATTGCTCTGTTGAACGAGACGCAACATGTTGTGGAATGCAAGCCCAAATGCTAGAGGTGACCTTGGAAGAGAGCTTACTTTTATTTTGGTGAAGTTGGATATGGATCGGTTTCTCAGTATTGTGTCAAAAGCCACGTCGGAATGATATATGTTATAATACGTGTTTGGTGTTTTTATTGTCTTTTTTTGCAGCCTCTACTATTGACGACAGGGGTAGAAGGAGCTGCCTTCGTCTCAAAGTGTTCGTCAGGCCTGCCAGTAAGTGGATTTCTGGAGAATGTCGTATTCCGATCCATTAAGCATTTTCTCATACATTCTATTCTGTGCTGCTTCTGGAGGCCTCCAGAGTGAATGACGTCTGACTCCGCTGATATTCACATCTCTGCTTCTTTCCTCCTTTTGTTGCAGACAATTGTGTGAAGAATTCAGTGACCGTGCAGGAAGGCGTCGATTTCGACGAGAGGATTCACAATTCCCTAGAACCTCGAGGTGTGTGTGTGTGTGTGTGTGTGTGTGTGTGTGTGTGTGTGTGTGTGTGTGTGTGTGTGTGTGTGTGTGTGTGTGCCATTGTGTGTGTGTGTGCCATTGTGTGTGAGCCTGCTTGTTTTTGAACTGTGTGTGTATGTACTGTGCAGCAGTGGTGTAAATTAACTAAGTGCATGTACTCAAGTACTGTACAATTTAGATTGTGGGTGCGTGTTTGTGTGACCGCGTGTGCGTGGACAGCAGCATGTCTAAACTCAACTCACATTATTACGGCGCCAAGGGCATAACGAACAAATCGGTTGTCTCTCGGAAATCTAAACGGATTCCGATGTCCCTGATTGATTGTTCTCCCAGGAAGGAAGGGAACGGTTTCAAAGGCAGAGCGCATTTTCACACCCCACATATTTAATTCTACTTTTAACTCCTAACTGTTAGGAGCAATGGGCAGCTACTGAACAGCACTCATGGGAGCAGTTTAGACATTATCTGGGTCTCGCTCGAGGGAGACTTTGACTCAGTGCTGGGATCGAACCGGGGAACTTTCTGATTCCCAGGCGGCTGCTCTCCCTCCGTAAAAACATGTGGTTCAGTCATTCTGACTGGCTTCAAACCAGGAACCTGAGAGAGAAGATGAATGTGAAAGCCTACAAGTGGCCACAGAAATATGTAGTTGCTAAGCTACGGTACAGTCACTCACAAAGAAAATTATTATTCCGTGTTTAAGAAGCTTGAATTCTCACGGTTTCAGTTTTTTAGAAACTCGTGCTTCAACAGGTTGGGGTCAGCATAAGTATGTGATGCCTTATTTTGTGTAGCTGTGAGCCTCTACCTTTGTATTGAGTCCATAACCTTTTTAGTGAATACCATATAAATTGGTTAACATCTATTTTTAGAGTATGTTAATAGACTCTAACTATCACAACTGTGGCTGTTGGAGGTGGTCTCTCCAACCGAGCATCTACTGGTTGGCAAGCAGTATTGCATGAAACTCAAATGGAAATATTCCCTTATTCTAATCCTGGGGCAGGACATGAATGTTATGGATTGCAGCTTTAAATGACAAATGAAGAAATGATCATGCAGTAATATATTAACTGTTTGTCTGCCACACGGTGGCACGTGCACACGTATCCTGGTGCTGGGGGTATGAAAGGCGTTGCTTAGCAAACGGGCCAGTGTTAAAAGTTGATTTTCAGCTAAACCGTTTAATGTTTGATTTGAAGCTTTATCTACGAGATATCCCGTAGTTGGCATACAACTGGTGTAGACGGAAACTACGAGATATTTCACGGTTGGCATACAGTACAAAGAATTAAAGGACGACCTCACCACTTTTCAACCTATCTTCATATAATTGGTCCTCCAAATGTTCATGATAAAATAGCACTTTCTTTCTACTTGGTCTGTCTCATAGCAGGGCAGTTCAGAAACCCGTCTTCCAGTGACATCATCGATGGGGAATCCAAGCTAATAGAATCGGCAGGCTTTCTATTCCTGAAAAGTTACAATGATAAAACGATAATGGAAGCCATCGAACGATAATAAAAATAATTCTTGTTTAAAAAAAAATAAAAAATCTGACGATGATGTTACTGGAAGACCCACAGCCCTCCTATGAGACACAGACCAAGTGGTGACGTTGTCCTTATATGTCCCAGTTGTTCTCAACTTTAATGCTAATCATTCTTTTTCCACCATCTCTTCCGTCCAGACGATACGAGTCACGAGTCGGCCGAACCCTCCCGGGGAGACGTCAGCTCGTCGCCATGCCTCCACACCTCCGCCCTCCAGCTCGGCTCCACCCTGCTGTTACTGCTGGCGGCGGCCATCTTGTCTTCATAGCACTCTCTCTCTCGTTGTTCCTGTGAGATTTATCTGGGAACGGACTGTCCTGATTGGACCACAGCATCCCCCCTTAACCCCGCCCTCCCCAAAAAATAAACCCACCGCCCACTCCCCTCCCCCAAGGAGCACTTTTAAAAGAAAATAAGAAAAAGAAAGGATGAAAAAAAAAAGATTGAAAAACTGTCAGACAATCTCTCTTTCTCTCTCGGTGGAGGAGAGGAATAGGGACTTCGGTGGGAGAAGCCTTTTCTTTTTGTTTGTGATGTTAGGAAGAGAATTGCCTATTAGTGCGCCCTCCGTTATTTTAAACATGGTGTACACAACATAAAGCCTGGTGGTTTACAGTATGCTTCGTAGTACGACTGTGTCGCGTGCCAAAAATAGCTGATCTATAAGCTTGTAGATTGTCTATTTTAGGAAACCTTCGTACAATAACACAGAGGGGAAAGTATACACACATGCTGACAAACAGACGCGCGCACACGCACACACACACACACACACACACACACACACACACACCCACACACACACACGGTAAATGCAAACACAGACATTAAACACAATCATGGCATCGCTAAAAGTCTAATCGGAATGGATCTTGAGCCTTCCAATAACAACAGTGGAAGTCTACCACGGGAGCTTGAATCTGTCCCAAGAGCAGTGGTGGAACAAGTAAAAGTACCAATACTACGATATAGAACTACTCTGTTACGGAGGGGTAAAATACTCATTTTTGTATGTTATTTTTATTTGACTCCTAATGTAACTTGAAAATAGTACAAGTGTACTTGGGTAAAAGTACAAAAGTATTGGCATTAAAATGTACTTGAGTACTAAAAGTAAAAGTACTCATTATGTGCCATTTCAAGTTTTCAAATGTATAAACATCTTTTGAAAATAGCCGAACAACGATTTTCAAATGTATATAGGGCTGAAGTCGTTACTGTATGTTTTGTAATAATTATCAAAATCTACAACTAGTAACTAAAGTTTTCAAAACATTGTAGTGTAGTAACAGTACAATATTAGCCCCGGAGATGTAGTGGAGTATAAGTAAAAGTATTGGATACTGGAAATACTCAAGTCAAAATTGTACTTAAGTAAATGTACGTAGTTACTTTCCACCACTGCCCAGGACCGATGAGATCAGCCTATCGCGACGAGGAGAGAGAGAGATCAGCCTATCAAGGCGAGGAGAGAGAGAGAGAGAGAGAGAGAGAGAGAGAAAAAACAACTTAACATGACATACTGGACATTGGAAAGGAAGAAAGGACGCTCGTTTGGTTTTTGGTTTGGAGCCTCTGTTGCCGCCGTCTGGGACGGAGCGAGCCCGGTGGACAGGTAGAACTTTGAATGGATGTTTGTTTTCTCACAGAGCGTGTGCACGCACGGAGGATCCTCTCGGAAGGAGAAGTTTTTTCATTTACTTTGTGTTCAGATATAGGAGGTGAACCTAGCGATCGATTAATGTATTTTCTTTTTTCTTTTTTTTAAACACAGTCACGTAATTCAAGTGTAGCAGCCAACACGGGGTGTATATTCGAGAGGACGTGTAGAAGTCGATAACGGTATTTTTGCCAGGCAAATGTATTTTCCTATTTATTGTGAGGTCATTTGTGCTTTTGTTTTCCTCTGTTTCTGATTTAATCTCTAACTACAGTACGGTAGAATATTGTTGTTCTAACAAAATTCCGTACACTCATACTGTATAACAAAAGGTTGATACAATCTTGCAGCATATTGTATACAATATCTGTATCTGGCGTTTGGGCTCAACGCTGAGAGAAATAGACGGATTTTACTTGTGTTTTCAACCCAGAAAAATAATTCATCTGACGTGCTATCAGGGTGTAGAAATCTTATATACGTATTTGTGTTTTGTATTCGTCATAATGAAAGGCACACAATGTATAAGTCAAGTTTGTTTAACTTCTTAGTGTTACTTTTATTTTTTTTGCTAATTGCCATAACACAATTACAGTTATGTACATACAGACACATTTCCTACAAAATTCAGGGATATGTCCATGCTTAAAGCAGCTTGATTTTTTTCTTTTTAATCTTTTGATTGGCGTCTTCTTTCCTCCATGTTAAAACAGCACAGCGTTTCGGTGGTGGGCATGGGTTACAGTGACCCACGCTCGCTCCAGGGCAGGGTCCCTGTGGTGAGAGAGTGGGGCCGGGGGTGGTGGTGGTCCCCGTGGTGAGAGAGAGGAGGAGGAGGGGGGGGGGTGGAGGGTGGCGTGATTCAGCTGCGCTCTTTGATGTTGAGTAAAGTGGCGTCCATGCAGACTCTGTACCGGGGGCACCCTCATACAGGTTATTTCTGGGATGAAAAATCGACCACCAACAGAGATGGAAAGAGAGAAACGAGCAGTGGTGGGGAATGTATTGCATTTCTTTACTTAAGTAAAAGTATCAATACTGCAATGTAGACATTATTCTCTTACAAGTAGAAGTCCCATATTCAACATATATTTGAGTAAAAGTACAAAAGCATCAGCATCAAAATATACAAAGTACCTAAATTAAAAGTAGCCTCCTCATTGTGAAGAATGTCCTGTTTAACACGTTCAAAATGTGAAAACACAAATAGCTGATCTGCAAGCTCACAATGCGATCTGCAAGCTCACAATGCAACACATTGTGAGCTTGTAGATAACAAAGTATTGAAAATCGGAAATACTCAAAATTGTACTTAAATACAGTACTTGAGTAAATGTACTTAGTTACTTAGCACCACTGGGAGGGGAGAGGGGGAGGTGTACTGTTCGGGGGTCCGTGGTTGGATTCAGCAGCGAGCGAGAGAGGTGTCCTGTTCGCCAAGGGCCAGCTGAAACACTAGCACCACCAGGCACCAGCGGACCAGGGGAGAGAGAGAGAGAGAGAGAGAGAGAGAAGGGGTTAGGAGAGATGAAGTGGTATAGTGCTCCCGCTGAGATCAATAGCAATGTACTTTCTCTTTTTTTTAAGGCAGAAGCATAGGGTAAATATATCCTATATCCAACCACCAACCCTGGCATCACTGGTGCGTTAATGTTCACGCTTAAGACAGCTGAAAGACAAACCCCTGCTAGTTTTTTCCACCGGAAAAAACAATGCTACTATACCCGTTAGTGGCCGGCTCAATGGCGTTCTCTCACTGCTGCCTCGCCACGACAAAACAATAGACACGGCGCCATTGTCACAGAAGGAATTCACTCCAGACACACTGCAAATATTATGGGAAATGTGAATCGGTTATTTCTCTGGATACTGTGTATCCAACAATTAGTCTATTATGTAATATAACAGTGTTAGATAGTTTAGTTTTTTTTAACACCTCTTTTGAAGGGCGATTTAACTGACACATTAGCGTTCAAAGGAAGAAAAAGGTCATAGGCATATATATATATATAATTATATATTTATATATATATATATAATTATATATTTATATATATATATATAATTATATATATATTTGTGCTTACTTTTTCTTCCTATGTCTTTTCTATGAAAACAGGATCAACTTTGCAGCCTATCTGTAAATCCAAGATACTGTTTGTACGGTGGAACATTTTGTACAAGCTTGTGCACATATCAAACATGCAGTTTTTGGTCGGGACGGGGTCAAGTGCCCACATTAAACGGCCCGGAGGAGGAAATCAAACATTTCCCACTCAAGCCCATTTCAACAACCACAAATGATTTTACCATGATTTTACCTCTCAGAATTATTTTTGTTGTTTTTTTAGACCTTTTCTACGGTTGGCTTTGGTCTCAGCCAACCTGTTCTGTTCCAGCCGAGGCTGTGCTAACGATGTTGTACGAGCTGAACGAGGAGATGCAATGACTCTTTTCTTATTTTTCCTTAGTTAAACTACGCATGGTTGCAATGTTTTTCTTTGAAACAGTAAAAGAAATAGGGGTGGGTGGGGGGAAGGTGGGGTTTTACTTCTGGAGTTCACTCTCCGTGCTACATTTGATGTACAACGTTATGTGCTAAAAAATCAGGGCAGGGAGTTGGTTGGAGTGACTCCTTTTTTTCCCGCCTGACTTTGGTACCATGTAGCCTGAAGCTAACACCACTGTGGCCCTGCTGGTTTATCTGTGTTGACCTTGTCCTCGATGCCTGTATATCAAGTCCCCTAATGTCCATTCTCCATCATCTGTACATTCTTTAGAAATGAGGTGTCATGTTTTTTTTTTATCATTATTATTAATTTCCAAGTATCGAGCATGGGTCGCGTTGCTATTCAACGCAAGGTATGTTGTCGTTGAATAATTGTGTTGCTGCTAGCAAAAGGTTTTACGGAGCGTGTTTTTTGTCCCCATGCCGAAGAGATGTACAGTACTGTGTTCAGTGGTGGGAAAAAGTACTCATTAATCATTATTTAAGTAAAACTATCAATGCTGCAATGTAGAATACTCAGTTTTCAAGTAAAAGTCCGGAATTCGAAATTGACTTTTGTAAAAGTACAAAAGCAATGGCATAAAAATATACTTAAAATAATTTTGTAGTTTTGTAATAATCAAAATCTACAAAGTAACTATTAAACTCAAGTTTTCAAATAAATGTAGTGGAGGAAAAGTACAATATTTCGATTAGAGATGTAGTGGAGTAGAAGTAACATGGAAATTGGAACTACTCGAGTAAAGTAAAAAAATAAAAATGGTACTTAAGTACAGTACTTGAGTAAATGTATGTTACTTTCCACCACTACGTACAGTACTGTGTTGGGAAAAGCGTGTCCATTTTAAAGGAAGTGTAATATTGTAGTGTTGTCACTTGTCTCAACACCAGTCCTTGCTCCTTTCCCAAGTCCCACAAATACTCGCCTATACGCTGTCTGTTTTCCCTACATTTTTCTCTAGGCTATTGTAATATCTTTCCATGCTCAATTCCTCACGAGAATTTTCTACAAAAAACTAAACTAAAACTAAAGGCCATTGTTTGTAAATACACGTGTTGGATCAGCTATGACTAACTAAAGAAAAAAAATCTGAAGAAAAGAAGATTTAATAAAAAGTTATTTGTCGTTGTAATTACTGTCTGGTTTGTATTCATTGTTTTGTAAATGAGTGACTTTCTGATATGGAAGGGAAGTCAAATAGGAAGACTTAACTTTGTTTTTTTCCCTGACATGAATCGAAGAACAACCGTCAACAAGTGACAGATATTGTACTGGCTGTCAGTTGAATATGCATAATCATTACACAGTCTCACCAGTGGCTGAACAGTCTGTAGAAAACTCTGGATCTGCTCTGCTGATTCAGACTACACCTACTTAGTCACTTAGTGACGGGTGGGGCCCAATTTAGCACACCTGTGGGGAGCCTATAAGTAGAAAGCTCACAATGAGCTAGCCTGGTTAATAAACAAGACTAATATCGCACGGACCGCGGGATATTAGTCTGGGGAGGCTCAGCTTGGATTTCATTTCCAGGGGGGCGGGTTGAAACATTTTCTCTTTGACGCAATTGGTCAGAGCTACTGTCAGTCAAAGGTCTCAAGCATTGAAAGTCACTGTACCAAAGCCTGCCCATATTGCATACCGTGTCCCGATTGGCCGCCCCATTTCTCTGGTGTAGGAAATGGGCGTACAATTGAGCCTCTCCAGACCGTAATCCGCCGGCAGGCAATTTATTTTTGCCAACGGCTGATTCGGTCTGGTTTATTAACCAGGCTAACAATGAGCAACCATTGTGTGGAGAGGCTCAACCATGCCGACCTTTATTGTGATGCATTGAGTAAGTTAAATAAACTGCTCTGAATCTTGAAATTACCTGGTCTGTGGCCCTTCATGGGGCATCTTACAGGTGTAAGTGTGTAGAGTAGACTTATAGCCAGCAGCCTCTTTTTACTAGCCAAATAATTATTTTAAGCTACTATAGTCCATGGTTTCCAAACGCATACCATGCTGTCCATCTAAATTCTAAACGGATGGTTAAATATAAGTTCCCTGAGCCTTCAGTTAATACACCTCTAAATGTTCAAATCCCTGTTCTCCTATAGCTTAATGCTGGAGTGTTTCAACTTTACTAACTGAGGGCTAACACACACAATTACCAGGAGATGTTCACTGTGTGTCTGACTGATGGTGCAATGGTCTAATGATCAGTCTCTCTGTACGGACATTCTATGTTCAAGTCCCATTGCTCCTATATATAGCACAATGCTAATGTTTCTCATCCTCCGCAACACCCATTCTCATACACCGCTATACTTTTAAGTATGTTGCGGTAGAGAGAACGTCATCATTTTGGACCATGGGCTATAGCCCATATCGTACGGCATACTATAGCACACCGTTTTTCATCATTTTTGAGGATTTGAAAAAAATGGAAAAAAACGATGGGTTATAGCCCATTGTTTTTTTTAATTTTAGATTTTTTTTTATCCTCGTTTTTCATCATTTTGGACCATGGGTTATAGCCCATATCGTACGCTGTTTTTCATCATTTTTGAGGATTTGAAAAAAAATTAAAAATAAAAAAAACGATGGGTTATAGCCCATTGTTTTTTTTAATATATATATATTTTTTTATCCTCGTTTTTCATCATTTTGGACCATGGGTTATAGCCCATATCGTACGGCATACTATAGCACGCCGTTTTTCATCATTTTTGAGGATTTGAAAAAAATGGAAAAAAAACGATGGGTATTGTTTTTTTGAATTTTTGATTTTTTTTTAATCCTCGTTTTTCATCATTTTGGACCATGGGCTACAGCCCATATTGTACGGCATACTGTAGCACGCCGTTTTTCATAATTTTTGAGGATTTGAAAAAAAAGAAAAAAAACGATGGGTTATAGCCCATTGTTTTTTTGAATTTTAGATTTTTTTTTTATCCTCGTTTTTCATCATTTTGGACCATGGGCTATAGCCCATATTGTACGGCATACTGTAGCACGCCGTTTTTCATCATTTTTGAGGATTTAAAAAAAATGAAAAAAACGATGGGTTATAGCCCATTGTTTTTTTTGAATTTTTGAATTTTTTTTCATCCTCGTTTTTCATCATTTTGGACCATGGGCTATAGCCCATATCGTACGGCATACTGTAGCACGCCGTTTTTAATCATTTTTGAGGATTTGAAAAAAATGAAAAAATGAAAAAAACGATGGGTTATAGCCCATTGTTTTTTTTAATTCTTGAATTTTTTTTTATACTCGTTTTTCATCATTTTTGACCATCCCACTGAGCAATAGCTGGCTATTAGACGTGTGTCTAAAAATGGGATAAAAAACGTCTAAAAATAGACGTCTAAAAAACGTCTAAAAATAGACGTCTAAAACACGTCTATTTTTAGACTTGTTTTAGACGTTTATAAACAGAACATTCAGGGTTCAAGTCTCCTGAAGAACATTTTTACTGTCCATCTAAATTCTAAACGGTTGGTTAAATATAAGTTCCCGATTGCACCTCACATGCCAGTGTGGCACCGGAGATAAACCGGGGCTTTATAAACAGAACATTCAGGGTTCAACTCTCCTGAAGAACATTTTCACTGTCCATCTAAATTCTAAATGGCTGGTTAAATATAAGTTCCCGATTGCACCTCACATGCCAGTGTGGCACCGGAGATAAACCGGGGCTTTATAAACAGAACATTCAGGGTTCAACTCTCCTGAAGAACATTTTTACTGTCCATCTAAATTCTAAACGGTTGGTTAAATATAAGTTCCCGATTGCACCTCACATGCCAGTGTGGCACCGGAGATAAACCGGGGCTTTATAAACAGAACATTCAGGGTTCAACTCTCCTGAAGAACATTTTCACTGTCCATCTAAATTCTAAACGGCTGGTTAAATATAAGTTCCCGATTGCACCTCACATGCCAGTGTGGCACCGGAGATAAACCGGGGCTTTATAAACAGAACATTCAGGGTTCAACTCTCCTGAAGAACATTTTTACTGTCCATCTAAATTCTAAACGGTTGGTTAAATATAAGTTCCCGATTGCACCTCACATGCCAGTGTGGCACCGGAGATAAACCGGGGCTTTATAAACAGAACATTCAGGGTTCAACTCTCCTGAAGAACATTTTCACTGTCCATCTAAATTCTAAACGGCTGGTTAAATATAAGTTCCCGATTGTACCTTACATGCCAGTGTGGCTCAAAAGATAAATCTGAGGTTCGTAATCCAAAGGTTACTGGTTCAAAACTCAAACAAAACTAATACTCAACCAAAGCTGCAGTAATTTGAATTTTTCAAGGCTAGAATAGAAAATAAAAACTCAAAAGCACCAGGAGACATCTGCTGAATGCCCCAAGGTGCCTTGTGGGGCGGCAGTGGCTCAGGGGTAGAGTGCCTGGATGGTAACCATAAGGTTGCCAGTTCAAACCCGGGCTCCCCCAGAGTTACTGTCAAAGTGTCCTTGAGCAAGACACTGAACCCCTAATTGCTCCCGATGTGCTAGTTGGTGCCTTGCATGGTTTCCACTGCCATCGGTGTATGAATGGGTGAATGTAATGCACAATCTCTGTAAAGCACCTTGGATAAAGGCGCGTAGCGCCTTTATCCAAGGTGCTTTACAGAGATTGTGCATGCACCATTTACCATTTATGTTAAATTGGACATTTTCATGGTAAAAGGTTAGCTGGACAGGGTTCTTTCAGACATAAGCCCCAACCATTACATCTCAGGAAACAGGGGGAGAGAGTCTTCCAGCACCTTGATGTCATGACATGGGACTTGAACCTGCCAACTGTCTGTAGCAGAGGCAACGGGTCAAGCGCTCCACACCATTGAGCCAAGGCACATTTGGGCAATCAGCAGATGTCTCCTGGTGCTTTTGAGTTTTTATTTTTTATTCAAGCCTTGAAAAGTTCAAATTACTGCAGCATTGAGCTGTAGGAGGAACAGGACTTGAACATGGAATGTCTGTACTGAAAGCCTGATGATTAGACCACTGCACCATCAGTCAGACACTCTCAGGCAAAGTCTCCTGGTAATTTTGAAGTGATCTTTTGTGCGTTAGCCTTCAGTAAAGTTTAAATAACACAGAATCATATTAATCAGATGTTTCTCAGCGCTGTTGTTGAGGTCTTCTTTTGTATGATAGTGTAACAGCCGGGAATCGAACCCTGGTCTCCCACGTGGAAAGCCAACATCTTAACCACTACGACAATTAGAGTTTTGAGGTAGTCAGGCTGAGGCTGTGAGCCACTGCTAGAATAGCAGTAAATGAAGCTCAATAACTAGCATTAAACTTTAGGAAGAGTGGGATTTGAACATGAACTCTCTGTGCTGAATAGCCCCTACTACAACATCACTCAGTAACATCTGCCTCTTTGTACTGTTGAAGCGATCTTTTGTATGTTAGCCTTCAGATAGTAAAGTTGAAAGAATCAAGAGTTGAACATAGACTCACGTTCATCAGAGTGTAACACCCAGGAATCGAACACAGGTCCCCTGCACTGAAGGCCAACGTCTCCGCTGCCATCAGTGTATGAATGGGTGAATGTAATGCACAATCTCTGTAAAGCACCTTGGATAAAGGCGCGTAGCGCCTTTATCCAAGGTGCTTTACAGAGATTGTGCATGCACCATTTACCATTTATGTTAAATTGGACATTTTCATGGTAAAAGGTTAGCTGGACAGGGTTCTTTCAGACATAAGCCCCAACCATTACATCTCAGGAAACAGGGGGAGAGAGTCCTCCAGCACCTTGATGTCATGACATGGGACTTGAACCTGCCAACTGTCTGTAGCAGAGGCAACGGGTCAAGCGCTCCACACCATTGAGCCAAGGCACCTTTGGGCAATCAGCAGATGTCTCCTGGTGCTTTTGAGTTTTTATTTTTTATTCAAGCCTTGAAAAGTTCAAATTACTGCAGCATTGAGCTGTAGGAGGAACAGGACTTGAACATGGAATGTCTGTACTGAAAGCCTGATGATTAGACCACTGCACCATCAGTCAGACACTCTCAGGCAAAGTCTCCTGGTAATTTTGAAGTGATCTTTTGTGCGTTAGCCTTCAGTAAAGTTTAAATAACACAGAATCATATTAATCAGATGTTTCTTAGCGCTGTTGTTGAGGTCTTCTTTTGTATGATAGTGTAACAGCCGGGAATCGAACCCTGGTCTCCCACGTGGAAAGCCAACATCTTAACCACTACGACAATTAGAGTTTTGAGGTAGTCAGGCTGAGGCTGTGAGCCACTGCTAGAATAGCAGTAAATGAAGCTCAATAACTAGCATTAAACTTTAGGAAGAGTGGGATTTGAAAATGAACTCTCTGTGCGGAATAACCCCTACTACACCATCACTCAGTAACATCTGCCTCTTTGTACTGTTGAAGCGATCTTTTGTATGTTAGCCTTCAGATAGTAAAGTTGAAAGAATCAAGAGTTGAACATTGAATCACGTTCATCAGAGTGTAACACCCAGGAATCGAACACAGGTCACCTGCACTGAAGGACAACATCTTAACCACTAAGCCAAAGCAACTGCCTATGGCTCAGGGGAGATATGAGACTTTTGAGGTCATCAGGCTGAGGCTGTGAGCCACTGCTATACAATAAAAAAAATCAAAAAACGATGGGCTATAACCCATGTTTTTTTTTTTTTCATTTTTTTCAAATCCTCAAAAATGATGAAAAACGGCGTGCTATAGTATGCCGTACGGTATGGGCTATAGCCCATGTTCAAAAATGATGAAAAACGAGGTTATTTTTTTTTTCCAAAATTTAAAAAAACGATGGGCTATAACCCATGTTTTTTTTTTTGTTTTTTTTTTCAAATCCTCAAAAACGATGAAAAACGGCGTGCTATAGTATGCCGTATGGTATGGGCTATAGCCCATGTTCAAAAATGAAGAAAAACAAGGTTATTTATTTATTTTTCAAGATTTCAAAAAACGATGGGCTATAACCCATGTTTTTTTTTTTTTTTTCATTTTTTTCAAATCCTCAAAAATGATGAAAAACGGCGTGCTATAGTATGCCATACGGTATGGGCTATAGCCCATGTTCAAAAATGATGAAAAACAAGGTTATTTTTTTTTTTCAAGATTTCAAAAAACGATGGGCTATAACCCATGTTTTTTTTGTTTTTTTTTTTTCAAATCCTCAAAAACGATGAAAAACGGCGTGCTATAGTATGCCGTATGGTATGGGCTATAGCCCATGTTCAAAAATGAAGAAAAACAAGGTTATTTATTTATTTTTCAAGATTTCAAAAAACGATGGGCTATAACCCATGTTTTTTTTTTTTCATTTTTTTCAAATCCTCAAAAATGATGAAAAATGGCGTGCTATAGTATGCCGTACGGTATGGGCTATAGCCCATGTTCAAAAATGAAGAAAAACAAGGTTATTTATTTATTTTTCAAGATTTCAAAAAACGATGGGCTATAACCCATGTTTTTTTTTTTTCATTTTTTTCAAATCCTCAAAAATGATGAAAAATGGCGTGCTATAGTATGCCGTACGGTATGGGCTATAGCCCATGTTCAAAAATGAAGAAAAACAAGGTTATTTATTTATTTTTCAAGATTTCAAAAAACGATGGGCTATAACCCATGTTTTTTTTTTTTCATTTTTTTCAAATCCTCAAAAATGATGAAAAATGGCGTGCTATAGTATGCCGTACGGTATGGGCTATAGCCCATGTTCAAAAATGATGAAAAACGAGTTTTTTTTTTTTTTTTCAAAGTTTCAAAAAACGATGGGCTATAACCCATGTTTTGTTTTTGTTTTTTCATATCCTCAAAACAGACGTCTAAAACACGTCTATTTTTAGACTTGTTTTAGACGTTTATAAACAGAACTGTCCATCTAAATTCTAAACGGATGGTTAAATATAAGTTCCCGATTGTACCTCACATGCCACTGTGGCACCGTAGATAAACCTGGGGTTTATAAGCAGAACATTCCGGGTTCAATTCTCCTGAAGAACATTTTCACTGTCCATCTAAATTCTAAACGGCTGGTTAAATATAAGTTCCCGATTGTACCTTACATGCCGATGTGGCTCAAAAGATAAATCTGAGGTTCGTAATCCAAAGGTTACTGGTTCAAAACTCAAACAAAACTAATACTCAACCAAAGCTGCAGTAATTTGAATTTTTCAAGGCTAGAATAGAAAATAAAAACTCAAAAGCACCAGGAGACATCTGCTGAATGCCCCAAGGTGCCTTGTGGGGCGGCAGTGGCTCAGGGGTAGAGTGCCTGGATGGTAACCATAAGGTTGCCAGTTCAAACCCGGGCTCCCCCAGAGTTACTGTCAAAGTGTCCTTGAGCAAGACACTGAACCCCTAATTGCTCCCGATGTGCTAGTTGGTGCCTTGCATGGTTTCCGCTGCCATCGGTGTATGAATGGGTGAATGTAATGCACAATCTCTGTAAAGCACCTTGGATAAAGGCGCGTAGCGCCTTTATCCAAGGTGCTTTACAGAGATTGTGCATGCACCATTTACCATTTATGTTAAATTGGACATTTTCATGGTAAAAGGTTAGCTGGACAGGGTTCTTTCAGACATAAGCCCCAACCATTACATCTCAGGAAACAGGGGTAGAGAGTCCTCCAGCACCTTGATGTCATGACATGGGACTTGAACCTGCCAACTGTCTGTAGCAGAGGCAACGGGTCAAGCGCTCCACACCATTGAGCCAAGGCACCTTTGGGCAATCAGCAGATGTCTCCTGGTGCTTTTGAGTTTTTATTTTTTATTCAAGCCTTGAAAAGTTCAAATTACTGCAGCATTGAGCTGTAGGAGGAACAGGACTTGAACATGGAATGTCTGTACTGAAAGCCTGATGATTAGACCACTGCACCATCAGTCAGACACTCTCAGGCAAAGTCTCCTGGTAATTTTGAAGTGATCTTTTGTGCGTTAGCCTTCAGTAAAGTTTAAATAACACAGAATCATATTAATCAGATGTTTCTTAGCGCTGTTGTTGAGGTCTTCTTTTGTATGATAGTGTAACAGCCGGGAATCGAACCCTGGTCTCCCACGTGGAAAGCCAACATCTTAACCACTACGACAATTAGAGTTTTGAGGTAGTCAGGCTGAGGCTGTGAGCCACTGCTAGAATAGCAGTAAATGAAGCTCAATAACTAGCATTAAACTTTAGGAAGAGTGGGATTTGAAAATGAACTCTCTGTGCGGAATAACCCCTACTACACCATCACTCAGTAACATCTGCCTCTTTGTACTGTTGAAGCGATCTTTTGTATGTTAGCCTTCAGATAGTAAAGTTGAAAGAATCAAGAGTTGAACATTGAATCACGTTCATCAGAGTGTAACACCCAGGAATCGAACACAGGTCACCTGCACTGAAGGACAACATCTTAACCACTAAGCCAAAGCAACTGCCTATGGCTCAGGGGAGATATGAGACTTTTGAGGTCATCAGGCTGAGGCTGTGAGCCACTGCTATACAATAAAAAAAATCAAAAAACGATGGGCTATAACCCATGTTTTTTTTTTTTCCATTTTTTTCAAATCCTCAAAAATGATGAAAAACGGCGTGCTATAGTATGCCGTACGGTATGGGCTATAGCCCATGTTCAAAAATGATGAAAAACGAGGTTATTTTTTTTTTTCAAAATTTCAAAAAACGATGGGCTATAACCCATGTTTTTTTTTTTTTTTTTTTTCAAATCCTCAAAAACGATGAAAAACGGCGTGCTATAGTATGCCGTATGGTATGGGCTATAGCCCATGTTCAAAAATGATGAAAAACGAGTTTCTTTTTTTTTTTCAAAATTTCAAAAAACGATGGGCTATAACCCATGTTTTTTTTTTTTTTTCATTTTTTTCAAATCCTCAAAAATGATGAAAAACGGCGTGCTATAGTATGCCATACGGTATGGGCTATAGCCCATGTTCAAAAATGAAGAAAAACAAGGTTATTTATTTATTTTTCAAGATTTCAAAAAACGATGGGCTATAACCCATGTTTTTTTTTTTTCATTTTTTTCAAATCCTCAAAAATGATGAAAAATGGCGTGCTATAGTATGCCGTACGGTATGGGCTATAGCCCATGTTCAAAAATGATGAAAAACGAGTTTTTTTTTTTTTTTTCAAAGTTTCAAAAAACGATGGGCTATAACCCATGTTTTGTTTTTGTTTTTTCATATCCTCAAAACAGACGTCTAAAACACGTCTATTTTTAGACTTGTTTTAGACGTTTATAAACAGAACTGTCCATCTAAATTCTAAACGGATGGTTAAATATAAGTTCCCGATTGTACCTCACATGCCACTGTGGCACCGTAGATAAACCTGGGGTTTATAAGCAGAACATTCCGGGTTCAATTCTCCTGAAGAACATTTTCACTGTCCATCTAAATTCTAAACGGCTGGTTAAATATAAGTTCCCGATTGTACCTTACATGCCGATGTGGCTCAAAAGATAAATCTGAGGTTCGTAATCCAAAGGTTACTGGTTCAAAACTCAAACAAAACTAATACTCAACCAAAGCTGCAGTAATTTGAATTTTTCAAGGCTAGAATAGAAAATAAAAACTCAAAAGCACCAGGAGACATCTGCTGAATGCCCCAAGGTGCCTTGTGGGGCGGCAGTGGCTCAGGGGTAGAGTGCCTGGATGGTAACCATAAGGTTGCCAGTTCAAACCCGGGCTCCCCCAGAGTTACTGTCAAAGTGTCCTTGAGCAAGACACTGAACCCCTAATTGCTCCCGATGTGCTAGTTGGTGCCTTGCATGGTTTCCGCTGCCATCAGTGTATGAATGGGTGAATGTAATGCACAATCTCTGTAAAGCACCTTGGATAAAGGCGCGTAGCGCCTTTATCCAAGGTGCTTTACAGAGATTGTGCATGCACCATTTACCATTTATGTTAAATTGGACATTTTCATGGTAAAAGGTTAGCTGGACAGGGTTCTTTCAGACATAAGCCCCAACCATTACATCTCAGGAAACAGGGGGAGAGAGTCCTCCAGCACCTTGATGTCATGACATGGGACTTGAACCTGCCAACTGTCTGTAGCAGAGGCAACGGGTCAAGCGCTCCACACCATTGAGCCAAGGCACCTTTGGGCAATCAGCAGATGTCTCCTGGTGCTTTTGAGTTTTTATTTTTTATTCAAGCCTTGAAAAGTTCAAATTACTGCAGCATTGAGCTGTAGGAGGAACAGGACTTGAACATGGAATGTCTGTACTGAAAGCCTGATGATTAGACCACTGCACCATCAGTCAGACACTCTCAGGCAAAGTCTCCTGGTAATTTTGAAGTGATCTTTTGTGCGTTAGCCTTCAGTAAAGTTTAAATAACACAGAATCATATTAATCAGATGTTTCTTAGCGCTGTTGTTGAGGTCTTCTTTTGTATGATAGTGTAACAGCCGGGAATCGAACCCTGGTCTCCCACGTGGAAAGCCAACATCTTAACCACTACGACAATTAGAGTTTTGAGGTAGTCAGGCTGAGGCTGTGAGCCACTGCTAGAATAGCAGTAAATGAAGCTCAATAACTAGCATTAAACTTTAGGAAGAGTGGGATTTGAAAATGAACTCTCTGTGCGGAATAACCCCTACTACACCATCACTCAGTAACATCTGCCTCTTTGTACTGTTGAAGCGATCTTTTGTATGTTAGCCTTCAGATAGTAAAGTTGAAAGAATCAAGAGTTGAACATTGAATCACGTTCATCAGAGTGTAACACCCAGGAATCGAACACAGGTCACCTGCACTGAAGGACAACATCTTAACCACTAAGCCAAAGCAACTGCCTATGGCTCAGGGGAGATATGAGACTTTTGAGGTCATCAGGCTGAGGCTGTGAGCCACTGCTATACAATAAAAAAAATCAAAAAACGATGGGCTATAACCCATGTTTTTTTTTTTTTCATTTTTTTCAAATCCTCAAAAATGATGAAAAACGGCGTGCTATAGTATGCCGTACGGTATGGGCTATAGCCCATGTTCAAAAATGATGAAAAACGAGGTTATTTTTTTTTTCCAAAATTTAAAAAAACGATGGGCTATAACCCATGTTTTTTTTTTTGTTTTTTTTTTCAAATCCTCAAAAACGATGAAAAACGGCGTGCTATAGTATGCCGTATGGTATGGGCTATAGCCCATGTTCAAAAATGAAGAAAAACAAGGTTATTTATTTATTTTTCAAGATTTCAAAAAACGATGGGCTATAACCCATGTTTTTTTTTTTTTTTCATTTTTTTCAAATCCTCAAAAATGATGAAAAACGGCGTGCTATAGTATGCCATACGGTATGGGCTATAGCCCATGTTCAAAAATGATGAAAAACAAGGTTATTTTTTTTTTTCAAGATTTCAAAAAACGATGGGCTATAACCCATGTTTTTTTTGTTTGTTTTTTTTCAAATCCTCAAAAACGATGAAAAACGGCGTGCTATAGTATGCCGTATGGTATGGGCTATAGCCCATGTTCAAAAATGAAGAAAAACAAGGTTATTTATTTATTTTTCAAGATTTCAAAAAACGATGGGCTATAACCCATGTTTTTTTTTTTTCATTTTTTTCAAATCCTCAAAAATGATGAAAAATGGCGTGCTATAGTATGCCGTACGGTATGGGCTATAGCCCATGTTCAAAAATGAAGAAAAACAAGGTTATTTATTTATTTTTCAAGATTTCAAAAAACGATGGGCTATAACCCATGTTTTTTTTTTTTCATTTTTTTCAAATCCTCAAAAATGATGAAAAATGGCGTGCTATAGTATGCCGTACGGTATGGGCTATAGCCCATGTTCAAAAATGAAGAAAAACAAGGTTATTTATTTATTTTTCAAGATTTCAAAAAACGATGGGCTATAACCCATGTTTTTTTTTTTTCATTTTTTTCAAATCCTCAAAAATGATGAAAAATGGCGTGCTATAGTATGCCGTACGGTATGGGCTATAGCCCATGTTCAAAAATGATGAAAAACGAGTTTTTTTTTTTTTTTTCAAAGTTTCAAAAAACGATGGGCTATAACCCATGTTTTGTTTTTGTTTTTTCATATCCTCAAAACAGACGTCTAAAACACGTCTATTTTTAGACTTGTTTTAGACGTTTATAAACAGAACTGTCCATCTAAATTCTAAACGGATGGTTAAATATAAGTTCCCGATTGTACCTCACATGCCACTGTGGCACCGTAGATAAACCTGGGGTTTATAAGCAGAACATTCCGGGTTCAATTCTCCTGAAGAACATTTTCACTGTCCATCTAAATTCTAAACGGCTGGTTAAATATAAGTTCCCGATTGTACCTTACATGCCGATGTGGCTCAAAAGATAAATCTGAGGTTCGTAATCCAAAGGTTACTGGTTCAAAACTCAAACAAAACTAATACTCAACCAAAGCTGCAGTAATTTGAATTTTTCAAGGCTAGAATAGAAAATAAAAACTCAAAAGCACCAGGAGACATCTGCTGAATGCCCCAAGGTGCCTTGTGGGGCGGCAGTGGCTCAGGGGTAGAGTGCCTGGATGGTAACCATAAGGTTGCCAGTTCAAACCCGGGCTCCCCCAGAGTTACTGTCAAAGTGTCCTTGAGCAAGACACTGAACCCCTAATTGCTCCCGATGTGCTAGTTGGTGCCTTGCATGGTTTCCGCTGCCATCGGTGTATGAATGGGTGAATGTAATGCACAATCTCTGTAAAGCACCTTGGATAAAGGCGCGTAGCGCCTTTATCCAAGGTGCTTTACAGAGATTGTGCATGCACCATTTACCATTTATGTTAAATTGGACATTTTCATGGTAAAAGGTTAGCTGGACAGGGTTCTTTCAGACATAAGCCCCAACCATTACATCTCAGGAAACAGGGGGAGAGAGTCCTCCAGCACCTTGATGTCATGACATGGGACTTGAACCTGCCAACTGTCTGTAGCAGAGGCAACGGGTCAAGCGCTCCACACCATTGAGCCAAGGCACCTTTGGGCAATCAGCAGATGTCTCCTGGTGCTTTTGAGTTTTTATTTTTTATTCAAGCCTTGAAAAGTTCAAATTACTGCAGCATTGAGCTGTAGGAGGAACAGGACTTGAACATGGAATGTCTGTACTGAAAGCCTGATGATTAGACCACTGCACCATCAGTCAGACACTCTCAGGCAAAGTCTCCTGGTAATTTTGAAGTGATCTTTTGTGCGTTAGCCTTCAGTAAAGTTTAAATAACACAGAATCATATTAATCAGATGTTTCTTAGCGCTGTTGTTGAGGTCTTCTTTTGTATGATAGTGTAACAGCCGGGAATCGAACCCTGGTCTCCCACGTGGAAAGCCAACATCTTAACCACTACGACAATTAGAGTTTTGAGGTAGTCAGGCTGAGGCTGTGAGCCACTGCTAGAATAGCAGTAAATGAAGCTCAATAACTAGCATTAAACTTTAGGAAGAGTGGGATTTGAAAATGAACTCTCTGTGCGGAATAACCCCTACTACACCATCACTCAGTAACATCTGCCTCTTTGTACTGTTGAAGCGATCTTTTGTATGTTAGCCTTCAGATAGTAAAGTTGAAAGAATCAAGAGTTGAACATTGAATCACGTTCATCAGAGTGTAACACCCAGGAATCGAACACAGGTCACCTGCACTGAAGGACAACATCTTAACCACTAAGCCAAAGCAACTGCCTATGGCTCAGGGGAGATATGAGACTTTTGAGGTCATCAGGCTGAGGCTGTGAGCCACTGCTATACAATAAAAAAAATCAAAAAACGATGGGCTATAACCCATGTTTTTATTTTTTTCATTTTTTTCAAATCCTCAAAAATGATGAAAAACGGCGTGCTATAGTATGCCGTACGGTATGGGCTATAGCCCATGTTCAAAAATGATGAAAAACGAGGTTATTTTTTTTTTTCAAAATTTCAAAAAACGATGGGCTATAACCCATGTTTTTTTTTTTTTTTTTTTTTCAAATCCTCAAAAACGATGAAAAACGGCGTGCTATAGTATGCCGTATGGTATGGGCTATAGCCCATGTTCAAAAATGATGAAAAACGAGTTTCTTTTTTTTTTTCAAAATTTCAAAAAACGATGGGCTATAACCCATGTTTTTTTTTTTTTTTCATTTTTTTCAAATCCTCAAAAATGATGAAAAACGGCGTGCTATAGTATGCCATACGGTATGGGCTATAGCCCATGTTCAAAAATGAAGAAAAACAAGGTTATTTATTTATTTTTCAAGATTTCAAAAAACGATGGGCTATAACCCATGTTTTTTTTTTTTCATTTTTTTCAAATCCTCAAAAATGATGAAAAATGGCGTGCTATAGTATGCCGTACGGTATGGGCTATAGCCCATGTTCAAAAATGATGAAAAACGAGTTTTTTTTTTTTTTTTCAAAGTTTCAAAAAACGATGGGCTATAACCCATGTTTTGTTTTTGTTTTTTCATATCCTCAAAACAGACGTCTAAAACACGTCTATTTTTAGACTTGTTTTAGTCGTTTATAAACAGAACTGTCCATCTAAATTCTAAACGGATGGTTAAATATAAGTTCCCGATTGTACCTCACATGCCACTGTGGCACCGTAGATAAACCTGGGGTTTATAAGCAGAACATTCCGGGTTCAATTCTCCTGAAGAACATTTTCACTGTCCATCTAAATTCTAAACGGCTGGTTAAATATAAGTTCCCGATTGTACCTTACATGCCGATGTGGCTCAAAAGATAAATCTGAGGTTCGTAATCCAAAGGTTACTGGTTCAAAACTCAAACAAAACTAATACTCAACCAAAGCTGCAGTAATTTGAATTTTTCAAGGCTAGAATAGAAAATAAAAACTCAAAAGCACCAGGAGACATCTGCTGAATGCCCCAAGGTGCCTTGTGGGGCGGCAGTGGCTCAGGGGTAGAGTGCCTGGATGGTAACCATAAGGTTGCCAGTTCAAACCCGGGCTCCCCCAGAGTTACTGTCAAAGTGTCCTTGAGCAAGACACTGAACCCCTAATTGCTCCCGATGTGCTAGTTGGTGCCTTGCATGGTTTCCGCTGCCATCGGTGTATGAATGGGTGAATGTAATGCACAATCTCTGTAAAGCACCTTGGATAAAGGCGCGTAGCGCCTTTATCCAAGGTGCTTTACAGAGATTGTGCATGCACCATTTACCATTTATGTTAAATTGGACATTTTCATGGTAAAAGGTTAGCTGGACAGGGTTCTTTCAGACATAAGCCCCAACCATTACATCTCAGGAAACAGGGGTAGAGAGTCCTCCAGCACCTTGATGTCATGACATGGGACTTGAACCTGCCAACTGTCTGTAGCAGAGGCAACGGGTCAAGCGCTCCACACCATTGAGCCAAGGCACCTTTGGGCAATCAGCAGATGTCTCCTGGTGCTTTTGAGTTTTTATTTTTTATTCAAGCCTTGAAAAGTTCAAATTACTGCAGCATTGAGCTGTAGGAGGAACAGGACTTGAACATGGAATGTCTGTACTGAAAGCCTGATGATTAGACCACTGCACCATCAGTCAGACACTCTCAGGCAAAGTCTCCTGGTAATTTTGAAGTGATCTTTTGTGCGTTAGCCTTCAGTAAAGTTTAAATAACACAGAATCATATTAATCAGATGTTTCTTAGCGCTGTTGTTGAGGTCTTCTTTTGTATGATAGTGTAACAGCCGGGAATCGAACCCTGGTCTCCCACGTGGAAAGCCAACATCTTAACCACTACGACAATTAGAGTTTTGAGGTAGTCAGGCTGAGGCTGTGAGCCACTGCTAGAATAGCAGTAAATGAAGCTCAATAACTAGCATTAAACTTTAGGAAGAGTGGGATTTGAAAATGAACTCTCTGTGCGGAATAACCCCTACTACACCATCACTCAGTAACATCTGCCTCTTTGTACTGTTGAAGCGATCTTTTGTATGTTAGCCTTCAGATAGTAAAGTTGAAAGAATCAAGAGTTGAACATTGAATCACGTTCATCAGAGTGTAACACCCAGGAATCGAACACAGGTCACCTGCACTGAAGGACAACATCTTAACCACTAAGCCAAAGCAACTGCCTATGGCTCAGGGGAGATATGAGACTTTTGAGGTCATCAGGCTGAGGCTGTGAGCCACTGCTATACAATAAAAAAAATCAAAAAACGATGGGCTATAACCCATGTTTTTTTTTTCCCATTTTTTTCAAATCCTCAAAAATGATGAAAAACGGCGTGCTATAGTATGCCGTACGGTATGGGCTATAGCCCATGTTCAAAAATGATGAAAAACGAGGTTATTTTTTTTTTTCAAAATTTCAAAAAACGATGGGCTATAACCCATGTTTTTTTTTTTTTTTTTTTTCAAATCCTCAAAAACGATGAAAAACGGCGTGCTATAGTATGCCGTATGGTATGGGCTATAGCCCATGTTCAAAAATGATGAAAAACGAGTTTCTTTTTTTTTTTCAAAATTTCAAAAAACGATGGGCTATAACCCATGTTTTTTTTTTTTTTTCATTTTTTTCAAATCCTCAAAAATGATGAAAAACGGCGTGCTATAGTATGCCATACGGTATGGGCTATAGCCCATGTTCAAAAATGAAGAAAAACAAGGTTATTTATTTATTTTTCAAGATTTCAAAAAACGATGGGCTATAACCCATGTTTTTTTTTTTTCATTTTTTTCAAATCCTCAAAAATGATGAAAAATGGCGTGCTATAGTATGCCGTACGGTATGGGCTATAGCCCATGTTCAAAAATGATGAAAAACGAGTTTTTTTTTTTTTTTTCAAAGTTTCAAAAAACGATGGGCTATAACCCATGTTTTGTTTTTGTTTTTTCATATCCTCAAAACAGACGTCTAAAACACGTCTATTTTTAGACTTGTTTTAGACGTTTATAAACAGAACTGTCCATCTAAATTCTAAACGGATGGTTAAATATAAGTTCCCGATTGTACCTCACATGCCACTGTGGCACCGTAGATAAACCTGGGGTTTATAAGCAGAACATTCCGGGTTCAATTCTCCTGAAGAACATTTTCACTGTCCATCTAAATTCTAAACGGCTGGTTAAATATAAGTTCCCGATTGTACCTTACATGCCGATGTGGCTCAAAAGATAAATCTGAGGTTCGTAATCCAAAGGTTACTGGTTCAAAACTCAAACAAAACTAATACTCAACCAAAGCTGCAGTAATTTGAATTTTTCAAGGCTAGAATAGAAAATAAAAACTCAAAAGCACCAGGAGACATCTGCTGAATGCCCCAAGGTGCCTTGTGGGGCGGCAGTGGCTCAGGGGTAGAGTGCCTGGATGGTAACCATAAGGTTGCCAGTTCAAACCCGGGCTCCCCCAGAGTTACTGTCAAAGTGTCCTTGAGCAAGACACTGAACCCCTAATTGCTCCCGATGTGCTAGTTGGTGCCTTGCATGGTTTCCGCTGCCATCAGTGTATGAATGGGTGAATGTAATGCACAATCTCTGTAAAGCACCTTGGATAAAGGCGCGTAGCGCCTTTATCCAAGGTGCTTTACAGAGATTGTGCATGCACCATTTACCATTTATGTTAAATTGGACATTTTCATGGTAAAAGGTTAGCTGGACAGGGTTCTTTCAGACATAAGCCCCAACCATTACATCTCAGGAAACAGGGGGAGAGAGTCCTCCAGCACCTTGATGTCATGACATGGGACTTGAACCTGCCAACTGTCTGTAGCAGAGGCAACGGGTCAAGCGCTCCACACCATTGAGCCAAGGCACCTTTGGGCAATCAGCAGATGTCTCCTGGTGCTTTTGAGTTTTTATTTTTTATTCAAGCCTTGAAAAGTTCAAATTACTGCAGCATTGAGCTGTAGGAGGAACAGGACTTGAACATGGAATGTCTGTACTGAAAGCCTGATGATTAGACCACTGCACCATCAGTCAGACACTCTCAGGCAAAGTCTCCTGGTAATTTTGAAGTGATCTTTTGTGCGTTAGCCTTCAGTAAAGTTTAAATAACACAGAATCATATTAATCAGATGTTTCTTAGCGCTGTTGTTGAGGTCTTCTTTTGTATGATAGTGTAACAGCCGGGAATCGAACCCTGGTCTCCCACGTGGAAAGCCAACATCTTAACCACTACGACAATTAGAGTTTTGAGGTAGTCAGGCTGAGGCTGTGAGCCACTGCTAGAATAGCAGTAAATGAAGCTCAATAACTAGCATTAAACTTTAGGAAGAGTGGGATTTGAAAATGAACTCTCTGTGCGGAATAACCCCTACTACACCATCACTCAGTAACATCTGCCTCTTTGTACTGTTGAAGCGATCTTTTGTATGTTAGCCTTCAGATAGTAAAGTTGAAAGAATCAAGAGTTGAACATTGAATCACGTTCATCAGAGTGTAACACCCAGGAATCGAACACAGGTCACCTGCACTGAAGGACAACATCTTAACCACTAAGCCAAAGCAACTGCCTATGGCTCAGGGGAGATATGAGACTTTTGAGGTCATCAGGCTGAGGCTGTGAGCCACTGCTATACAATAAAAAAAATCAAAAAACGATGGGCTATAACCCATGTTTTTTTTTTTTTCATTTTTTTCAAATCCTCAAAAATGATGAAAAACGGCGTGCTATAGTATGCCGTACGGTATGGGCTATAGCCCATGTTCAAAAATGATGAAAAACGAGGTTATTTTTTTTTTCCAAAATTTAAAAAAACGATGGGCTATAACCCATGTTTTTTTTTTTGTTTTTTTTTTCAAATCCTCAAAAACGATGAAAAACGGCGTGCTATAGTATGCCGTATGGTATGGGCTATAGCCCATGTTCAAAAATGAAGAAAAACAAGGTTATTTATTTATTTTTCAAGATTTCAAAAAACGATGGGCTATAACCCATGTTTTTTTTTTTTTTTTCATTTTTTTCAAATCCTCAAAAATGATGAAAAACGGCGTGCTATAGTATGCCATACGGTATGGGCTATAGCCCATGTTCAAAAATGATGAAAAACAAGGTTATTTTTTTTTTTCAAGATTTCAAAAAACGATGGGCTATAACCCATGTTTTTTTTGTTTTTTTTTTTTCAAATCCTCAAAAACGATGAAAAACGGCGTGCTATAGTATGCCGTATGGTATGGGCTATAGCCCATGTTCAAAAATGAAGAAAAACAAGGTTATTTATTTATTTTTCAAGATTTCAAAAAACGATGGGCTATAACCCATGTTTTTTTTTTTTCATTTTTTTCAAATCCTCAAAAATGATGAAAAATGGCGTGCTATAGTATGCCGTACGGTATGGGCTATAGCCCATGTTCAAAAATGAAGAAAAACAAGGTTATTTATTTATTTTTCAAGATTTCAAAAAACGATGGGCTATAACCCATGTTTTTTTTTTTTCATTTTTTTCAAATCCTCAAAAATGATGAAAAATGGCGTGCTATAGTATGCCGTACGGTATGGGCTATAGCCCATGTTCAAAAATGAAGAAAAACAAGGTTATTTATTTATTTTTCAAGATTTCAAAAAACGATGGGCTATAACCCATGTTTTTTTTTTTTCATTTTTTTCAAATCCTCAAAAATGATGAAAAATGGCGTGCTATAGTATGCCGTACGGTATGGGCTATAGCCCATGTTCAAAAATGATGAAAAACGAGTTTTTTTTTTTTTTTTCAAAGTTTCAAAAAACGATGGGCTATAACCCATGTTTTGTTTTTGTTTTTTCATATCCTCAAAACAGACGTCTAAAACACGTCTATTTTTAGACTTGTTTTAGACGTTTATAAACAGAACTGTCCATCTAAATTCTAAACGGATGGTTAAATATAAGTTCCCGATTGTACCTCACATGCCACTGTGGCACCGTAGATAAACCTGGGGTTTATAAGCAGAACATTCCGGGTTCAATTCTCCTGAAGAACATTTTCACTGTCCATCTAAATTCTAAACGGCTGGTTAAATATAAGTTCCCGATTGTACCTTACATGCCGATGTGGCTCAAAAGATAAATCTGAGGTTCGTAATCCAAAGGTTACTGGTTCAAAACTCAAACAAAACTAATACTCAACCAAAGCTGCAGTAATTTGAATTTTTCAAGGCTAGAATAGAAAATAAAAACTCAAAAGCACCAGGAGACATCTGCTGAATGCCCCAAGGTGCCTTGTGGGGCGGCAGTGGCTCAGGGGTAGAGTGCCTGGATGGTAACCATAAGGTTGCCAGTTCAAACCCGGGCTCCCCCAGAGTTACTGTCAAAGTGTCCTTGAGCAAGACACTGAACCCCTAATTGCTCCCGATGTGCTAGTTGGTGCCTTGCATGGTTTCCGCTGCCATCGGTGTATGAATGGGTGAATGTAATGCACAATCTCTGTAAAGCACCTTGGATAAAGGCGCGTAGCGCCTTTATCCAAGGTGCTTTACAGAGATTGTGCATGCACCATTTACCATTTATGTTAAATTGGACATTTTCATGGTAAAAGGTTAGCTGGACAGGGTTCTTTCAGACATAAGCCCCAACCATTACATCTCAGGAAACAGGGGGAGAGAGTCCTCCAGCACCTTGATGTCATGACATGGGACTTGAACCTGCCAACTGTCTGTAGCAGAGGCAACGGGTCAAGCGCTCCACACCATTGAGCCAAGGCACCTTTGGGCAATCAGCAGATGTCTCCTGGTGCTTTTGAGTTTTTATTTTTTATTCAAGCCTTGAAAAGTTCAAATTACTGCAGCATTGAGCTGTAGGAGGAACAGGACTTGAACATGGAATGTCTGTACTGAAAGCCTGATGATTAGACCACTGCACCATCAGTCAGACACTCTCAGGCAAAGTCTCCTGGTAATTTTGAAGTGATCTTTTGTGCGTTAGCCTTCAGTAAAGTTTAAATAACACAGAATCATATTAATCAGATGTTTCTTAGCGCTGTTGTTGAGGTCTTCTTTTGTATGATAGTGTAACAGCCGGGAATCGAACCCTGGTCTCCCACGTGGAAAGCCAACATCTTAACCACTACGACAATTAGAGTTTTGAGGTAGTCAGGCTGAGGCTGTGAGCCACTGCTAGAATAGCAGTAAATGAAGCTCAATAACTAGCATTAAACTTTAGGAAGAGTGGGATTTGAAAATGAACTCTCTGTGCGGAATAACCCCTACTACACCATCACTCAGTAACATCTGCCTCTTTGTACTGTTGAAGCGATCTTTTGTATGTTAGCCTTCAGATAGTAAAGTTGAAAGAATCAAGAGTTGAACATTGAATCACGTTCATCAGAGTGTAACACCCAGGAATCGAACACAGGTCACCTGCACTGAAGGACAACATCTTAACCACTAAGCCAAAGCAACTGCCTATGGCTCAGGGGAGATATGAGACTTTTGAGGTCATCAGGCTGAGGCTGTGAGCCACTGCTATACAATAAAAAAAATCAAAAAACGATGGGCTATAACCCATGTTTTTATTTTTTTCATTTTTTTCAAATCCTCAAAAATGATGAAAAACGGCGTGCTATAGTATGCCGTACGGTATGGGCTATAGCCCATGTTCAAAAATGATGAAAAACGAGGTTATTTTTTTTTTTCAAAATTTCAAAAAACGATGGGCTATAACCCATGTTTTTTTTTTTTTTTTTTTTTCAAATCCTCAAAAACGATGAAAAACGGCGTGCTATAGTATGCCGTATGGTATGGGCTATAGCCCATGTTCAAAAATGATGAAAAACTAGTTTCTTTTTTTTTTTCAAAATTTCAAAAAACGATGGGCTATAACCCATGTTTTTTTTTTTTTTTCATTTTTTTCAAATCCTCAAAAATGATGAAAAACGGCGTGCTATAGTATGCCATACGGTATGGGCTATAGCCCATGTTCAAAAATGAAGAAAAACAAGGTTATTTATTTATTTTTCAAGATTTCAAAAAACGATGGGCTATAACCCATGTTTTTTTTTTTCCATTTTTTTCAAATCCTCAAAAATGATGAAAAATGGCGTGCTATAGTATGCCGTACGGTATGGGCTATAGCCCATGTTCAAAAATGATGAAAAACGAGTTTTTTTTTTTTTTTTCAAAGTTTCAAAAAACGATGGGCTATAACCCATGTTTTGTTTTTGTTTTTTCATATCCTCAAAACAGACGTCTAAAACACGTCTATTTTTAGACTTGTTTTAGACGTTTATAAACAGAACTGTCCATCTAAATTCTAAACGGATGGTTAAATATAAGTTCCCGATTGTACCTCACATGCCACTGTGGCACCGTAGATAAACCTGGGGTTTATAAGCAGAACATTCCGGGTTCAATTCTCCTGAAGAACATTTTCACTGTCCATCTAAATTCTAAACGGCTGGTTAAATATAAGTTCCCGATTGTACCTTACATGCCGATGTGGCTCAAAAGATAAATCTGAGGTTCGTAATCCAAAGGTTACTGGTTCAAAACTCAAACAAAACTAATACTCAACCAAAGCTGCAGTAATTTGAATTTTTCAAGGCTAGAATAGAAAATAAAAACTCAAAAGCACCAGGAGACATCTGCTGAATGCCCCAAGGTGCCTTGTGGGGCGGCAGTGGCTCAGGGGTAGAGTGCCTGGATGGTAACCATAAGGTTGCCAGTTCAAACCCGGGCTCCCCCAGAGTTACTGTCAAAGTGTCCTTGAGCAAGACACTGAACCCCTAATTGCTCCCGATGTGCTAGTTGGTGCCTTGCATGGTTTCCGCTGCCATCAGTGTATGAATGGGTGAATGTAATGCACAATCTCTGTAAAGCACCTTGGATAAAGGCGCGTAGCGCCTTTATCCAAGGTGCTTTACAGAGATTGTGCATGCACCATTTACCATTTATGTTAAATTGGACATTTTCATGGTAAAAGGTTAGCTGGACAGGGTTCTTTCAGACATAAGCCCCAACCATTACATCTCAGGAAACAGGGGGAGAGAGTCCTCCAGCACCTTGATGTCATGACATGGGACTTGAACCTGCCAACTGTCTGTAGCAGAGGCAACGGGTCAAGCGCTCCACACCATTGAGCCAAGGCACCTTTGGGCAATCAGCAGATGTCTCCTGGTGCTTTTGAGTTTTTATTTTTTATTCAAGCCTTGAAAAGTTCAAATTACTGCAGCATTGAGCTGTAGGAGGAACAGGACTTGAACATGGAATGTCTGTACTGAAAGCCTGATGATTAGACCACTGCACCATCAGTCAGACACTCTCAGGCAAAGTCTCCTGGTAATTTTGAAGTGATCTTTTGTGCGTTAGCCTTCAGTAAAGTTTAAATAACACAGAATCATATTAATCAGATGTTTCTTAGCGCTGTTGTTGAGGTCTTCTTTTGTATGATAGTGTAACAGCCGGGAATCGAACCCTGGTCTCCCACGTGGAAAGCCAACATCTTAACCACTACGACAATTAGAGTTTTGAGGTAGTCAGGCTGAGGCTGTGAGCCACTGCTAGAATAGCAGTAAATGAAGCTCAATAACTAGCATTAAACTTTAGGAAGAGTGGGATTTGAAAATGAACTCTCTGTGCGGAATAACCCCTACTACACCATCACTCAGTAACATCTGCCTCTTTGTACTGTTGAAGCGATCTTTTGTATGTTAGCCTTCAGATAGTAAAGTTGAAAGAATCAAGAGTTGAACATTGAATCACGTTCATCAGAGTGTAACACCCAGGAATCGAACACAGGTCACCTGCACTGAAGGACAACATCTTAACCACTAAGCCAAAGCAACTGCCTATGGCTCAGGGGAGATATGAGACTTTTGAGGTCATCAGGCTGAGGCTGTGAGCCACTGCTATACAATAAAAAAAATCAAAAAACGATGGGCTATAACCCATGTTTTTTTTTTTTTCATTTTTTTCAAATCCTCAAAAATGATGAAAAACGGCGTGCTATAGTATGCCGTACGGTATGGGCTATAGCCCATGTTCAAAAATGATGAAAAACGAGGTTATTTTTTTTTTCCAAAATTTAAAAAAACGATGGGCTATAACCCATGTTTTTTTTTTTGTTTTTTTTTTCAAATCCTCAAAAACGATGAAAAACGGCGTGCTATAGTATGCCGTATGGTATGGGCTATAGCCCATGTTCAAAAATGAAGAAAAACAAGGTTATTTATTTATTTTTCAAGATTTCAAAAAACGATGGGCTATAACCCATGTTTTTTTTTTTTTTTTCATTTTTTTCAAATCCTCAAAAATGATGAAAAACGGCGTGCTATAGTATGCCATACGGTATGGGCTATAGCCCATGTTCAAAAATGATGAAAAACAAGGTTATTTTTTTTTTTCAAGATTTCAAAAAACGATGGGCTATAACCCATGTTTTTTTTGTTTTTTTTTTTTCAAATCCTCAAAAACGATGAAAAACGGCGTGCTATAGTATGCCGTATGGTATGGGCTATAGCCCATGTTCAAAAATGAAGAAAAACAAGGTTATTTATTTATTTTTCAAGATTTCAAAAAACGATGGGCTATAACCCATGTTTTTTTTTTTTCATTTTTTTCAAATCCTCAAAAATGATGAAAAATGGCGTGCTATAGTATGCCGTACGGTATGGGCTATAGCCCATGTTCAAAAATGAAGAAAAACAAGGTTATTTATTTATTTTTCAAGATTTCAAAAAACGATGGGCTATAACCCATGTTTTTTTTTTTTCATTTTTTTCAAATCCTCAAAAATGATGAAAAATGGCGTGCTATAGTATGCCGTACGGTATGGGCTATAGCCCATGTTCAAAAATGAAGAAAAACAAGGTTATTTATTTATTTTTCAAGATTTCAAAAAACGATGGGCTATAACCCATGTTTTTTTTTTTTCATTTTTTTCAAATCCTCAAAAATGATGAAAAATGGCGTGCTATAGTATGCCGTACGGTATGGGCTATAGCCCATGTTCAAAAATGATGAAAAACGAGTTTTTTTTTTTTTTTTCAAAGTTTCAAAAAACGATGGGCTATAACCCATGTTTTGTTTTTGTTTTTTCATATCCTCAAAACAGACGTCTAAAACACGTCTATTTTTAGACTTGTTTTAGACGTTTATAAACAGAACTGTCCATCTAAATTCTAAACGGATGGTTAAATATAAGTTCCCGATTGTACCTCACATGCCACTGTGGCACCGTAGATAAACCTGGGGTTTATAAGCAGAACATTCCGGGTTCAATTCTCCTGAAGAACATTTTCACTGTCCATCTAAATTCTAAACGGCTGGTTAAATATAAGTTCCCGATTGTACCTTACATGCCGATGTGGCTCAAAAGATAAATCTGAGGTTCGTAATCCAAAGGTTACTGGTTCAAAACTCAAACAAAACTAATACTCAACCAAAGCTGCAGTAATTTGAATTTTTCAAGGCTAGAATAGAAAATAAAAACTCAAAAGCACCAGGAGACATCTGCTGAATGCCCCAAGGTGCCTTGTGGGGCGGCAGTGGCTCAGGGGTAGAGTGCCTGGATGGTAACCATAAGGTTGCCAGTTCAAACCCGGGCTCCCCCAGAGTTACTGTCAAAGTGTCCTTGAGCAAGACACTGAACCCCTAATTGCTCCCGATGTGCTAGTTGGTGCCTTGCATGGTTTCCGCTGCCATCGGTGTATGAATGGGTGAATGTAATGCACAATCTCTGTAAAGCACCTTGGATAAAGGCGCGTAGCGCCTTTATCCAAGGTGCTTTACAGAGATTGTGCATGCACCATTTACCATTTATGTTAAATTGGACATTTTCATGGTAAAAGGTTAGCTGGACAGGGTTCTTTCAGACATAAGCCCCAACCATTACATCTCAGGAAACAGGGGGAGAGAGTCCTCCAGCACCTTGATGTCATGACATGGGACTTGAACCTGCCAACTGTCTGTAGCAGAGGCAACGGGTCAAGCGCTCCACACCATTGAGCCAAGGCACCTTTGGGCAATCAGCAGATGTCTCCTGGTGCTTTTGAGTTTTTATTTTTTATTCAAGCCTTGAAAAGTTCAAATTACTGCAGCATTGAGCTGTAGGAGGAACAGGACTTGAACATGGAATGTCTGTACTGAAAGCCTGATGATTAGACCACTGCACCATCAGTCAGACACTCTCAGGCAAAGTCTCCTGGTAATTTTGAAGTGATCTTTTGTGCGTTAGCCTTCAGTAAAGTTTAAATAACACAGAATCATATTAATCAGATGTTTCTTAGCGCTGTTGTTGAGGTCTTCTTTTGTATGATAGTGTAACAGCCGGGAATCGAACCCTGGTCTCCCACGTGGAAAGCCAACATCTTAACCACTACGACAATTAGAGTTTTGAGGTAGTCAGGCTGAGGCTGTGAGCCACTGCTAGAATAGCAGTAAATGAAGCTCAATAACTAGCATTAAACTTTAGGAAGAGTGGGATTTGAAAATGAACTCTCTGTGCGGAATAACCCCTACTACACCATCACTCAGTAACATCTGCCTCTTTGTACTGTTGAAGCGATCTTTTGTATGTTAGCCTTCAGATAGTAAAGTTGAAAGAATCAAGAGTTGAACATTGAATCACGTTCATCAGAGTGTAACACCCAGGAATCGAACACAGGTCACCTGCACTGAAGGACAACATCTTAACCACTAAGCCAAAGCAACTGCCTATGGCTCAGGGGAGATATGAGACTTTTGAGGTCATCAGGCTGAGGCTGTGAGCCACTGCTATACAATAAAAAAAATCAAAAAACGATGGGCTATAACCCATGTTTTTATTTTTTTCATTTTTTTCAAATCCTCAAAAATGATGAAAAACGGCGTGCTATAGTATGCCGTACGGTATGGGCTATAGCCCATGTTCAAAAATGATGAAAAACGAGGTTATTTTTTTTTTTCAAAATTTCAAAAAACGATGGGCTATAACCCATGTTTTTTTTTTTTTTTTTTTTTCAAATCCTCAAAAACGATGAAAAACGGCGTGCTATAGTATGCCGTATGGTATGGGCTATAGCCCATGTTCAAAAATGATGAAAAACGAGTTTCTTTTTTTTTTTCAAAATTTCAAAAAACGATGGGCTATAACCCATGTTTTTTTTTTTTTTTCATTTTTTTCAAATCCTCAAAAATGATGAAAAACGGCGTGCTATAGTATGCCATACGGTATGGGCTATAGCCCATGTTCAAAAATGAAGAAAAACAAGGTTATTTATTTATTTTTCAAGATTTCAAAAAACGATGGGCTATAACCCATGTTTTTTTTTTTCCATTTTTTTCAAATCCTCAAAAATGATGAAAAATGGCGTGCTATAGTATGCCGTACGGTATGGGCTATAGCCCATGTTCAAAAATGATGAAAAACGAGTTTTTTTTTTTTTTTTCAAAGTTTCAAAAAACGATGGGCTATAACCCATGTTTTGTTTTTGTTTTTTCATATCCTCAAAACAGACGTCTAAAACACGTCTATTTTTAGACTTGTTTTAGTCGTTTATAAACAGAACTGTCCATCTAAATTCTAAACGGATGGTTAAATATAAGTTCCCGATTGTACCTCACATGCCACTGTGGCACCGTAGATAAACCTGGGGTTTATAAGCAGAACATTCCGGGTTCAATTCTCCTGAAGAACATTTTCACTGTCCATCTAAATTCTAAACGGCTGGTTAAATATAAGTTCCCGATTGTACCTTACATGCCGATGTGGCTCAAAAGATAAATCTGAGGTTCGTAATCCAAAGGTTACTGGTTCAAAACTCAAACAAAACTAATACTCAACCAAAGCTGCAGTAATTTGAATTTTTCAAGGCTAGAATAGAAAATAAAAACTCAAAAGCACCAGGAGACATCTGCTGAATGCCCCAAGGTGCCTTGTGGGGCGGCAGTGGCTCAGGGGTAGAGTGCCTGGATGGTAACCATAAGGTTGCCAGTTCAAACCCGGGCTCCCCCAGAGTTACTGTCAAAGTGTCCTTGAGCAAGACACTGAACCCCTAATTGCTCCCGATGTGCTAGTTGGTGCCTTGCATGGTTTCCGCTGCCATCGGTGTATGAATGGGTGAATGTAATGCACAATCTCTGTAAAGCACCTTGGATAAAGGCGCGTAGCGCCTTTATCCAAGGTGCTTTACAGAGATTGTGCATGCACCATTTACCATTTATGTTAAATTGGACATTTTCATGGTAAAAGGTTAGCTGGACAGGGTTCTTTCAGACATAAGCCCCAACCATTACATCTCAGGAAACAGGGGTAGAGAGTCCTCCAGCACCTTGATGTCATGACATGGGACTTGAACCTGCCAACTGTCTGTAGCAGAGGCAACGGGTCAAGCGCTCCACACCATTGAGCCAAGGCACCTTTGGGCAATCAGCAGATGTCTCCTGGTGCTTTTGAGTTTTTATTTTTTATTCAAGCCTTGAAAAGTTCAAATTACTGCAGCATTGAGCTGTAGGAGGAACAGGACTTGAACATGGAATGTCTGTACTGAAAGCCTGATGATTAGACCACTGCACCATCAGTCAGACACTCTCAGGCAAAGTCTCCTGGTAATTTTGAAGTGATCTTTTGTGCGTTAGCCTTCAGTAAAGTTTAAATAACACAGAATCATATTAATCAGATGTTTCTTAGCGCTGTTGTTGAGGTCTTCTTTTGTATGATAGTGTAACAGCCGGGAATCGAACCCTGGTCTCCCACGTGGAAAGCCAACATCTTAACCACTACGACAATTAGAGTTTTGAGGTAGTCAGGCTGAGGCTGTGAGCCACTGCTAGAATAGCAGTAAATGAAGCTCAATAACTAGCATTAAACTTTAGGAAGAGTGGGATTTGAAAATGAACTCTCTGTGCGGAATAACCCCTACTACACCATCACTCAGTAACATCTGCCTCTTTGTACTGTTGAAGCGATCTTTTGTATGTTAGCCTTCAGATAGTAAAGTTGAAAGAATCAAGAGTTGAACATTGAATCACGTTCATCAGAGTGTAACACCCAGGAATCGAACACAGGTCACCTGCACTGAAGGACAACATCTTAACCACTAAGCCAAAGCAACTGCCTATGGCTCAGGGGAGATATGAGACTTTTGAGGTCATCAGGCTGAGGCTGTGAGCCACTGCTATACAATAAAAAAAATCAAAAAACGATGGGCTATAACCCATGTTTTTTTTTTTTTCATTTTTTTCAAATCCTCAAAAATGATGAAAAACGGCGTGCTATAGTATGCCGTACGGTATGGGCTATAGCCCATGTTCAAAAATGATGAAAAACGAGGTTATTTTTTTTTTTCAAAATTTCAAAAAACGATGGGCTATAACCCATGTTTTTTTTTTTTTTTTTTTTTCAAATCCTCAAAAACGATGAAAAACGGCGTGCTATAGTATGCCGTATGGTATGGGCTATAGCCCATGTTCAAAAATGATGAAAAACGAGTTTCTTTTTTTTTTTCAAAATTTCAAAAAACGATGGGCTATAACCCATGTTTTTTTTTTTTTTCATTTTTTTCAAATCCTCAAAAATGATGAAAAACGGCGTGCTATAGTATGCCATACGGTATGGGCTATAGCCCATGTTCAAAAATGAAGAAAAACAAGGTTATTTATTTATTTTTCAAGATTTCAAAAAACGATGGGCTATAACCCATGTTTTTTTTTTTTCATTTTTTTCAAATCCTCAAAAATGATGAAAAATGGCGTGCTATAGTATGCCGTACGGTATGGGCTATAGCCCATGTTCAAAAATGATGAAAAACGAGTTTTTTTTTTTTTTTCAAAGTTTCAAAAAACGATGGGCTATAACCCATGTTTTGTTTTTGTTTTTTCATATCCTCAAAACAGACGTCTAAAACACGTCTATTTTTAGACTTGTTTTAGACGTTTATAAACAGAACTGTCCATCTAAATTCTAAACGGATGGTTAAATATAAGTTCCCGATTGTACCTCACATGCCACTGTGGCACCGTAGATAAACCTGGGGTTTATAAGCAGAACATTCCGGGTTCAATTCTCCTGAAGAACATTTTCACTGTCCATCTAAATTCTAAACGGCTGGTTAAATATAAGTTCCCGATTGTACCTTACATGCCGATGTGGCTCAAAAGATAAATCTGAGGTTCGTAATCCAAAGGTTACTGGTTCAAAACTCAAACAAAACTAATACTCAACCAAAGCTGCAGTAATTTGAATTTTTCAAGGCTAGAATAGAAAATAAAAACTCAAAAGCACCAGGAGACATCTGCTGAATGCCCCAAGGTGCCTTGTGGGGCGGCAGTGGCTCAGGGGTAGAGTGCCTGGATGGTAACCATAAGGTTGCCAGTTCAAACCCGGGCTCCCCCAGAGTTACTGTCAAAGTGTCCTTGAGCAAGACACTGAACCCCTAATTGCTCCCGATGTGCTAGTTGGTGCCTTGCATGGTTTCCGCTGCCATCGGTGTATGAATGGGTGAATGTAATGCACAATCTCTGTAAAGCACCTTGGATAAAGGCGCGTAGCGCCTTTATCCAAGGTGCTTTACAGAGATTGTGCATGCACCATTTACCATTTATGTTAAATTGGACATTTTCATGGTAAAAGGTTAGCTGGACAGGGTTCTTTCAGACATAAGCCCCAACCATTACATCTCAGGAAACAGGGGGAGAGAGTCCTCCAGCACCTTGATGTCATGACATGGGACTTGAACCTGCCAACTGTCTGTAGCAGAGGCAACGGGTCAAGCGCTCCACACCATTGAGCCAAGGCACCTTTGGGCAATCAGCAGATGTCTCCTGGTGCTTTTGAGTTTTTATTTTTTATTCAAGCCTTGAAAAGTTCAAATTACTGCAGCATTGAGCTGTAGGAGGAACAGGACTTGAACATGGAATGTCTGTACTGAAAGCCTGATGATTAGACCACTGCACCATCAGTCAGACACTCTCAGGCAAAGTCTCCTGGTAATTTTGAAGTGATCTTTTGTGCGTTAGCCTTCAGTAAAGTTTAAATAACACAGAATCATATTAATCAGATGTTTCTTAGCGCTGTTGTTGAGGTCTTCTTTTGTATGATAGTGTAACAGCCGGGAATCGAACCCTGGTCTCCCACGTGGAAAGCCAACATCTTAACCACTACGACAATTAGAGTTTTGAGGTAGTCAGGCTGAGGCTGTGAGCCACTGCTAGAATAGCAGTAAATGAAGCTCAATAACTAGCATTAAACTTTAGGAAGAGTGGGATTTGAAAATGAACTCTCTGTGCGGAATAACCCCTACTACACCATCACTCAGTAACATCTGCCTCTTTGTACTGTTGAAGCGATCTTTTGTATGTTAGCCTTCAGATAGTAAAGTTGAAAGAATCAAGAGTTGAACATTGAATCACGTTCATCAGAGTGTAACACCCAGGAATCGAACACAGGTCACCTGCACTGAAGGACAACATCTTAACCACTAAGCCAAAGCAACTGCCTATGGCTCAGGGGAGATATGAGACTTTTGAGGTCATCAGGCTGAGGCTGTGAGCCACTGCTATACAATAAAAAAAATCAAAAAACGATGGGCTATAACCCATGTTTTTTTTTTTTCATTTTTTTCAAATCCTCAAAAATGATGAAAAACGGCGTGCTATAGTATGCCGTACGGTATGGGCTATAGCCCATGTTCAAAAATGATGAAAAACGAGGTTATTTTCTTTTTTCAAAATTTCAAAAAACGATGGGCTATAACCCATGTTTTTTTTTTTTTTTTTTTTTCAAATCCTCAAAAACGATGAAAAACGGCGTGCTATAGTATGCCGTATGGTATGGGCTATAGCCCATGTTCAAAAATGATGAAAAACGAGTTTCTTTTTTTTTTTCAAAATTTCAAAAAACGATGGGCTATAACCCATGTTTTTTTTTTTTTTTCATTTTTTTCAAATCCTCAAAAACGATGAAAAACGGCGTGCTATAGTATGCCGTATGGTATGGGCTATAGCCCATGTTCAAAAATGATGAAAAACGAGTTTCTTTTTTTTTTTCAAAATTTCAAAAAACGATGGGCTATAACCCATGTTTTTTTTTTTTTTTCATTTTTTTCAAATCCTCAAAAATGATGAAAAACGGCGTGCTATAGTATGCCATACGGTATGGGCTATAGCCCATGTTCAAAAATGAAGAAAAACAAGGTTATTTATTTATTTTTCAAGATTTCAAAAAACGATGGGCTATAACCCATGTTTTTTTTTTTTCATTTTTTTCAAATCCTCAAAAATGATGAAAAATGGCGTGCTATAGTATGCCGTACGGTATGGGCTATAGCCCATGTTCAAAAATGATGAAAAACGAGTTTTTTTTTTTTTTTTCAAAGTTTCAAAAAACGATGGGCTATAACCCATGTTTTGTTTTTGTTTTTTCATATCCTCAAAACAGACGTCTAAAACACGTCTATTTTTAGACTTGTTTTAGACGTTTATAAACAGAACTGTCCATCTAAATTCTAAACGGATGGTTAAATATAAGTTCCCGATTGTACCTCACATGCCACTGTGGCACCGTAGATAAACCTGGGGTTTATAAGCAGAACATTCCGGGTTCAATTCTCCTGAAGAACATTTTCACTGTCCATCTAAATTCTAAACGGCTGGTTAAATATAAGTTCCCGATTGTACCTTACATGCCGATGTGGCTCAAAAGATAAATCTGAGGTTCGTAATCCAAAGGTTACTGGTTCAAAACTCAAACAAAACTAATACTCAACCAAAGCTGCAGTAATTTGAATTTTTCAAGGCTAGAATAGAAAATAAAAACTCAAAAGCACCAGGAGACATCTGCTGAATGCCCCAAGGTGCCTTGTGGGGCGGCAGTGGCTCAGGGGTAGAGTGCCTGGATGGTAACCATAAGGTTGCCAGTTCAAACCCGGGCTCCCCCAGAGTTACTGTCAAAGTGTCCTTGAGCAAGACACTGAACCCCTAATTGCTCCCGATGTGCTAGTTGGTGCCTTGCATGGTTTCCGCTGCCATCGGTGTATGAATGGGTGAATGTAATGCACAATCTCTGTAAAGCACCTTGGATAAAGGCGCTACACGCCTTTATCCAAGGTGCTTTACAGAGATTGTGCATGCACCATTTACCATTTATGTTAAATTGGACATTTTCATGGTAAAAGGTTAGCTGGACAGGGTTCTTTCAGACATAAGCCCCAACCATTACATCTCAGGAAACAGGGGGAGAGAGTCCTCCAGCACCTTGATGTCATGACATGGGACTTGAACCTGCCAACTGTCTGTAGCAGAGGCAACGGGTCAAGCGCTCCACACCATTGAGCCAAGGCACCTTTGGGCAATCAGCAGATGTCTCCTGGTGCTTTTGAGTTTTTATTTTTTATTCAAGCCTTGAAAAGTTCAAATTACTGCAGCATTGAGCTGTAGGAGGAACAGGACTTGAACATGGAATGTCTGTACTGAAAGCCTGATGATTAGACCACTGCACCATCAGTCAGACACTCTCAGGCAAAGTCTCCTGGTAATTTTGAAGTGATCTTTTGTGCGTTAGCCTTCAGTAAAGTTTAAATAACACAGAATCATATTAATCAGATGTTTCTTAGCGCTGTTGTTGAGGTCTTCTTTTGTATGATAGTGTAACAGCCGGGAATCGAACCCTGGTCTCCCACGTGGAAAGCCAACATCTTAACCACTACGACAATTAGAGTTTTGAGGTAGTCAGGCTGAGGCTGTGAGCCACTGCTAGAATAGCAGTAAATGAAGCTCAATAACTAGCATTAAACTTTAGGAAGAGTGGGATTTGAAAATGAACTCTCTGTGCGGAATAACCCCTACTACACCATCACTCAGTAACATCTGCCTCTTTGTACTGTTGAAGCGATCTTTTGTATGTTAGCCTTCAGATAGTAAAGTTGAAAGAATCAAGAGTTGAACATTGAATCACGTTCATCAGAGTGTAACACCCAGGAATCGAACACAGGTCACCTGCACTGAAGGACAACATCTTAACCACTAAGCCAAAGCAACTGCCTATGGCTCAGGGGAGATATGAGACTTTTGAGGTCATCAGGCTGAGGCTGTGAGCCACTGCTATACAATAAAAAAAATCAAAAAACGATGGGCTATAACCCATGTTTTTTTTTTTTCATTTTTTTCAAATCCTCAAAAATGATGAAAAACGGCGTGCTATAGTATGCCGTACGGTATGGGCTATAGCCCATGTTCAAAAATGATGAAAAACGAGGTTATTTTTTTTTTTCAAAATTTCAAAAAACGATGGGCTATAACCCATGTTTTTTTTTTTTTTTTTTTTTCAAATCCTCAAAAACGATGAAAAACGGCGTGCTATAGTATGCCGTATGGTATGGGCTATAGCCCATGTTCAAAAATGATGAAAAACGAGTTTCTTTTTTTTTTTCAAAATTTCAAAAAACGATGGGCTATAACCCATGTTTTTTTTTTTTTTTCATTTTTTTCAAATCCTCAAAAATGATGAAAAACGGCGTGCTATAGTATGCCATACGGTATGGGCTATAGCCCATGTTCAAAAATGAAGAAAAACAAGGTTATTTATTTATTTTTCAAGATTTCAAAAAACGATGGGCTATAACCCATGTTTTTTTTTCTTTCATTTTTTTCAAATCCTCAAAAATGATGAAAAATGGCGTGCTATAGTATGCCGTACGGTATGGGCTATAGCCCATGTTCAAAAATGATGAAAAACGAGTTTTTTTTTTTTTTTTCAAAGTTTCAAAAAACGATGGGCTATAACCCATGTTTTGTTTTTGTTTTTTCATATCCTCAAAACAGACGTCTAAAACACGTCTATTTTTAGACTTGTTTTAGACGTTTATAAACAGAACTGTCCATCTAAATTCTAAACGGATGGTTAAATATAAGTTCCCGATTGTACCTCACATGCCACTGTGGCACCGTAGATAAACCTGGGGTTTATAAGCAGAACATTCCGGGTTCAATTCTCCTGAAGAACATTTTCACTGTCCATCTAAATTCTAAACGGCTGGTTAAATATAAGTTCCCGATTGTACCTTACATGCCGATGTGGCTCAAAAGATAAATCTGAGGTTCGTAATCCAAAGGTTACTGGTTCAAAACTCAAACAAAACTAATACTCAACCAAAGCTGCAGTAATTTGAATTTTTCAAGGCTAGAATAGAAAATAAAAACTCAAAAGCACCAGGAGACATCTGCTGAATGCCCCAAGGTGCCTTGTGGGGCGGCAGTGGCTCAGGGGTAGAGTGCCTGGATGGTAACCATAAGGTTGCCAGTTCAAACCCGGGCTCCCCCAGAGTTACTGTCAAAGTGTCCTTGAGCAAGACACTGAACCCCTAATTGCTCCCGATGTGCTAGTTGGTGCCTTGCATGGTTTCCGCTGCCATCGGTGTATGAATGGGTGAATGTAATGCACAATCTCTGTAAAGCACCTTGGATAAAGGCGCGTAGCGCCTTTATCCAAGGTGCTTTACAGAGATTGTGCATGCACCATTTACCATTTATGTTAAATTGGACATTTTCATGGTAAAAGGTTAGCTGGACAGGGTTCTTTCAGACATAAGCCCCAACCATTACATCTCAGGAAACAGGGGTAGAGAGTCCTCCAGCACCTTGATGTCATGACATGGGACTTGAACCTGCCAACTGTCTGTAGCAGAGGCAACGGGTCAAGCGCTCCACACCATTGAGCCAAGGCACCTTTGGGCAATCAGCAGATGTCTCCTGGTGCTTTTGAGTTTTTATTTTTTATTCAAGCCTTGAAAAGTTCAAATTACTGCAGCATTGAGCTGTAGGAGGAACAGGACTTGAACATGGAATGTCTGTACTGAAAGCCTGATGATTAGACCACTGCACCATCAGTCAGACACTCTCAGGCAAAGTCTCCTGGTAATTTTGAAGTGATCTTTTGTGCGTTAGCCTTCAGTAAAGTTTAAATAACACAGAATCATATTAATCAGATGTTTCTTAGCGCTGTTGTTGAGGTCTTCTTTTGTATGATAGTGTAACAGCCGGGAATCGAACCCTGGTCTCCCACGTGGAAAGCCAACATCTTAACCACTACGACAATTAGAGTTTTGAGGTAGTCAGGCTGAGGCTGTGAGCCACTGCTAGAATAGCAGTAAATGAAGCTCAATAACTAGCATTAAACTTTAGGAAGAGTGGGATTTGAAAATGAACTCTCTGTGCGGAATAACCCCTACTACACCATCACTCAGTAACATCTGCCTCTTTGTACTGTTGAAGCGATCTTTTGTATGTTAGCCTTCAGATAGTAAAGTTGAAAGAATCAAGAGTTGAACATTGAATCACGTTCATCAGAGTGTAACACCCAGGAATCGAACACAGGTCACCTGCACTGAAGGACAACATCTTAACCACTAAGCCAAAGCAACTGCCTATGGCTCAGGGGAGATATGAGACTTTTGAGGTCATCAGGCTGAGGCTGTGAGCCACTGCTATACAATAAAAAAAATCAAAAAACGATGGGCTATAACCCATGTTTTTTTTTTTTTCATTTTTTTCAAATCCTCAAAAATGATGAAAAACGGCGTGCTATAGTATGCCGTACGGTATGGGCTATAGCCCATGTTCAAAAATGATGAAAAACGAGGTTATTTTTTTTTTTTCAAAATTTCAAAAAACGATGGGCTATAACCCATGTTTTTTTTTTGTTTTTTTTTTCAAATCCTCAAAAACGATGAAAAACGGCGTGCTATAGTATGCCGTACGGTATGGGCTATAGCCCATGTTCAAAAATGATGAAAAACGAGTTTTTTTTTTTTTTTCAAAGTTTCAAAAAACGATGGGCTATAACCCATGTTTTGTTTTTGTTTTTTCATATCCTCAAAACAGACGTCTAAAACACGTCTATTTTTAGACTTGTTTTAGACGTTTATAAACAGAACTGTCCATCTAAATTCTAAACGGATGGTTAAATATAAGTTCCCGATTGTACCTCACATGCCACTGTGGCACCGTAGATAAACCTGGGGTTTATAAGCAGAACATTCCGGGTTCAATTCTCCTGAAGAACATTTTCACTGTCCATCTAAATTCTAAACGGCTGGTTAAATATAAGTTCCCGATTGTACCTTACATGCCGATGTGGCTCAAAAGATAAATCTGAGGTTCGTAATCCAAAGGTTACTGGTTCAAAACTCAAACAAAACTAATACTCAACCAAAGCTGCAGTAATTTGAATTTTTCAAGGCTAGAATAGAAAATAAAAACTCAAAAGCACCAGGAGACATCTGCTGAATGCCCCAAGGTGCCTTGTGGGGCGGCAGTGGCTCAGGGGTAGAGTGCCTGGATGGTAACCATAAGGTTGCCAGTTCAAACCCGGGCTCCCCCAGAGTTACTGTCAAAGTGTCCTTGAGCAAGACACTGAACCCCTAATTGCTCCCGATGTGCTAGTTGGTGCCTTGCATGGTTTCCGCTGCCATCGGTGTATGAATGGGTGAATGTAATGCACAATCTCTGTAAAGCACCTTGGATAAAGGCGCGTAGCGCCTTTATCCAAGGTGCTTTACAGAGATTGTGCATGCACCATTTACCATTTATGTTAAATTGGACATTTTCATGGTAAAAGGTTAGCTGGACAGGGTTCTTTCAGACATAAGCCCCAACCATTACATCTCAGGAAACAGGGGGAGAGAGTCCTCCAGCACCTTGATGTCATGACATGGGACTTGAACCTGCCAACTGTCTGTAGCAGAGGCAACGGGTCAAGCGCTCCACACCATTGAGCCAAGGCACCTTTGGGCAATCAGCAGATGTCTCCTGGTGCTTTTGAGTTTTTATTTTTTATTCAAGCCTTGAAAAGTTCAAATTACTGCAGCATTGAGCTGTAGGAGGAACAGGACTTGAACATGGAATGTCTGTACTGAAAGCCTGATGATTAGACCACTGCACCATCAGTCAGACACTCTCAGGCAAAGTCTCCTGGTAATTTTGAAGTGATCTTTTGTGCGTTAGCCTTCAGTAAAGTTTAAATAACACAGAATCATATTAATCAGATGTTTCTTAGCGCTGTTGTTGAGGTCTTCTTTTGTATGATAGTGTAACAGCCGGGAATCGAACCCTGGTCTCCCACGTGGAAAGCCAACATCTTAACCACTACGACAATTAGAGTTTTGAGGTAGTCAGGCTGAGGCTGTGAGCCACTGCTAGAATAGCAGTAAATGAAGCTCAATAACTAGCATTAAACTTTAGGAAGAGTGGGATTTGAAAATGAACTCTCTGTGCGGAATAACCCCTACTACACCATCACTCAGTAACATCTGCCTCTTTGTACTGTTGAAGCGATCTTTTGTATGTTAGCCTTCAGATAGTAAAGTTGAAAGAATCAAGAGTTGAACATTGAATCACGTTCATCAGAGTGTAACACCCAGGAATCGAACACAGGTCACCTGCACTGAAGGACAACATCTTAACCACTAAGCCAAAGCAACTGCCTATGGCTCAGGGGAGATATGAGACTTTTGAGGTCATCAGGCTGAGGCTGTGAGCCACTGCTATACAATAAAAAAAATCAAAAAACGATGGGCTATAACCCATGTTTTTTTTTTTTCCATTTTTTTCAAATCCTCAAAAATGATGAAAAACGGCGTGCTATAGTATGCCGTACGGTATGGGCTATAGCCCATGTTCAAAAATGATGAAAAACGAGGTTATTTTTTTTTTTCAAAATTTCAAAAAACGATGGGCTATAACCCATGTTTTTTTTTTTTTTTTTTTTCAAATCCTCAAAAACGATGAAAAACGGCGTGCTATAGTATGCCGTATGGTATGGGCTATAGCCCATGTTCAAAAATGATGAAAAACGAGTTTCTTTTTTTTTTTCAAAATTTCAAAAAACGATGGGCTATAACCCATGTTTTTTTTTTTTTTTCATTTTTTTCAAATCCTCAAAAATGATGAAAAACGGCGTGCTATAGTATGCCATACGGTATGGGCTATAGCCCATGTTCAAAAATGAAGAAAAACAAGGTTATTTATTTATTTTTCAAGATTTCAAAAAACGATGGGCTATAACCCATGTTTTTTTTTTTTCATTTTTTTCAAATCCTCAAAAATGATGAAAAATGGCGTGCTATAGTATGCCGTACGGTATGGGCTATAGCCCATGTTCAAAAATGATGAAAAACGAGTTTTTTTTTTTTTTTTCAAAGTTTCAAAAAACGATGGGCTATAACCCATGTTTTGTTTTTGTTTTTTCATATCCTCAAAACAGACGTCTAAAACACGTCTATTTTTAGACTTGTTTTAGACGTTTATAAACAGAACTGTCCATCTAAATTCTAAACGGATGGTTAAATATAAGTTCCCGATTGTACCTCACATGCCACTGTGGCACCGTAGATAAACCTGGGGTTTATAAGCAGAACATTCCGGGTTCAATTCTCCTGAAGAACATTTTCACTGTCCATCTAAATTCTAAACGGCTGGTTAAATATAAGTTCCCGATTGTACCTTACATGCCGATGTGGCTCAAAAGATAAATCTGAGGTTCGTAATCCAAAGGTTACTGGTTCAAAACTCAAACAAAACTAATACTCAACCAAAGCTGCAGTAATTTGAATTTTTCAAGGCTAGAATAGAAAATAAAAACTCAAAAGCACCAGGAGACATCTGCTGAATGCCCCAAGGTGCCTTGTGGGGCGGCAGTGGCTCAGGGGTAGAGTGCCTGGATGGTAACCATAAGGTTGCCAGTTCAAACCCGGGCTCCCCCAGAGTTACTGTCAAAGTGTCCTTGAGCAAGACACTGAACCCCTAATTGCTCCCGATGTGCTAGTTGGTGCCTTGCATGGTTTCCGCTGCCATCGGTGTATGAATGGGTGAATGTAATGCACAATCTCTGTAAAGCACCTTGGATAAAGGCGCGTAGCGCCTTTATCCAAGGTGCTTTACAGAGATTGTGCATGCACCATTTACCATTTATGTTAAATTGGACATTTTCATGGTAAAAGGTTAGCTGGACAGGGTTCTTTCAGACATAAGCCCCAACCATTACATCTCAGGAAACAGGGGGAGAGAGTCCTCCAGCACCTTGATGTCATGACATGGGACTTGAACCTGCCAACTGTCTGTAGCAGAGGCAACGGGTCAAGCGCTCCACACCATTGAGCCAAGGCACCTTTGGGCAATCAGCAGATGTCTCCTGGTGCTTTTGAGTTTTTATTTTTTATTCAAGCCTTGAAAAGTTCAAATTACTGCAGCATTGAGCTGTAGGAGGAACAGGACTTGAACATGGAATGTCTGTACTGAAAGCCTGATGATTAGACCACTGCACCATCAGTCAGACACTCTCAGGCAAAGTCTCCTGGTAATTTTGAAGTGATCTTTTGTGCGTTAGCCTTCAGTAAAGTTTAAATAACACAGAATCATATTAATCAGATGTTTCTTAGCGCTGTTGTTGAGGTCTTCTTTTGTATGATAGTGTAACAGCCGGGAATCGAACCCTGGTCTCCCACGTGGAAAGCCAACATCTTAACCACTACGACAATTAGAGTTTTGAGGTAGTCAGGCTGAGGCTGTGAGCCACTGCTAGAATAGCAGTAAATGAAGCTCAATAACTAGCATTAAACTTTAGGAAGAGTGGGATTTGAAAATGAACTCTCTGTGCGGAATAACCCCTACTACACCATCACTCAGTAACATCTGCCTCTTTGTACTGTTGAAGCGATCTTTTGTATGTTAGCCTTCAGATAGTAAAGTTGAAAGAATCAAGAGTTGAACATTGAATCACGTTCATCAGAGTGTAACACCCAGGAATCGAACACAGGTCACCTGCACTGAAGGACAACATCTTAACCACTAAGCCAAAGCAACTGCCTATGGCTCAGGGGAGATATGAGACTTTTGAGGTCATCAGGCTGAGGCTGTGAGCCACTGCTATACAATAAAAAAAATCAAAAAACGATGGGCTATAACCCATGTTTTTTTTTTTTTCATTTTTTTCAAATCCTCAAAAATGATGAAAAACGGCGTGCTATAGTATGCCGTACGGTATGGGCTATAGCCCATGTTCAAAAATGATGAAAAACGAGGTTTTTTTTTTTTTTCAAAATTTCAAAAAACGATGGGCTATAACCCATGTTTTTTTTTTTTTTTTTTTTTCAAATCCTCAAAAACGATGAAAAACGGCGTGCTATAGTATGCCGTATGGTATGGGCTATAGCCCATGTTCAAAAATGATGAAAAACGAGTTTCTTTTTTTTTTTCAAAATTTCAAAAAACGATGGGCTATAACCCATGTTTTTTTTTTTTTTTCATTTTTTTCAAATCCTCAAAAATGATGAAAAACGGCGTGCTATAGTATGCCATACGGTATGGGCTATAGCCCATGTTCAAAAATGAAGAAAAACAAGGTTATTTATTTATTTTTCAAGATTTCAAAAAACGATGGGCTATAACCCATGTTTTTTTTTTTTCATTTTTTTCAAATCCTCAAAAATGATGAAAAATGGCGTGCTATAGTATGCCGTACGGTATGGGCTATAGCCCATGTTCAAAAATGATGAAAAACGAGTTTTTTTTTTTTTTTTCAAAGTTTCAAAAAACGATGGGCTATAACCCATGTTTTGTTTTTGTTTTTTCATATCCTCAAAACAGACGTCTAAAACACGTCTATTTTTAGACTTGTTTTAGACGTTTATAAACAGAACTGTCCATCTAAATTCTAAACGGATGGTTAAATATAAGTTCCCGATTGTACCTCACATGCCACTGTGGCACCGTAGATAAACCTGGGGTTTATAAGCAGAACATTCCGGGTTCAATTCTCCTGAAGAACATTTTCACTGTCCATCTAAATTCTAAACGGCTGGTTAAATATAAGTTCCCGATTGTACCTTACATGCCGATGTGGCTCAAAAGATAAATCTGAGGTTCGTAATCCAAAGGTTACTGGTTCAAAACTCAAACAAAACTAATACTCAACCAAAGCTGCAGTAATTTGAATTTTTCAAGGCTAGAATAGAAAATAAAAACTCAAAAGCACCAGGAGACATCTGCTGAATGCCCCAAGGTGCCTTGTGGGGCGGCAGTGGCTCAGGGGTAGAGTGCCTGGATGGTAACCATAAGGTTGCCAGTTCAAACCCGGGCTCCCCCAGAGTTACTGTCAAAGTGTCCTTGAGCAAGACACTGAACCCCTAATTGCTCCCGATGTGCTAGTTGGTGCCTTGCATGGTTTCCGCTGCCATCGGTGTATGAATGGGTGAATGTAATGCACAATCTCTGTAAAGCACCTTGGATAAAGGCGCGTAGCGCCTTTATCCAAGGTGCTTTACAGAGATTGTGCATGCACCATTTACCATTTATGTTAAATTGGACATTTTCATGGTAAAAGGTTAGCTGGACAGGGTTCTTTCAGACATAAGCCCCAACCATTACATCTCAGGAAACAGGGGTAGAGAGTCCTCCAGCACCTTGATGTCATGACATGGGACTTGAACCTGCCAACTGTCTGTAGCAGAGGCAACGGGTCAAGCGCTCCACACCATTGAGCCAAGGCACCTTTGGGCAATCAGCAGATGTCTCCTGGTGCTTTTGAGTTTTTATTTTTTATTCAAGCCTTGAAAAGTTCAAATTACTGCAGCATTGAGCTGTAGGAGGAACAGGACTTGAACATGGAATGTCTGTACTGAAAGCCTGATGATTAGACCACTGCACCATCAGTCAGACACTCTCAGGCAAAGTCTCCTGGTAATTTTGAAGTGATCTTTTGTGCGTTAGCCTTCAGTAAAGTTTAAATAACACAGAATCATATTAATCAGATGTTTCTTAGCGCTGTTGTTGAGGTCTTCTTTTGTATGATAGTGTAACAGCCGGGAATCGAACCCTGGTCTCCCACGTGGAAAGCCAACATCTTAACCACTACGACAATTAGAGTTTTGAGGTAGTCAGGCTGAGGCTGTGAGCCACTGCTAGAATAGCAGTAAATGAAGCTCAATAACTAGCATTAAACTTTAGGAAGAGTGGGATTTGAAAATGAACTCTCTGTGCGGAATAACCCCTACTACACCATCACTCAGTAACATCTGCCTCTTTGTACTGTTGAAGCGATCTTTTGTATGTTAGCCTTCAGATAGTAAAGTTGAAAGAATCAAGAGTTGAACATTGAATCACGTTCATCAGAGTGTAACACCCAGGAATCGAACACAGGTCACCTGCACTGAAGGACAACATCTTAACCACTAAGCCAAAGCAACTGCCTATGGCTCAGGGGAGATATGAGACTTTTGAGGTCATCAGGCTGAGGCTGTGAGCCACTGCTATACAATAAAAAAAATCAAAAAACGATGGGCTATAACCCATGTTTTTTTTTTTTTCATTTTTTTCAAATCCTCAAAAATGATGAAAAACGGCGTGCTATAGTATGCCGTACGGTATGGGCTATAGCCCATGTTCAAAAATGATGAAAAACGAGGTTATTTTTTTTTTTCAAAATTTCAAAAAACGATGGGCTATAACCCATGTTTTTTTTTTTTTTTTTTTTTCAAATCCTCAAAAACGATGAAAAACGGCGTGCTATAGTATGCCGTATGGTATGGGCTATAGCCCATGTTCAAAAATGATGAAAAACGAGTTTCTTTTTTTTTTTCAAAATTTCAAAAAACGATGGGCTATAACCCATGTTTTTTTTTTTTTTTCATTTTTTTCAAATCCTCAAAAATGATGAAAAACGGCGTGCTATAGTATGCCATACGGTATGGGCTATAGCCCATGTTCAAAAATGAAGAAAAACAAGGTTATTTATTTATTTTTCAAGATTTCAAAAAACGATGGGCTATAACCCATGTTTTTTTTTTTTCATTTTTTTCAAATCCTCAAAAATGATGAAAAATGGCGTGCTATAGTATGCCGTACGGTATGGGCTATAGCCCATGTTCAAAAATGATGAAAAACGAGTTTTTTTTTTTTTTTTCAAAGTTTCAAAAAACGATGGGCTATAACCCATGTTTTGTTTTTGTTTTTTCATATCCTCAAAACAGACGTCTAAAACACGTCTATTTTTAGACTTGTTTTAGACGTTTATAAACAGAACTGTCCATCTAAATTCTAAACGGATGGTTAAATATAAGTTCCCGATTGTACCTCACATGCCACTGTGGCACCGTAGATAAACCTGGGGTTTATAAGCAGAACATTCCGGGTTCAATTCTCCTGAAGAACATTTTCACTGTCCATCTAAATTCTAAACGGCTGGTTAAATATAAGTTCCCGATTGTACCTTACATGCCGATGTGGCTCAAAAGATAAATCTGAGGTTCGTAATCCAAAGGTTACTGGTTCAAAACTCAAACAAAACTAATACTCAACCAAAGCTGCAGTAATTTGAATTTTTCAAGGCTAGAATAGAAAATAAAAACTCAAAAGCACCAGGAGACATCTGCTGAATGCCCCAAGGTGCCTTGTGGGGTGGCAGTGGCTCAGGGGTAGAGTGCCTGGATGGTAACCATAAGGTTGCCAGTTCAAACCCGGGCTCCCCCAGAGTTACTGTCAAAGTGTCCTTGAGCAAGACACTGAACCCCTAATTGCTCCCGATGTGCTAGTTGGTGCCTTGCATGGTTTCCGCTGCCATCGGTGTATGAATGGGTGAATGTAATGCACAATCTCTGTAAAGCACCTTGGATAAAGGCGCGTAGCGCCTTTATCCAAGGTGCTTTACAGAGATTGTGCATGCACCATTTACCATTTATGTTAAATTGGACATTTTCATGGTAAAAGGTTAGCTGGACAGGGTTCTTTCAGACATAAGCCCCAACCATTACATCTCAGGAAACAGGGGTAGAGAGTCCTCCAGCACCTTGATGTCATGACATGGGACTTGAACCTGCCAACTGTCTGTAGCAGAGGCAACGGGTCAAGCGCTCCACACCATTGAGCCAAGGCACCTTTGGGCAATCAGCAGATGTCTCCTGGTGCTTTTGAGTTTTTATTTTTTATTCAAGCCTTGAAAAGTTCAAATTACTGCAGCATTGAGCTGTAGGAGGAACAGGACTTGAACATGGAATGTCTGTACTGAAAGCCTGATGATTAGACCACTGCACCATCAGTCAGACACTCTCAGGCAAAGTCTCCTGGTAATTTTGAAGTGATCTTTTGTGCGTTACCCTTCAGTAAAGTTTAAATAACACAGAATCATATTAATCAGATGTTTCTTAGCGCTGTTGTTGAGGTCTTCTTTTGTATGATAGTGTAACAGCCGGGAATCGAACCCTGGTCTCCCACGTGGAAAGCCAACATCTTAACCACTACGACAATTAGAGTTTTGAGGTAGTCAGGCTGAGGCTGTGAGCCACTGCTAGAATAGCAGTAAATGAAGCTCAATAACTAGCATTAAACTTTAGGAAGAGTGGGATTTGAAAATGAACTCTCTGTGCGGAATAACCCCTACTACACCATCACTCAGTAACATCTGCCTCTTTGTACTGTTGAAGCGATCTTTTGTATGTTAGCCTTCAGATAGTAAAGTTGAAAGAATCAAGAGTTGAACATTGAATCACGTTCATCAGAGTGTAACACCCAGGAATCGAACACAGGTCACCTGCACTGAAGGACAACATCTTAACCACTAAGCCAAAGCAACTGCCTATGGCTCAGGGGAGATATGAGACTTTTGAGGTCATCAGGCTGAGGCTGTGAGCCACTGCTATACAATAAAAAAAATCAAAAAACGATGGGCTATAACCCATGTTTTTTTTTTTTTCATTTTTTTCAAATCCTCAAAAATGATGAAAAACGGCGTGCTATAGTATGCCGTACGGTATGGGCTATAGCCCATGTTCAAAAATGATGAAAAACGAGGTTATTTTTTTTTTTCAAAATTTCAAAAAACGATGGGCTATAACCCATGTTTTTTTTTTTTTTTTTTTTTCAAATCCTCAAAAACGATGAAAAACGGCGTGCTATAGTATGCCGTATGGTATGGGCTATAGCCCATGTTCAAAAATGATGAAAAACGAGTTTCTTTTTTTTTTTCAAAATTTCAAAAAACGATGGGCTATAACCCATGTTTTTTTTTTTTTTTCATTTTTTTCAAATCCTCAAAAATGATGAAAAACGGCGTGCTATAGTATGCCATACGGTATGGGCTATAGCCCATGTTCAAAAATGAAGAAAAACAAGGTTATTTATTTATTTTTCAAGATTTCAAAAAACGATGGGCTATAACCCATGTTTTTTTTTTTTCATTTTTTTCAAATCCTCAAAAATGATGAAAAATGGCGTGCTATAGTATGCCGTACGGTATGGGCTATAGCCCATGTTCAAAAATGATGAAAAACGAGTTTTTTTTTTTTTTTTCAAAGTTTCAAAAAACGATGGGCTATAACCCATGTTTTGTTTTTGTTTTTTCATATCCTCAAAACAGACGTCTAAAACACGTCTATTTTTAGACTTGTTTTAGACGTTTATAAACAGAACTGTCCATCTAAATTCTAAACGGATGGTTAAATATAAGTTCCCGATTGTACCTCACATGCCACTGTGGCACCGTAGATAAACCTGGGCTTTATAAGCAGAACATTCCGGGTTCAATTCTCCTGAAGAACATTTTCACTGTCCATCTAAATTCTAAACGGCTGGTTAAATATAAGTTCCCGATTGTACCTTACATGCCGATGTGGCTCAAAAGATAAATCTGAGGTTCGTAATCCAAAGGTTACTGGTTCAAAACTCAAACAAAACTAATACTCAACCAAAGCTGCAGTAATTTGAATTTTTCAAGGCTAGAATAGAAAATAAAAACTCAAAAGCACCAGGAGACATCTGCTGAATGCCCCAAGGTGCCTTGTGGGGCGGCAGTGGCTCAGGGGTAGAGTGCCTGGATGGTAACCATAAGGTTGCCAGTTCAAACCCGGGCTCCCCCAGAGTTACTGTCAAAGTGTCCTTGAGCAAGACACTGAACCCCTAATTGCTCCCGATGTGCTAGTTGGTGCCTTGCATGGTTTCCGCTGCCATCGGTGTATGAATGGGTGAATGTAATGCACAATCTCTGTAAAGCACCTTGGATAAAGGCGCGTAGCGCCTTTATCCAAGGTGCTTTACAGAGATTGTGCATGCACCATTTACCATTTATGTTAAATTGGACATTTTCATGGTAAAAGGTTAGCTGGACAGGGTTCTTTCAGACATAAGCCCCAACCATTACATCTCAGGAAACAGGGGGAGAGAGTCCTCCAGCACCTTGATGTCATGACATGGGACTTGAACCTGCCAACTGTCTGTAGCAGAGGCAACGGGTCAAGCGCTCCACACCATTGAGCCAAGGCACCTTTGGGCAATCAGCAGATGTCTCCTGGTGCTTTTGAGTTTTTATTTTTTATTCAAGCCTTGAAAAGTTCAAATTACTGCAGCATTGAGCTGTAGGAGGAACAGGACTTGAACATGGAATGTCTGTACTGAAAGCCTGATGATTAGACCACTGCACCATCAGTCAGACACTCTCAGGCAAAGTCTCCTGGTAATTTTGAAGTGATCTTTTGTGCGTTAGCCTTCAGTAAAGTTTAAATAACACAGAATCATATTAATCAGATGTTTCTTAGCGCTGTTGTTGAGGTCTTCTTTTGTATGATAGTGTAACAGCCGGGAATCGAACCCTGGTCTCCCACGTGGAAAGCCAACATCTTAACCACTACGACAATTAGAGTTTTGAGGTAGTCAGGCTGAGGCTGTGAGCCACTGCTAGAATAGCAGTAAATGAAGCTCAATAACTAGCATTAAACTTTAGGAAGAGTGGGATTTGAAAATGAACTCTCTGTGCGGAATAACCCCTACTACACCATCACTCAGTAACATCTGCCTCTTTGTACTGTTGAAGCGATCTTTTGTATGTTAGCCTTCAGATAGTAAAGTTGAAAGAATCAAGAGTTGAACATTGAATCACGTTCATCAGAGTGTAACACCCAGGAATCGAACACAGGTCACCTGCACTGAAGGACAACATCTTAACCACTAAGCCAAAGCAACTGCCTATGGCTCAGGGGAGATATGAGACTTTTGAGGTCATCAGGCTGAGGCTGTGAGCCACTGCTATACAATAAAAAAAATCAAAAAACGATGGGCTATAACCCATGTTTTTTTTTTTTTCATTTTTTTCAAATCCTCAAAAATGATGAAAAACGGCGTGCTATAGTATGCCGTACGGTATGGGCTATAGCCCATGTTCAAAAATGATGAAAAACGAGGTTATTTTTTTTTTCCAAAATTTAAAAAAACGATGGGCTATAACCCATGTTTTTTTTTTTGTTTTTTTTTTCAAATCCTCAAAAACGATGAAAAACGGCGTGCTATAGTATGCCGTATGGTATGGGCTATAGCCCATGTTCAAAAATGAAGAAAAACAAGGTTATTTATTTATTTTTCAAGATTTCAAAAAACGATGGGCTATAACCCATGTTTTTTTTTTTTCATTTTTTTCAAATCCTCAAAAATGATGAAAAATGGCGTGCTATAGTATGCCGTACGGTATGGGCTATAGCCCATGTTCAAAAATGATGAAAAACGAGGTTATTTTTTTTTTTCAAAATTTCAAAAAACGATGGGCTATAACCCATGTTTTTTTTTTTTTTTTTTTTTTTAATCCTCAAAAATGATGAAAAACGGCGTGCTATAGTATGCCGTATGGTATGGGCTATAGCCCATGTTCAAAAATGATGAAAAACGAGTTTTTTTTTTTTTTTTCAAAGTTTCAAAAAACGATGGGCTATAACCCATGTTTTGTTTTTGTTTTTTCATATCCTCAAAACAGACGTCTAAAACACGTCTATTTTTAGACTTGTTTTAGACGTTTATAAACAGAACTGTCCATCTAAATTCTAAACGGATGGTTAAATATAAGTTCCCGATTGTACCTCACATGCCACTGTGGCACCGTAGATAAACCTGGGGTTTATAAGCAGAACATTCCGGGTTCAATTCTCCTGAAGAACATTTTCACTGTCCATCTAAATTCTAAACGGCTGGTTAAATATAAGTTCCCGATTGTACCTTACATGCCGATGTGGCTCAAAAGATAAATCTGAGGTTCGTAATCCAAAGGTTACTGGTTCAAAACTCAAACAAAACTAATACTCAACCAAAGCTGCAGTAATTTGAATTTTTCAAGGCTAGAATAGAAAATAAAAACTCAAAAGCACCAGGAGACATCTGCTGAATGCCCCAAGGTGCCTTGTGGGGCGGCAGTGGCTCAGGGGTAGAGTGCCTGGATGGTAACCATAAGGTTGCCAGTTCAAACCCGGGCTCCCCCAGAGTTACTGTCAAAGTGTCCTTGAGCAAGACACTGAACCCCTAATTGCTCCCGATGTGCTAGTTGGTGCCTTGCATGGTTTCCGCTGCCATCAGTGTATGAATGGGTGAATGTAATGCACAATCTCTGTAAAGCACCTTGGATAAAGGCGCGTAGCGCCTTTATCCAAGGTGCTTTACAGAGATTGTGCATGCACCATTTACCATTTATGTTAAATTGGACATTTTCATGGTAAAAGGTTAGCTGGACAGGGTTCTTTCAGACATAAGCCCCAACCATTACATCTCAGGAAACAGGGGGAGAGAGTCCTCCAGCACCTTGATGTCATGACATGGGACTTGAACCTGCCAACTGTCTGTAGCAGAGGCAACGGGTCAAGCGCTCCACACCATTGAGCCAAGGCACCTTTGGGCAATCAGCAGATGTCTCCTGGTGCTTTTGAGTTTTTATTTTTTATTCAAGCCTTGAAAAGTTCAAATTACTGCAGCATTGAGCTGTAGGAGGAACAGGACTTGAACATGGAATGTCTGTACTGAAAGCCTGATGATTAGACCACTGCACCATCAGTCAGACACTCTCAGGCAAAGTCTCCTGGTAATTTTGAAGTGATCTTTTGTGCGTTAGCCTTCAGTAAAGTTTAAATAACACAGAATCATATTAATCAGATGTTTCTTAGCGCTGTTGTTGAGGTCTTCTTTTGTATGATAGTGTAACAGCCGGGAATCGAACCCTGGTCTCCCACGTGGAAAGCCAACATCTTAACCACTACGACAATTAGAGTTTTGAGGTAGTCAGGCTGAGGCTGTGAGCCACTGCTAGAATAGCAGTAAATGAAGCTCAATAACTAGCATTAAACTTTAGGAAGAGTGGGATTTGAAAATGAACTCTCTGTGCGGAATAACCCCTACTACACCATCACTCAGTAACATCTGCCTCTTTGTACTGTTGAAGCGATCTTTTGTATGTTAGCCTTCAGATAGTAAAGTTGAAAGAATCAAGAGTTGAACATTGAATCACGTTCATCAGAGTGTAACACCCAGGAATCGAACACAGGTCACCTGCACTGAAGGACAACATCTTAACCACTAAGCCAAAGCAACTGCCTATGGCTCAGGGGAGATATGAGACTTTTGAGGTCATCAGGCTGAGGCTGTGAGCCACTGCTATACAATAAAAAAAATCAAAAAACGATGGGCTATAACCCATGTTTTTTTTTTTTTCATTTTTTTCAAATCCTCAAAAATGATGAAAAACGGCGTGCTATAGTATGCCGTACGGTATGGGCTATAGCCCATGTTCAAAAATGATGAAAAACGAGGTTATTTTTTTTTTTCAAAATTTCAAAAAACGATGGGCTATAACCCATGTTTTTTTTTTTTTTTTTTTTTCAAATCCTCAAAAACGATGAAAAACGGCGTGCTATAGTATGCCGTATGGTATGGGCTATAGCCCATGTTCAAAAATGATGAAAAACGAGTTTCTTTTTTTTTTCCAAAATTTCAAAAAACGATGGGCTATAACCCATGTTTTTTTTTTTTTTTCATTTTTTTCAAATCCTCAAAAATGATGAAAAACGGCGTGCTATAGTATGCCATACGGTATGGGCTATAGCCCATGTTCAAAAATGAAGAAAAACAAGGTTATTTATTTATTTTTCAAGATTTCAAAAAACGATGGGCTATAACCCATGTTTTTTTTTTTTCATTTTTTTCAAATCCTCAAAAATGATGAAAAATGGCGTGCTATAGTATGCCGTACGGTATGGGCTATAGCCCATGTTCAAAAATGATGAAAAACGAGTTTTTTTTTTTTTTTTCAAAGTTTCAAAAAACGATGGGCTATAACCCATGTTTTGTTTTTGTTTTTTCATATCCTCAAAACAGACGTCTAAAACACGTCTATTTTTAGACTTGTTTTAGACGTTTATAAACAGAACTGTCCATCTAAATTCTAAACGGATGGTTAAATATAAGTTCCCGATTGTACCTCACATGCCACTGTGGCACCGTAGATAAACCTGGGGTTTATAAGCAGAACATTCCGGGTTCAATTCTCCTGAAGAACATTTTCACTGTCCATCTAAATTCTAAACGGCTGGTTAAATATAAGTTCCCGATTGTACCTTACATGCCGATGTGGCTCAAAAGATAAATCTGAGGTTCGTAATCCAAAGGTTACTGGTTCAAAACTCAAACAAAACTAATACTCAACCAAAGCTGCAGTAATTTGAATTTTTCAAGGCAAGAATAGAAAATAAAAACTCAAAAGCACCAGGAGACATCTGCTGAATGCCCCAAGGTGCCTTGTGGGGCGGCAGTGGCTCAGGGGTAGAGTGCCTGGATGGTAACCATAAGGTTGCCAGTTCAAACCCGGGCTCCCCCAGAGTTACTGTCAAAGTGTCCTTGAGCAAGACACTGAACCCCTAATTGCTCCCGATGTGCTAGTTGGTGCCTTGCATGGTTTCCGCTGCCATCGGTGTATGAATGGGTGAATGTAATGCACAATCTCTGTAAAGCACCTTGGATAAAGGCGCTACGCGCCTTTATCCAAGGTGCTTTACAGAGATTGTGCATGCACCATTTACCATTTATGTTAAATTGGACATTTTCATGGTAAAAGGTTAGCTGGACAGGGTTCTTTCAGACATAAGCCCCAACCATTACATCTCAGGAAACAGGGGGAGAGAGTCCTCCAGCACCTTGATGTCATGACATGGGACTTGAACCTGCCAACTGTCTGTAGCAGAGGCAACGGGTCAAGCGCTCCACACCATTGAGCCAAGGCACCTTTGGGCAATCAGCAGATGTCTCCTGGTGCTTTTGAGTTTTTATTTTTTATTCAAGCCTTGAAAAGTTCAAATTACTGCAGCATTGAGCTGTAGGAGGAACAGGACTTGAACATGGAATGTCTGTACTGAAAGCCTGATGATTAGACCACTGCACCATCAGTCAGACACTCTCAGGCAAAGTCTCCTGGTAATTTTGAAGTGATCTTTTGTGCGTTAGCCTTCAGTAAAGTTTAAATAACACAGAATCATATTAATCAGATGTTTCTTAGCGCTGTTGTTGAGGTCTTCTTTTGTATGATAGTGTAACAGCCGGGAATCGAACCCTGGTCTCCCACGTGGAAAGCCAACATCTTAACCACTACGACAATTAGAGTTTTGAGGTAGTCAGGCTGAGGCTGTGAGCCACTGCTAGAATAGCAGTAAATGAAGCTCAATAACTAGCATTAAACTTTAGGAAGAGTGGGATTTGAAAATGAACTCTCTGTGCGGAATAACCCCTACTACACCATCACTCAGTAACATCTGCCTCTTTGTACTGTTGAAGCGATCTTTTGTATGTTAGCCTTCAGATAGTAAAGTTGAAAGAATCAAGAGTTGAACATTGAATCACGTTCATCAGAGTGTAACACCCAGGAATCGAACACAGGTCACCTGCACTGAAGGACAACATCTTAACCACTAAGCCAAAGCAACTGCCTATGGCTCAGGGGAGATATGAGACTTTTGAGGTCATCAGGCTGAGGCTGTGAGCCACTGCTATACAATAAAAAAAATCAAAAAACGATGGGCTATAACCCATGTTTTTTTTTTTTTCATTTTTTTCAAATCCTCAAAAATGATGAAAAACGGCGTGCTATAGTATGCCGTACGGTATGGGCTATAGCCCATGTTCAAAAATGATGAAAAACGAGGTTATTTTTTTTTTCAAAATTTCAAAAAACGATGGGCTATAACCCATGTTTTTTTTTTTTTTTTTTTTTCAAATCCTCAAAAACGATGAAAAACGGCGTGCTATAGTATGCCGTACGGTATGGGCTATAGCCCATGTTCAAAAATGATGAAAAACGAGGTTATTTTTTTTTTTCAAAATTTCAAAAAACGATGGGCTATAACCCATGTTTTTTTTTTGTTTTTTTTTTCAAATCCTCAAAAACGATGAAAAACGGCGTGCTATAGTATGCCGTATGGTATGGGCTATAGCCCATGTTCAAAAATGATGAAAAACGAGTTTCTTTTTTTTTTTCAAAATTTCAAAAAACGATGGGCTATAACCCATGTTTTTTTTTTTTTTTCATTTTTTTCAAATCCTCAAAAATGATGAAAAACGGCGTGCTATAGTATGCCATACGGTATGGGCTATAGCCCATGTTCAAAAATGAAGAAAAACAAGGTTATTTATTTATTTTTCAAGATTTCAAAAAACGATGGGCTATAACCCATGTTTTTTTTTTTTCATTTTTTTCAAATCCTCAAAAATGATGAAAAATGGCGTGCTATAGTATGCCGTACGGTATGGGCTATAGCCCATGTTCAAAAATGATGAAAAACAAGTTTTTTTTTTTTTTTTCAAAGTTTCAAAAAACGATGGGCTATAACCCATGTTTTGTTTTTGTTTTTTCATATCCTCAAAACAGACGTCTAAAACACGTCTATTTTTAGACTTGTTTTAGACGTTTATAAACAGAACTGTCCATCTAAATTCTAAACGGATGGTTAAATATAAGTTCCCGATTGTACCTCACATGCCACTGTGGCACCGTAGATAAACCTGGGGTTTATAAGCAGAACATTCCGGGTTCAATTCTCCTGAAGAACATTTTCACTGTCCATCTAAATTCTAAACGGCTGGTTAAATATAAGTTCCCGATTGTACCTTACATGCCGATGTGGCTCAAAAGATAAATCTGAGGTTCGTAATCCAAAGGTTACTGGTTCAAAACTCAAACAAAACTAATACTCAACCAAAGCTGCAGTAATTTGAATTTTTCAAGGCTAGAATAGAAAATAAAAACTCAAAAGCACCAGGAGACATCTGCTGAATGCCCCAAGGTGCCTTGTGGGGCGGCAGTGGCTCAGGGGTAGAGTGCCTGGATGGTAACCATGAGGTTGCCAGTTCAAACCCGGGCTCCCCCAGAGTTACTGTCAAAGTGTCCTTGAGCAAGACACTGAACCCCTAATTGCTCCCGATGTGCTAGTTGGTGCCTTGCATGGTTTCCGCTGCCATCGGTGTATGAATGGGTGAATGTAATGCACAATCTCTGTAAAGCACCTTGGATAAAGGCGCGTAGCGCCTTTATCCAAGGTGCTTTACAGAGATTGTGCATGCACCATTTACCATTTATGTTAAATTGGACATTTTCATGGTAAAAGGTTAGCTGGACAGGGTTCTTTCAGACATAAGCCCCAACCATTACATCTCAGGAAACAGGGGTAGAGAGTCCTCCAGCACCTTGATGTCATGACATGGGACTTGAACCTGCCAACTGTCTGTAGCAGAGGCAACGGGTCAAGCGCTCCACACCATTGAGCCAAGGCACCTTTGGGCAATCAGCAGATGTCTCCTGGTGCTTTTGAGTTTTTATTTTTTATTCAAGCCTTGAAAAGTTCAAATTACTGCAGCATTGAGCTGTAGGAGGAACAGGACTTGAACATGGAATGTCTGTACTGAAAGCCTGATGATTAGACCACTGCACCATCAGTCAGACACTCTCAGGCAAAGTCTCCTGGTAATTTTGAAGTGATCTTTTGTGCGTTAGCCTTCAGTAAAGTTTAAATAACACAGAATCATATTAATCAGATGTTTCTTAGCGCTGTTGTTGAGGTCTTCTTTTGTATGATAGTGTAACAGCCGGGAATCGAACCCTGGTCTCCCACGTGGAAAGCCAACATCTTAACCACTACGACAATTAGAGTTTTGAGGTAGTCAGGCTGAGGCTGTGAGCCACTGCTAGAATAGCAGTAAATGAAGCTCAATAACTAGCATTAAACTTTAGGAAGAGTGGGATTTGAAAATGAACTCTCTGTGCGGAATAACCCCTACTACACCATCACTCAGTAACATCTGCCTCTTTGTACTGTTGAAGCGATCTTTTGTATGTTAGCCTTCAGATAGTAAAGTTGAAAGAATCAAGAGTTGAACATTGAATCACGTTCATCAGAGTGTAACACCCAGGAATCGAACACAGGTCACCTGCACTGAAGGACAACATCTTAACCACTAAGCCAAAGCAACTGCCTATGGCTCAGGGGAGATATGAGACTTTTGAGGTCATCAGGCTGAGGCTGTGAGCCACTGCTATACAATAAAAAAAATCAAAAAACGATGGGCTATAACCCATGTTTTTTTTTTCATTTTTTTCAAATCCTCAAAAATGATGAAAAACGGCGTGCTATAGTATGCCGTACGGTATGGGCTATAGCCCATGTTCAAAAATGATGAAAAACGAGGTTATTTTTTTTTTTCAAAATTTCAAAAAACGATGGGCTATAACCCATGTTTTTTTTGTTTTTTTTTTTCAAATCCTCAAAAACGATGAAAAACGGCGTGCTATAGTATGCCGTATGGTATGGGCTATAGCCCATGTTCAAAAATGATGAAAAACGAGTTTCTTTTTTTTTTCCAAAATTTCAAAAAACGATGGGCTATAACCCATGTTTTTTTTTTTTTTTTCATTTTTTTCAAATCCTCAAAAATGATGAAAAACGGCGTGCTATAGTATGCCATACGGTATGGGCTATAGCCCATGTTCAAAAATGATGAAAAACAAGGTTATTTTTTTTTTCAAGATTTCAAAAAACGATGGGCTATAACCCATGTTTTTTTTGTTTTTTTTTTTTCAAATCCTCAAAAACGATGAAAAACGGCGTGCTATAGTATGCCGTATGGTATGGGCTATAGCCCATGTTCAAAAATGAAGAAAAACAAGGTTATTTATTTATTTTTCAAGATTTCAAAAAACGATGGGCTATAACCCATGTTTTTTTTTTTTCATTTTTTTCAAATCCTCAAAAATGATGAAAAATGGCGTGCTATAGTATGCCGTACGGTATGGGCTATAGCCCATGTTCAAAAATGAAGAAAAACAAGGTTATTTATTTATTTTTCAAGATTTCAAAAAACGATGGGCTATAACCCATGTTTTTTTTTTTTCATTTTTTTCAAATCCTCAAAAATGATGAAAAATGGCGTGCTATAGTATGCCGTACGGTATGGGCTATAGCCCATGTTCAAAAATGATGAAAAACGAGTTTTTTTTTTTTTTTTCAAAGTTTCAAAAAACGATGGGCTATAACCCATGTTTTGTTTTTGTTTTTTCATATCCTCAAAACAGACGTCTAAAACACGTCTATTTTTAGACTTGTTTTAGACGTTTATAAACAGAACTGTCCATCTAAATTCTAAACGGATGGTTAAATATAAGTTCCCGATTGTACCTCACATGCCACTGTGGCACCGTAGATAAACCTGGGGTTTATAAGCAGAACATTCCGGGTTCAATTCTCCTGAAGAACATTTTCACTGTCCATCTAAATTCTAAACGGCTGGTTAAATATAAGTTCCCGATTGTACCTTACATGCCGATGTGGCTCAAAAGATAAATCTGAGGTTCGTAATCCAAAGGTTACTGGTTCAAAACTCAAACAAAACTAATACTCAACCAAAGCTGCAGTAATTTGAATTTTTCAAGGCTAGAATAGAAAATAAAAACTCAAAAGCACCAGGAGACATCTGCTGAATGCCCCAAGGTGCCTTGTGGGGCGGCAGTGGCTCAGGGGTAGAGTGCCTGGATGGTAACCATAAGGTTGCCAGTTCAAACCCGGGCTCCCCCAGAGTTACTGTCAAAGTGTCCTTGAGCAAGACACTGAACCCCTAATTGCTCCCGATGTGCTAGTTGGTGCCTTGCATGGTTTCCGCTGCCATCGGTGTATGAATGGGTGAATGTAATGCACAATCTCTGTAAAGCACCTTGGATAAAGGCGCGTAGCGCCTTTATCCAAGGTGCTTTACAGAGATTGTGCATGCACCATTTACCATTTATGTTAAATTGGACATTTTCATGGTAAAAGGTTAGCTGGACAGGGTTCTTTCAGACATAAGCCCCAACCATTACATCTCAGGAAACAGGGGTAGAGAGTCCTCCAGCACCTTGATGTCATGACATGGGACTTGAACCTGCCAACTGTCTGTAGCAGAGGCAACGGGTCAAGCGCTCCACACCATTGAGCCAAGGCACCTTTGGGCAATCAGCAGATGTCTCCTGGTGCTTTTGAGTTTTTATTTTTTATTCAAGCCTTGAAAAGTTCAAATTACTGCAGCATTGAGCTGTAGGAGGAACAGGACTTGAACATGGAATGTCTGTACTGAAAGCCTGATGATTAGACCACTGCACCATCAGTCAGACACTCTCAGGCAAAGTCTCCTGGTAATTTTGAAGTGATCTTTTGTGCGTTAGCCTTCAGTAAAGTTTAAATAACACAGAATCATATTAATCAGATGTTTCTTAGCGCTGTTGTTGAGGTCTTCTTTTGTATGATAGTGTAACAGCCGGGAATCGAACCCTGGTCTCCCACGTGGAAAGCCAACATCTTAACCACTACGACAATTAGAGTTTTGAGGTAGTCAGGCTGAGGCTGTGAGCCACTGCTAGAATAGCAGTAAATGAAGCTCAATAACTAGCATTAAACTTTAGGAAGAGTGGGATTTGAAAATGAACTCTCTGTGCGGAATAACCCCTACTACACCATCACTCAGTAACATCTGCCTCTTTGTACTGTTGAAGCGATCTTTTGTATGTTAGCCTTCAGATAGTAAAGTTGAAAGAATCAAGAGTTGAACATTGAATCACGTTCATCAGAGTGTAACACCCAGGAATCGAACACAGGTCACCTGCACTGAAGGACAACATCTTAACCACTAAGCCAAAGCAACTGCCTATGGCTCAGGGGAGATATGAGACTTTTGAGGTCATCAGGCTGAGGCTGTGAGCCACTGCTATACAATAAAAAAAATCAAAAAACGATGGGCTATAACCCATGTTTTTTTTTTTTTCATTTTTTTCAAATCCTCAAAAATGATGAAAAACGGCGTGCTATAGTATGCCGTACGGTATGGGCTATAGCCCATGTTCAAAAATGATGAAAAACGAGGTTATTTTTTTTTTTCAAATTTTCAAAAAACGATGGGCTATAACCCATGTTTTTTTTTTTTTTTTTTTTTCAAATCCTCAAAAACGATGAAAAACGGCGTGCTATAGTATGCCGTATGGTATGGGCTATAGCCCATGTTCAAAAATGATGAAAAACGAGTTTCTTTTTTTTTTCCAAAATTTCAAAAAACGATGGGCTATAACCCATGTTTTTTTTTTTTTTTCATTTTTTTCAAATCCTCAAAAATGATGAAAAACGGCGTGCTATAGTATGCCATACGGTATGGGCTATAGCCCATGTTCAAAAATGAAGAAAAACAAGGTTATTTATTTATTTTTCAAGATTTCAAAAAACGATGGGCTATAACCCATGTTTTTTTTTTTTCATTTTTTTCAAATCCTCAAAAATGATGAAAAATGGCGTGCTATAGTATGCCGTACGGTATGGGCTATAGCCCATGTTCAAAAATGATGAAAAACGAGTTTTTTTTTTTTTTTTCAAAGTTTCAAAAAACGATGGGCTATAACCCATGTTTTGTTTTTGTTTTTTCATATCCTCAAAACAGACGTCTAAAACACGTCTATTTTTAGACTTGTTTTAGACGTTTATAAACAGAACTGTCCATCTAAATTCTAAACGGATGGTTAAATATAAGTTCCCGATTGTACCTCACATGCCACTGTGGCACCGTAGATAAACCTGGGGTTTATAAGCAGAACATTCCGGGTTCAATTCTCCTGAAGAACATTTTCACTGTCCATCTAAATTCTAAACGGCTGGTTAAATATAAGTTCCCGATTGTACCTTACATGCCGATGTGGCTCAAAAGATAAATCTGAGGTTCGTAATCCAAAGGTTACTGGTTCAAAACTCAAACAAAACTAATACTCAACCAAAGCTGCAGTAATTTGAATTTTTCAAGGCTAGAATAGAAAATAAAAACTCAAAAGCACCAGGAGACATCTGCTGAATGCCCCAAGGTGCCTTGTGGGGCGGCAGTGGCTCAGGGGTAGAGTGCCTGGATGGTAACCATAAGGTTGCCAGTTCAAACCCGGGCTCCCCCAGAGTTACTGTCAAAGTGTCCTTGAGCAAGACACTGAACCCCTAATTGCTCCCGATGTGCTAGTTGGTGCCTTGCATGGTTTCCGCTGCCATCAGTGTATGAATGGGTGAATGTAATGCACAATCTCTGTAAAGCACCTTGGATAAAGGCGCGTAGCGCCTTTATCCAAGGTGCTTTACAGAGATTGTGCATGCACCATTTACCATTTATGTTAAATTGGACATTTTCATGGTAAAAGGTTAGCTGGACAGGGTTCTTTCAGACATAAGCCCCAACCATTACATCTCAGGAAACAGGGGGAGAGAGTCCTCCAGCACCTTGATGTCATGACATGGGACTTGAACCTGCCAACTGTCTGTAGCAGAGGCAACGGGTCAAGCGCTCCACACCATTGAGCCAAGGCACCTTTGGGCAATCAGCAGATGTCTCCTGGTGCTTTTGAGTTTTTATTTTTTATTCAAGCCTTGAAAAGTTCAAATTACTGCAGCATTGAGCTGTAGGAGGAACAGGACTTGAACATGGAATGTCTGTACTGAAAGCCTGATGATTAGACCACTGCACCATCAGTCAGACACTCTCAGGCAAAGTCTCCTGGTAATTTTGAAGTGATCTTTTGTGCGTTAGCCTTCAGTAAAGTTTAAATAACACAGAATCATATTAATCAGATGTTTCTTAGCGCTGTTGTTGAGGTCTTCTTTTGTATGATAGTGTAACAGCCGGGAATCGAACCCTGGTCTCCCACGTGGAAAGCCAACATCTTAACCACTACGACAATTAGAGTTTTGAGGTAGTCAGGCTGAGGCTGTGAGCCACTGCTAGAATAGCAGTAAATGAAGCTCAATAACTAGCATTAAACTTTAGGAAGAGTGGGATTTGAAAATGAACTCTCTGTGCGGAATAACCCCTACTACACCATCACTCAGTAACATCTGCCTCTTTGTACTGTTGAAGCGATCTTTTGTATGTTAGCCTTCAGATAGTAAAGTTGAAAGAATCAAGAGTTGAACATTGAATCACGTTCATCAGAGTGTAACACCCAGGAATCGAACACAGGTCACCTGCACTGAAGGACAACATCTTAACCACTAAGCCAAAGCAACTGCCTATGGCTCAGGGGAGATATGAGACTTTTGAGGTCATCAGGCTGAGGCTGTGAGCCACTGCTATACAATAAAAAAAATCAAAAAACGATGGGCTATAACCCATGTTTTTTTTTTTTTCATTTTTTTCAAATCCTCAAAAATGATGAAAAACGGCGTGCTATAGTATGCCGTACGGTATGGGCTATAGCCCATGTTCAAAAATGATGAAAAACGAGGTTATTTTATTTTTTCAAAATTTCAAAAAACGATGGGCTATAACCCATGTTTTTTTTTTGTTTTTTTTTTCAAATCCTCAAAAACGATGAAAAACGGCGTGCTATAGTATGCCGTATGGTATGGGCTATAGCCCATGTTCAAAAATGATGAAAAACGAGTTTCTTTTTTTTTTTCAAAATTTCAAAAAACGATGGGCTATAACCCATGTTTTTTTTTTTTTTTCATTTTTTTCAAATCCTCAAAAATGATGAAAAACGGCGTGCTATAGTATGCCATACGGTATGGGCTATAGCCCATGTTCAAAAATGAAGAAAAACAAGGTTATTTATTTATTTTTCAAGATTTCAAAAAACGATGGGCTATAACCCATGTTTTTTTTTTTTCATTTTTTTCAAATCCTCAAAAATGATGAAAAATGGCGTGCTATAGTATGCCGTACGGTATGGGCTATAGCCCATGTTCAAAAATGATGAAAAACGAGTTTTTTTTTTTTTTTTCAAAGTTTCAAAAAACGATGGGCTATAACCCATGTTTTGTTTTTGTTTTTTCATATCCTCAAAACAGACGTCTAAAACACGTCTATTTTTAGACTTGTTTTAGACGTTTATAAACAGAACTGTCCATCTAAATTCTAAACGGATGGTTAAATATAAGTTCCCGATTGTACCTCACATGCCACTGTGGCACCGTAGATAAACCTGGGGTTTATAAGCAGAACATTCCGGGTTCAATTCTCCTGAAGAACATTTTCACTGTCCATCTAAATTCTAAACGGCTGGTTAAATATAAGTTCCCGATTGTACCTTACATGCCGATGTGGCTCAAAAGATAAATCTGAGGTTCGTAATCCAAAGGTTACTGGTTCAAAACTCAAACAAAACTAATACTCAACCAAAGCTGCAGTAATTTGAATTTTTCAAGGCTAGAATAGAAAATAAAAACTCAAAAGCACCAGGAGACATCTGCTGAATGCCCCAAGGTGCCTTGTGGGGCGGCAGTGGCTCAGGGGTAGAGTGCCTGGATGGTAACCATAAGGTTGCCAGTTCAAACCCGGGCTCCCCCAGAGTTACTGTCAAAGTGTCCTTGAGCAAGACACTGAACCCCTAATTGCTCCCGATGTGCTAGTTGGTGCCTTGCATGGTTTCCGCTGCCATCGGTGTATGAATGGGTGAATGTAATGCACAATCTCTGTAAAGCACCTTGGATAAAGGCGCGTAGCGCCTTTATCCAAGGTGCTTTACAGAGATTGTGCATGCACCATTTACCATTTATGTTAAATTGGACATTTTCATGGTAAAAGGTTAGCTGGACAGGGTTCTTTCAGACATAAGCCCCAACCATTACATCTCAGGAAACAGGGGTAGACAGTCCTCCAGCACCTTGATGTCATGACATGGGACTTGAACCTGCCAACTGTCTGTAGCAGAGGCAACGGGTCAAGCGCTCCACACCATTGAGCCAAGGCACCTTTGGGCAATCAGCAGATGTCTCCTGGTGCTTTTGAGTTTTTATTTTTTATTCAAGCCTTGAAAAGTTCAAATTACTGCAGCATTGAGCTGTAGGAGGAACAGGACTTGAACATGGAATGTCTGTACTGAAAGCCTGATGATTAGACCACTGCACCATCAGTCAGACACTCTCAGGCAAAGTCTCCTGGTAATTTTGAAGTGATCTTTTGTGCGTTAGCCTTCAGTAAAGTTTAAATAACACAGAATCATATTAATCAGATGTTTCTTAGCGCTGTTGTTGAGGTCTTCTTTTGTATGATAGTGTAACAGCCGGGAATCGAACCCTGGTCTCCCACGTGGAAAGCCAACATCTTAACCACTACGACAATTAGAGTTTTGAGGTAGTCAGGCTGAGGCTGTGAGCCACTGCTAGAATAGCAGTAAATGAAGCTCAATAACTAGCATTAAACTTTAGGAAGAGTGGGATTTGAAAATGAACTCTCTGTGCGGAATAACCCCTACTACACCATCACTCAGTAACATCTGCCTCTTTGTACTGTTGAAGCGATCTTTTGTATGTTAGCCTTCAGATAGTAAAGTTGAAAGAATCAAGAGTTGAACATTGAATCACGTTCATCAGAGTGTAACACCCAGGAATCGAACACAGGTCACCTGCACTGAAGGACAACATCTTAACCACTAAGCCAAAGCAACTGCCTATGGCTCAGGGGAGATATGAGACTTTTGAGGTCATCAGGCTGAGGCTGTGAGCCACTGCTATACAATAAAAAAAATCAAAAAACGATGGGCTATAACCCATGTTTTTTTTTTTTCCATTTTTTTCAAATCCTCAAAAATGATGAAAAACGGCGTGCTATAGTATGCCGTACGGTATGGGCTATAGCCCATGTTCAAAAATGATGAAAAACGAGGTTATTTTTTTTTTTCAAAATTTCAAAAAACGATGGGCTATAACCCATGTTTTTTTTTTTTTTTTTTTTCAAATCCTCAAAAACGATGAAAAACGGCGTGCTATAGTATGCCGTATGGTATGGGCTATAGCCCATGTTCAAAAATGATGAAAAACGAGTTTCTTTTTTTTTTTCAAAATTTCAAAAAACGATGGGCTATAACCCATGTTTTTTTTTTTTTTTCATTTTTTTCAAATCCTCAAAAATGATGAAAAACGGCGTGCTATAGTATGCCATACGGTATGGGCTATAGCCCATGTTCAAAAATGAAGAAAAACAAGGTTATTTATTTATTTTTCAAGATTTCAAAAAACGATGGGCTATAACCCATGTTTTTTTTTTTTCATTTTTTTCAAATCCTCAAAAATGATGAAAAATGGCGTGCTATAGTATGCCGTACGGTATGGGCTATAGCCCATGTTCAAAAATGATGAAAAACGAGTTTTTTTTTTTTTTTTCAAAGTTTCAAAAAACGATGGGCTATAACCCATGTTTTGTTTTTGTTTTTTCATATCCTCAAAACAGACGTCTAAAACACGTCTATTTTTAGACTTGTTTTAGACGTTTATAAACAGAACTGTCCATCTAAATTCTAAACGGATGGTTAAATATAAGTTCCCGATTGTACCTCACATGCCACTGTGGCACCGTAGATAAACCTGGGGTTTATAAGCAGAACATTCCGGGTTCAATTCTCCTGAAGAACATTTTCACTGTCCATCTAAATTCTAAACGGCTGGTTAAATATAAGTTCCCGATTGTACCTTACATGCCGATGTGGCTCAAAAGATAAATCTGAGGTTCGTAATCCAAAGGTTACTGGTTCAAAACTCAAACAAAACTAATACTCAACCAAAGCTGCAGTAATTTGAATTTTTCAAGGCTAGAATAGAAAATAAAAACTCAAAAGCACCAGGAGACATCTGCTGAATGCCCCAAGGTGCCTTGTGGGGCGGCAGTGGCTCAGGGGTAGAGTGCCTGGATGGTAACCATAAGGTTGCCAGTTCAAACCCGGGCTCCCCCAGAGTTACTGTCAAAGTGTCCTTGAGCAAGACACTGAACCCCTAATTGCTCCCGATGTGCTAGTTGGTGCCTTGCATGGTTTCCGCTGCCATCGGTGTATGAATGGGTGAATGTAATGCACAATCTCTGTAAAGCACCTTGGATAAAGGCGCGTAGCGCCTTTATCCAAGGTGCTTTACAGAGATTGTGCATGCACCATTTACCATTTATGTTAAATTGGACATTTTCATGGTAAAAGGTTAGCTGGACAGGGTTCTTTCAGACATAAGCCCCAACCATTACATCTCAGGAAACAGGGGTAGAGAGTCCTCCAGCACCTTGATGTCATGACATGGGACTTGAACCTGCCAACTGTCTGTAGCAGAGGCAACGGGTCAAGCGCTCCACACCATTGAGCCAAGGCACCTTTGGGCAATCAGCAGATGTCTCCTGGTGCTTTTGAGTTTTTATTTTTTATTCAAGCCTTGAAAAGTTCAAATTACTGCAGCATTGAGCTGTAGGAGGAACAGGACTTGAACATGGAATGTCTGTACTGAAAGCCTGATGATTAGACCACTGCACCATCAGTCAGACACTCTCAGGCAAAGTCTCCTGGTAATTTTGAAGTGATCTTTTGTGCGTTAGCCTTCAGTAAAGTTTAAATAACACAGAATCATATTAATCAGATGTTTCTTAGCGCTGTTGTTGAGGTCTTCTTTTGTATGATAGTGTAACAGCCAGGAATCGAACCCTGGTCTCCCACGTGGAAAGCCAACATCTTAACCACTACGACAATTAGAGTTTTGAGGTAGTCAGGCTGAGGCTGTGAGCCACTGCTAGAATAGCAGTAAATGAAGCTCAATAACTAGCATTAAACTTTAGGAAGAGTGGGATTTGAAAATGAACTCTCTGTGCGGAATAACCCCTACTACACCATCACTCAGTAACATCTGCCTCTTTGTACTGTTGAAGCGATCTTTTGTATGTTAGCCTTCAGATAGTAAAGTTGAAAGAATCAAGAGTTGAACATTGAATCACGTTCATCAGAGTGTAACACCCAGGAATCGAACACAGGTCACCTGCACTGAAGGACAACATCTTAACCACTAAGCCAAAGCAACTGCCTATGGCTCAGGGGAGATATGAGACTTTTGAGGTCATCAGGCTGAGGCTGTGAGCCACTGCTATACAATAAAAAAAATCAAAAAACGATGGGCTATAACCCATGTTTTTTTTTTTTCCATTTTTTTCAAATCCTCAAAAATGATGAAAAACGGCGTGCTATAGTATGCCGTACGGTATGGGCTATAGCCCATGTTCAAAAATGATGAAAAACGAGGTTATTTTTTTTTTTCAAAATTTCAAAAAACGATGGGCTATAACCCATGTTTTTTTTTTTTTTTTTTTTCAAATCCTCAAAAACGATGAAAAACGGCGTGCTATAGTATGCCGTATGGTATGGGCTATAGCCCATGTTCAAAAATGATGAAAAACGAGTTTCTTTTTTTTTTTCAAAATTTCAAAAAACGATGGGCTATAACCCATGTTTTTTTTCTTTTTTTCATTTTTTTCAAATCCTCAAAAATGATGAAAAACGGCGTGCTATAGTATGCCATACGGTATGGGCTATAGCCCATGTTCAAAAATGAAGAAAAACAAGGTTATTTATTTATTTTTCAAGATTTCAAAAAACGATGGGCTATAACCCATGTTTTTTTTTTTTCATTTTTTTCAAATCCTCAAAAATGATGAAAAATGGCGTGCTATAGTATGCCGTACGGTATGGGCTATAGCCCATGTTCAAAAATGATGAAAAACGAGTTTTTTTTTTTTTTTTCAAAGTTTCAAAAAACGATGGGCTATAACCCATGTTTTGTTTTTGTTTTTTCATATCCTCAAAACAGACGTCTAAAACACGTCTATTTTTAGACTTGTTTTAGACGTTTATAAACAGAACTGTCCATCTAAATTCTAAACGGATGGTTAAATATAAGTTCCCGATTGTACCTCACATGCCACTGTGGCACCGTAGATAAACCTGGGGTTTATAAGCAGAACATTCCGGGTTCAATTCTCCTGAAGAACATTTTCACTGTCCATCTAAATTCTAAACGGCTGGTTAAATATAAGTTCCCGATTGTACCTTACATGCCGATGTGGCTCAAAAGATAAATCTGAGGTTCGTAATCCAAAGGTTACTGGTTCAAAACTCAAACAAAACTAATACTCAACCAAAGCTGCAGTAATTTGAATTTTTCAAGGCTAGAATAGAAAATAAAAACTCAAAAGCACCAGGAGACATCTGCTGAATGCCCCAAGGTGCCTTGTGGGGCGGCAGTGGCTCAGGGGTAGAGTGCCTGGATGGTAACCATAAGGTTGCCAGTTCAAACCCGGGCTCCCCCAGAGTTACTGTCAAAGTGTCCTTGAGCAAGACACTGAACCCCTAATTGCTCCCGATGTGCTAGTTGGTGCCTTGCATGGTTTCCGCTGCCATCAGTGTATGAATGGGTGAATGTAATGCACAATCTCTGTAAAGCACCTTGGATAAAGGCGCGTAGCGCCTTTATCCAAGGTGCTTTACAGAGATTGTGCATGCACCATTTACCATTTATGTTAAATTGGACATTTTCATGGTAAAAGGTTAGCTGGACAGGGTTCTTTCAGACATAAGCCCCAACCATTACATCTCAGGAAACAGGGGGAGAGAGTCCTCCAGCACCTTGATGTCATGACATGGGACTTGAACCTGCCAACTGTCTGTAGCAGAGGCAACGGGTCAAGCGCTCCACACCATTGAGCCAAGGCACCTTTGGGCAATCAGCAGATGTCTCCTGGTGCTTTTGAGTTTTTATTTTTTATTCAAGCCTTGAAAAGTTCAAATTACTGCAGCATTGAGCTGTAGGAGGAACAGGACTTGAACATGGAATGTCTGTACTGAAAGCCTGATGATTAGACCACTGCACCATCAGTCAGACACTCTCAGGCAAAGTCTCCTGGTAATTTTGAAGTGATCTTTTGTGCGTTAGCCTTCAGTAAAGTTTAAATAACACAGAATCATATTAATCAGATGTTTCTTAGCGCTGTTGTTGAGGTCTTCTTTTGTATGATAGTGTAACAGCCGGGAATCGAACCCTGGTCTCCCACGTGGAAAGCCAACATCTTAACCACTACGACAATTAGAGTTTTGAGGTAGTCAGGCTGAGGCTGTGAGCCACTGCTAGAATAGCAGTAAATGAAGCTCAATAACTAGCATTAAACTTTAGGAAGAGTGGGATTTGAAAATGAACTCTCTGTGCGGAATAACCCCTACTACACCATCACTCAGTAACATCTGCCTCTTTGTACTGTTGAAGCGATCTTTTGTATGTTAGCCTTCAGATAGTAAAGTTGAAAGAATCAAGAGTTGAACATTGAATCACGTTCATCAGAGTGTAACACCCAGGAATCGAACACAGGTCACCTGCACTGAAGGACAACATCTTAACCACTAAGCCAAAGCAACTGCCTATGGCTCAGGGGAGATATGAGACTTTTGAGGTCATCAGGCTGAGGCTGTGAGCCACTGCTATACAATAAAAAAAATCAAAAAACGATGGGCTATAACCCATGTTTTTTTTTTTTTCTTTTTTTTCAAATCCTCAAAAATGATGAAAAACGGCGTGCTATAGTATGCCGTACGGTATGGGCTATAGCCCATGTTCAAAAATGATGAAAAACGAGGTTATTTTTTTTTTCCAAAATTTCAAAAAACGATGGGCTATAACCCATGTTTTTTTTTTTTTTTTTTTTTCAAATCCTCAAAAACGATGAAAAACGGCGTGCTATAGTATGCCGTATGGTATGGGCTATAGCCCATGTTCAAAAATGAAGAAAAACAAGGTTATTTATTTATTTTTCAAGATTTCAAAAAACGATGGGCTATAACCCATGTTTTTTTTTTTTAATTTTTTTCAAATCCTCAAAAATGATGAAAAATGGCGTGCTATAGTATGCCGTACGGTATGGGCTATAGCCCATGTTCAAAAATGAAGAAAAACAAGGTTATTTATTTATTTTTCAAGATTTCAAAAAACGATGGGCTATAACCCATGTTTTTTTTTTTTCATTTTTTTCAAATCCTCAAAAATGATGAAAAACGGCGTGCTATAGTATGCCATACGGTATGGGCTATAGCCCATGTTCAAAAATGAAGAAAAACAAGGTTATTTATTTATTTTTCAAGATTTCAAAAAACGATGGGCTATAACCCATGTTTTTTTTTTTTCATTTTTTTCAAATCCTCAAAAATGATGAAAAATGGCGTGCTATAGTATGCCGTACGGTATGGGCTATAGCCCATGTTCAAAAATGATGAAAAACGAGTTTTTTTTTTTTTTTTCAAAGTTTCAAAAAACGATGGGCTATAACCCATGTTTTGTTTTTGTTTTTTCATATCCTCAAAACAGACGTCTAAAACACGTCTATTTTTAGACTTGTTTTAGACGTTTATAAACAGAACTGTCCATCTAAATTCTAAACGGATGGTTAAATATAAGTTCCCGATTGTACCTCACATGCCACTGTGGCACCGTAGATAAACCTGGGGTTTATAAGCAGAACATTCCGGGTTCAATTCTCCTGAAGAACATTTTCACTGTCCATCTAAATTCTAAACGGCTGGTTAAATATAAGTTCCCGATTGTACCTTACATGCCGATGTGGCTCAAAAGATAAATCTGAGGTTCGTAATCCAAAGGTTACTGGTTCAAAACTCAAACAAAACTAATACTCAACCAAAGCTGCAGTAATTTGAATTTTTCAAGGCTAGAATAGAAAATAAAAACTCAAAAGCACCAGGAGACATCTGCTGAATGCCCCAAGGTGCCTTGTGGGGCGGCAGTGGCTCAGGGGTAGAGTGCCTGGATGGTAACCATAAGGTTGCCAGTTCAAACCCGGGCTCCCCCAGAGTTACTGTCAAAGTGTCCTTGAGCAAGACATTGAACCCCTAATTGCTCCCGATGTGCTAGTTGGTGCCTTGCATGGTTTCCGCTGCCATCAGTGTATGAATGGGTGAATGTAATGCACAATCTCTGTAAAGCACCTTGGATAAAGGCGCGTAGCGCCTTTATCCAAGGTGCTTTACAGAGATTGTGCATGCACCATTTACCATTTATGTTAAATTGGACATTTTCATGGTAAAAGGTTAGCTGGACAGGGTTCTTTCAGACATAAGCCCCAACCATTACATCTCAGGAAACAGGGGGAGAGAGTCCTCCAGCACCTTGATGTCATGACATGGGACTTGAACCTGCCAACTGTCTGTAGCAGAGGCAACGGGTCAAGCGCTCCACACCATTGAGCCAAGGCACCTTTGGGCAATCAGCAGATGTCTCCTGGTGCTTTTGAGTTTTTATTTTTTATTCAAGCCTTGAAAAGTTCAAATTACTGCAGCATTGAGCTGTAGGAGGAACAGGACTTGAACATGGAATGTCTGTACTGAAAGCCTGATGATTAGACCACTGCACCATCAGTCAGACACTCTCAGGCAAAGTCTCCTGGTAATTTTGAAGTGATCTTTTGTGCGTTAGCCTTCAGTAAAGTTTAAATAACACAGAATCATATTAATCAGATGTTTCTTAGCGCTGTTGTTGAGGTCTTCTTTTGTATGATAGTGTAACAGCCGGGAATCGAACCCTGGTCTCCCACGTGGAAAGCCAACATCTTAACCACTACGACAATTAGAGTTTTGAGGTAGTCAGGCTGAGGCTGTGAGCCACTGCTAGAATAGCAGTAAATGAAGCTCAATAACTAGCATTAAACTTTAGGAAGAGTGGGATTTGAAAATGAACTCTCTGTGCGGAATAACCCCTACTACACCATCACTCAGTAACATCTGCCTCTTTGTACTGTTGAAGCGATCTTTTGTATGTTAGCCTTCAGATAGTAAAGTTGAAAGAATCAAGAGTTGAACATTGAATCACGTTCATCAGAGTGTAACACCCAGGAATCGAACACAGGTCACCTGCACTGAAGGACAACATCTTAACCACTAAGCCAAAGCAACTGCCTATGGCTCAGGGGAGATATGAGACTTTTGAGGTCATCAGGCTGAGGCTGTGAGCCACTGCTATACAATAAAAAAAATCAAAAAACGATGGGCTATAACCCATGTTTTTTTTTTTTTCATTTTTTTCAAATCCTCAAAAATGATGAAAAACGGCGTGCTATAGTATGCCGTACGGTATGGGCTATAGCCCATGTTCAAAAATGATGAAAAACGAGGTTATTTTTTTTTTCCAAAATTTCAAAAAACGATGGGCTATAACCCATGTTCTTTTTTTTGTTTTTTTTTCAAATCCTCAAAAACGATGAAAAACGGCGTGCTATAGTATGCCGTATGGTATGGGCTATAGCCCATGTTCAAAAATGAAGAAAAACAAGGTTATTTATTTATTTTTCAAGATTTCAAAAAACGATGGGCTATAACCCATGTTTTTTTTTTTTCATTTTTTTCAAATCCTCAAAAATGATGAACAATGGCGTGCTATAGTATGCCGTACGGTATGGGCTATAGCCCATGTTCAAAAATGAAGAAAAACAAGGTTATTTATTTATTTTTCAAGATTTCAAAAAACGATGGGCTATAACCCATGTTTTTTTTTTTTCATTTTTTTCAAATCCTCAAAAATGATGAAAAATGGCGTGCTATAGTATGCCGTACGGTATGGGCTATAGCCCATGTTCAAAAATGATGAAAAACGAGTTTTTTTTTTTTTTTTCAAAGTTTCAAAAAACGATGGGCTATAACCCATGTTTTGTTTTTGTTTTTTCATATCCTCAAAACAGACGTCTAAAACACGTCTATTTTTAGACTTGTTTTAGACGTTTATAAACAGAACTGTCCATCTAAATTCTAAACGGATGGTTAAATATAAGTTCCCGATTGTACCTCACATGCCACTGTGGCACCGTAGATAAACCTGGGGTTTATAAGCAGAACATTCCGGGTTCAATTCTCCTGAAGAACATTTTCACTGTCCATCTAAATTCTAAACGGCTGGTTAAATATAAGTTCCCGATTGTACCTTACATGCCGATGTGGCTCAAAAGATAAATCTGAGGTTCGTAATCCAAAGGTTACTGGTTCAAAACTCAAACAAAACTAATACTCAACCAAAGCTGCAGTAATTTGAATTTTTCAAGGCTAGAATAGAAAATAAAAACTCAAAAGCACCAGGAGACATCTGCTGAATGCCCCAAGGTGCCTTGTGGGGCGGCAGTGGCTCAGGGGTAGAGTGCCTGGATGGTAACCATAAGGTTGCCAGTTCAAACCCGGGCTCCCCCAGAGTTACTGTCAAAGTGTCCTTGAGCAAGACACTGAACCCCTAATTGCTCCCGATGTGCTAGTTGGTGCCTTGCATGGTTTCCGCTGCCATCAGTGTATGAATGGGTGAATGTAATGCACAATCTCTGTAAAGCACCTTGGATAAAGGCGCGTAGCGCCTTTATCCAAGGTGCTTTACAGAGATTGTGCATGCACCATTTACCATTTATGTTAAATTGGACATTTTCATGGTAAAAGGTTAGCTGGACAGGGTTCTTTCAGACATAAGCCCCAACCATTACATCTCAGGAAACAGGGGGAGAGAGTCCTCCAGCACCTTGATGTCATGACATGGGACTTGAACCTGCCAACTGTCTGTAGCAGAGGCAACGGGTCAAGCGCTCCACACCATTGAGCCAAGGCACCTTTGGGCAATCAGCAGATGTCTCCTGGTGCTTTTGAGTTTTTATTTTTTATTCAAGCCTTGAAAAGTTCAAATTACTGCAGCATTGAGCTGTAGGAGGAACAGGACTTGAACATGGAATGTCTGTACTGAAAGCCTGATGATTAGACCACTGCACCATCAGTCAGACACTCTCAGGCAAAGTCTCCTGGTAATTTTGAAGTGATCTTTTGTGCGTTAGCCTTCAGTAAAGTTTAAATAACACAGAATCATATTAATCAGATGTTTCTTAGCGCTGTTGTTGAGGTCTTCTTTTGTATGATAGTGTAACAGCCGGGAATCGAACCCTGGTCTCCCACGTGGAAAGCCAACATCTTAACCACTACGACAATTAGAGTTTTGAGGTAGTCAGGCTGAGGCTGTGAGCCACTGCTAGAATAGCAGTAAATGAAGCTCAATAACTAGCATTAAACTTTAGGAAGAGTGGGATTTGAAAATGAACTCTCTGTGCGGAATAACCCCTACTACACCATCACTCAGTAACATCTGCCTCTTTGTACTGTTGAAGCGATCTTTTGTATGTTAGCCTTCAGATAGTAAAGTTGAAAGAATCAAGAGTTGAACATTGAATCACGTTCATCAGAGTGTAACACCCAGGAATCGAACACAGGTCACCTGCACTGAAGGACAACATCTTAACCACTAAGCCAAAGCAACTGCCTATGGCTCAGGGGAGATATGAGACTTTTGAGGTCATCAGGCTGAGGCTGTGAGCCACTGCTATACAATAAAAAAAATCAAAAAACGATGGGCTATAACCCATGTTTTTTTTTTTTTCATTTTTTTCAAATCCTCAAAAATGATGAAAAACGGCGTGCTATAGTATGCCGTACGGTATGGGCTATAGCCCATGTTCAAAAATGATGAAAAACGAGGTTATTTTTTTTTTTCAAAATTTCAAAAAACGATGGGCTATAACCCATGTTTTTTTTGTTTTTTTTTTTTCAAATCCTCAAAAACGATGAAAAACGGCGTGCTATAGTATGCCGTATGGTATGGGCTATAGCCCATGTTCAAAAATGATGAAAAACGAGTTTCTTTTTTTTTTCAAAATTTCAAAAAACGATGGGCTATAACCCATGTTTTTTTTTTTTTTTCATTTTTTTCAAATCCTCAAAAATGATGAAAAACGGCGTGCTATAGTATGCCATACGGTATGGGCTATAGCCCATGTTCAAAAATGAAGAAAAACAAGGTTATTTATTTATTTTTCAAGATTTCAAAAAACGATGGGCTATAACCCATGTTTTTTTTTTTTCATTTTTTTCAAATCCTCAAAAATGATGAAAAATGGCGTGCTATAGTATGCCGTACGGTATGGGCTATAGCCCATGTTCAAAAATGATGAAAAACGAGTTTTTTTTTTTTTTTTCAAAGTTTCAAAAAACGATGGGCTATAACCCATGTTTTGTTTTTGTTTTTTCATATCCTCAAAACAGACGTCTAAAACACGTCTATTTTTAGACTTGTTTTAGACGTTTATAAACAGAACTGTCCATCTAAATTCTAAACGGATGGTTAAATATAAGTTCCCGATTGTACCTCACATGCCACTGTGGCACCGTAGATAAACCTGGGGTTTATAAGCAGAACATTCCGGGTTCAATTCTCCTGAAGAACATTTTCACTGTCCATCTAAATTCTAAACGGCTGGTTAAATATAAGTTCCCGATTGTACCTTACATGCCGATGTGGCTCAAAAGATAAATCTGAGGTTCGTAATCCAAAGGTTACTGGATCAAAACTCAAACAAAACTAATACTCAACCAAAGCTGCAGTAATTTGAATTTTTCAAGGCTAGAATAGAAAATAAAAACTCAAAAGCACCAGGAGACATCTGCTGAATGCCCCAAGGTGCCTTGTGGGGCGGCAGTGGCTCAGGGGTAGAGTGCCTGGATGGAAACCATAAGGTTGCCAGTTCAAACCCGGGCTCCCCCAGAGTTACTGTCAAAGTGTCCTTGAGCAAGACACTGAACCCCTAATTGCTCCCGATGTGCTAGTTGGTGCCTTGCATGGTTTCCGCTGCCATCGGTGTATGAATGGGTGAATGTAATGCACAATCTCTGTAAAGCACCTTGGATAAAGGCGCGTAGCGCCTTTATCCAAGGTGCTTTACAGAGATTGTGCATGCACCATTTACCATTTATGTTAAATTGGACATTTTCATGGTAAAAGGTTAGCTGGACAGGGTTCTTTCAGACATAAGCCCCAACCATTACATCTCAGGAAACAGGGGGAGAGAGTCCTCCAGCACCTTGATGTCATGACATGGGACTTGAACCTGCCAACTGTCTGTAGCAGAGGCAACGGGTCAAGCGCTCCACACCATTGAGCCAAGGCACCTTTGGGCAATCAGCAGATGTCTCCTGGTGCTTTTGAGTTTTTATTTTTTATTCAAGCCTTGAAAAGTTCAAATTACTGCAGCATTGAGCTGTAGGAGGAACAGGACTTGAACATGGAATGTCTGTACTGAAAGCCTGATGATTAGACCACTGCACCATCAGTCAGACACTCTCAGGCAAAGTCTCCTGGTAATTTTGAAGTGATCTTTTGTGCGTTAGCCTTCAGTAAAGTTTAAATAACACAGAATCATATTAATCAGATGTTTCTTAGCGCTGTTGTTGAGGTCTTCTTTTGTATGATAGTGTAACAGCCGGGAATCGAACCCTGGTCTCCCACGTGGAAAGCCAACATCTTAACCACTACGACAATTAGAGTTTTGAGGTAGTCAGGCTGAGGCTGTGAGCCACTGCTAGAATAGCAGTAAATGAAGCTCAATAACTAGCATTAAACTTTAGGAAGAGTGGGATTTGAAAATGAACTCTCTGTGCGGAATAACCCCTACTACACCATCACTCAGTAACATCTGCCTCTTTGTACTGTTGAAGCGATCTTTTGTATGTTAGCCTTCAGATAGTAAAGTTGAAAGAATCAAGAGTTGAACATTGAATCACGTTCATCAGAGTGTAACACCCAGGAATCGAACACAGGTCACCTGCACTGAAGGACAACATCTTAACCACTAAGCCAAAGCAACTGCCTATGGCTCAGGGGAGATATGAGACTTTTGAGGTCATCAGGCTGAGGCTGTGAGCCACTGCTATACAATAAAAAAAATCAAAAAACGATGGGCTATAACCCATGTTTTTTTTTTTTTCATTTTTTTCAAATCCTCAAAAATGATGAAAAACGGCGTGCTATAGTATGCCGTACGGTATGGGCTATAGCCCATGTTCAAAAATGATGAAAAACGAGGTTATTTTTTTTTTCCAAAATTTCAAAAAACGATGGGCTATAACCCATGTTTTTTTTTTTGTTTTTTTTTCAAATCCTCAAAAACGATGAAAAACGGCGTGCTATAGTATGCCGTATGGTATGGGCTATAGCCCATGTTCAAAAATGAAGAAAAACAAGGTTATTTATTTATTTTTCAAGATTTCAAAAAACGATGGGCTATAACCCATGTTTTTTTTTTTTCATTTTTTTCAAATCCTCAAAAATGATGAACAATGGCGTGCTATAGTATGCCGTACGGTATGGGCTATAGCCCATGTTCAAAAATGAAGAAAAACAAGGTTATTTATTTATTTTTCAAGATTTCAAAAAACGATGGGCTATAACCCATGTTTTTTTTTTTTCATTTTTTTCAAATCCTCAAAAATGATGAAAAATGGCGTGCTATAGTATGCCGTACGGTATGGGCTATAGCCCATGTTCAAAAATGATGAAAAACGAGTTTTTTTTTTTTTTTTCAAAATTTCAAAAAACGATGGGCTATAACCCATGTTTTGTTTTTGTTTTTTCATATCCTCAAAACAGACGTCTAAAACACGTCTATTTTTAGACTTGTTTTAGACGTTTATAAACAGAACTGTCCATCTAAATTCTAAACGGATGGTTAAATATAAGTTCCCGATTGTACCTCACATGCCACTGTGGCACCGTAGATAAACCTGGGGTTTATAAGCAGAACATTCCGGGTTCAATTCTCCTGAAGAACATTTTCACTGTCCATCTAAATTCTAAACGGCTGGTTAAATATAAGTTCCCGATTGTACCTTACATGCCGATGTGGCTCAAAAGATAAATCTGAGGTTCGTAATCCAAAGGTTACTGGTTCAAATCTCAAACAAAACTAATACTCAACCAAAGCTGCAGTAATTTGAATTTTTCAAGGCTAGAATAGAAAATAAAAACTCAAAAGCACCAGGAGACATCTGCTGAATGCCCCAAGGTGCCTTGTGGGGCGGCAGTGGCTCAGGGGTAGAGTGCCTGGATGGTAACCATAAGGTTGCCAGTTCAAACCCGGGCTCCCCCAGAGTTACTGTCAAAGTGTCCTTGAGCAAGACACTGAACCCCTAATTGCTCCCGATGTGCTAGTTGGTGCCTTGCATGGTTTCCGCTGCCATCAGTGTATGAATGGGTGAATGTAATGCACAATCGCGCCTTTATCCAAGGTGCTTTACAGAGATTGTGCATGCACCATTTACCATTTATGTTAAATTGGACATTTTCATGGTAAAAGGTTAGCTGGACAGGGTTCTTTCAGACATAAGCCCCAACCATTACATCTCAGGAAACAGGGGGAGAGAGTCCTCCAGCACCTTGATGTCATGACATGGGACTTGAACCTGCCAACTGTCTGTAGCAGAGGCAACGGGTCAAGCGCTCCACACCATTGAGCCAAGGCACCTTTGGGCAATCAGCAGATGTCTCCTGGTGCTTTTGAGTTTTTATTTTTTATTCAAGCCTTGAAAAGTTCAAATTACTGCAGCATTGAGCTGTAGGAGGAACAGGACTTGAACATGGAATGTCTGTACTGAAAGCCTGATGATTAGACCACTGCACCATCAGTCAGACACTCTCAGGCAAAGTCTCCTGGTAATTTTGAAGTGATCTTTTGTGCGTTAGCCTTCAGTAAAGTTTAAATAACACAGAATCATATTAATCAGATGTTTCTTAGCGCTGTTGTTGAGGTCTTCTTTTGTATGATAGTGTAACAGCCGGGAATCGAACCCTGGTCTCCCACGTGGAAAGCCAACATCTTAACCACTACGACAATTAGAGTTTTGAGGTAGTCAGGCTGAGGCTGTGAGCCACTGCTAGAATAGCAGTAAATGAAGCTCAATAACTAGCATTAAACTTTAGGAAGAGTGGGATTTGAAAATGAACTCTCTGTGCGGAATAACCCCTACTACACCATCACTCAGTAACATCTGCCTCTTTGTACTGTTGAAGCGATCTTTTGTATGTTAGCCTTCAGATAGTAAAGTTGAAAGAATCAAGAGTTGAACATTGAATCACGTTCATCAGAGTGTAACACCCAGGAATCGAACACAGGTCACCTGCACTGAAGGACAACATCTTAACCACTAAGCCAAAGCAACTGCCTATGGCTCAGGGGAGATATGAGACTTTTGAGGTCATCAGGCTGAGGCTGTGAGCCACTGCTATACAATAAAAAAAATCAAAAAACGATGGGCTATAACCCATGTTTTTTTTTTTTTCATTTTTTTCAAATCCTCAAAAATGATGAAAAACGGCGTGCTATAGTATGCCGTACGGTATGGGCTATAGCCCATGTTCAAAAATGATGAAAAACGAGGTTATTTTTTTTTTTCAAAATTTCAAAAAACGATGGGCTATAACCCATGTTTTTTTTTTTTTTTTTTTTTTCAAATCCTCAAAAACGATGAAAAACGGCGTGCTATAGTATGCCGTATGGTATGGGCTATAGCCCATGTTCAAAAATGATGAAAAACGAGTTTCTTTTTTTTTTCAAAATTTCAAAAAACGATGGGCTATAACCCATGTTTTTTTTTTTTTTTCATTTTTTTCAAATCCTCAAAAATGATGAAAAACGGCGTGCTATAGTATGCCATACGGTATGGGCTATAGCCCATGTTCAAAAATGAAGAAAAACAAGGTTATTTATTTATTTTTCAAGATTTCAAAAAACGATGGGCTATAACCCATGTTTTTTTTTTTTCATTTTTTTCAAATCCTCAAAAATGATGAAAAATGGCGTGCTATAGTATGCCGTACGGTATGGGCTATAGCCCATGTTCAAAAATGATGAAAAACGAGGTTATTTTTTTTTTCCAAAATTTCAAAAAACGATGGGCTATAACCCATGTTTTTTTTTTGTTTTTTTTTTCAAATCCTCAAAAACGATGAAAAACGGCGTGCTATAGTATGCCGTATGGTATGGGCTATAGCCCATGTTCAAAAATGATGAAAAACGAGTTTCTTTTTTTTTTTCAAAATTTCAAAAAACGATGGGCTATAACCCATGTTTTGTTTTTTTTTTCATTTTTTTCAAATCCTCAAAAATGATGAAAAACGGCGTGCTATAGTATGCCATACGGTATGGGCTATAGCCCATGTTCAAAAATGAAGAAAAACAAGGTTATTTATTTATTTTTCAAGATTTCAAAAAACGATGGGCTATAACCCATGTTTTTTTTTTTTCATTTTTTTCAAATCCTCAAAAATGATGAAAAATGGCGTGCTATAGTATGCCGTACGGTATGGGCTATAGCCCATGTTCAAAAATGATGAAAAACGAGGTTATTTTTTTTTTCCAAAATTTCAAAAAACGATGGGCTATAACCCATGTTTTTTTTTTGTTTTTTTTTTCAAATCCTCAAAAACGATGAAAAACGGCGTGCTATAGTATGCCGTATGGTATGGGCTATAGCCCATGTTCAAAAATGATGAAAAACGAGTTTCTTTTTTTTTTTCAAAATTTCAAAAAACGATGGGCTATAACCCATGTTTTGTTTTTTTTTTCATTTTTTTCAAATCCTCAAAAATGATGAAAAACGGCGTGCTATAGTATGCCATACGGTATGGGCTATAGCCCATGTTCAAAAATGAAGAAAAACAAGGTTATTTATTTATTTTTCAAGATTTCAAAAAACGATGGGCTATAACCCATGTTTTTTTTTTTTCATTTTTTTCAAATCCTCAAAAATGATGAAAAATGGCGTGCTATAGTATGCCGTACGGTATGGGCTATAGCCCATGTTCAAAAATGATGAAAAACGAGTTTTTTTTTTTTTTTTCAAAGTTTCAAAAAACGATGGGCTATAACCCATGTTTTGTTTTTGTTTTTTCATATCCTCAAAACAGACGTCTAAAACACGTCTATTTTTAGACTTGTTTTAGACGTTTATAAACAGAACTGTCCATCTAAATTCTAAACGGATGGTTAAATATAAGTTCCCGATTGTACCTCACATGCCACTGTGGCACCGTAGATAAACCTGGGGTTTATAAGCAGAACATTCCGGGTTCAATTCTCCTGAAGAACATTTTCACTGTCCATCTAAATTCTAAACGGCTGGTTAAATATAAGTTCCCGATTGTACCTTACATGCCGATGTGGCTCAAAAGATAAATCTGAGGTTCGTAATCCAAAGGTTACTGGTTCAAAACTCAAACAAAACTAATACTCAACCAAAGCTGCAGTAATTTGAATTTTTCAAGGCTAGAATAGAAAATAAAAACTCAAAAGCACCAGGAGACATCTGCTGAATGCCCCAAGGTGCCTTGTGGGGCGGCAGTGGCTCAGGGGTAGAGTGCCTGGATGGTAACCATAAGGTTGCCAGTTCAAACCCGGGCTCCCCCAGAGTTACTGTCAAAGTGTCCTTGAGCAAGACACTGAACCCCTAATTGCTCCCGATGTGCTAGTTGGTGCCTTGCATGGTTTCCGCTGCCATCGGTGTATGAATGGGTGAATGTAATGCACAATCTCTGTAAAGCACCTTGGATAAAGGCGCGTAGCGCCTTTATCCAAGGTGCTTTACAGAGATTGTGCATGCACCATTTACCATTTATGTTAAATTGGACATTTTCATGGTAAAAGGTTAGCTGGACAGGGTTCTTTCAGACATAAGCCCCAACCATTACATCTCAGGAAACAGGGGGAGAGAGTCCTCCAGCACCTTGATGTCATGACATGGGACTTGAACCTGCCAACTGTCTGTAGCAGAGGCAACGGGTCAAGCGCTCCACACCATTGAGCCAAGGCACCTTTGGGCAATCAGCAGATGTCTCCTGGTGCTTTTGAGTTTTTATTTTTTATTCAAGCCTTGAAAAGTTCAAATTACTGCAGCATTGAGCTGTAGGAGGAACAGGACTTGAACATGGAATGTCTGTACTGAAAGCCTGATGATTAGACCACTGCACCATCAGTCAGACACTCTCAGGCAAAGTCTCCTGGTAATTTTGAAGTGATCTTTTGTGCGTTAGCCTTCAGTAAAGTTTAAATAACACAGAATCATATTAATCAGATGTTTCTTAGCGCTGTTGTTGAGGTCTTCTTTTGTATGATAGTGTAACAGCCGGGAATCGAACCCTGGTCTCCCACGTGGAAAGCCAACATCTTAACCACTACGACAATTAGAGTTTTGAGGTAGTCAGGCTGAGGCTGTGAGCCACTGCTAGAATAGCAGTAAATGAAGCTCAATAACTAGCATTAAACTTTAGGAAGAGTGGGATTTGAAAATGAACTCTCTGTGCGGAATAACCCCTACTACACCATCACTCAGTAACATCTGCCTCTTTGTACTGTTGAAGCGATCTTTTGTATGTTAGCCTTCAGATAGTAAAGTTGAAAGAATCAAGAGTTGAACATTGAATCACGTTCATCAGAGTGTAACACCCAGGAATCGAACACAGGTCACCTGCACTGAAGGACAACATCTTAACCACTAAGCCAAAGCAACTGCCTATGGCTCAGGGGAGATATGAGACTTTTGAGGTCATCAGGCTGAGGCTGTGAGCCACTGCTATACAATAAAAAAAATCAAAAAACGATGGGCTATAACCCATGTTTTTTTTTTTTTCATTTTTTTCAAATCCTCAAAAATGATGAAAAACGGCGTGCTATAGTATGCCGTACGGTATGGGCTATAGCCCATGTTCAAGAATGATGAAAAACGAGGTTATTTTTTTTTTTCAAAATTTCAAAAAACGATGGGCTATAACCCATGTTTTTTTTTTTTTTTTTTTTTTTAATCCTCAAAAACGATGAAAAACGGCGTGCTATAGTATGCCGTATGGTATGGGCTATAGCCCATGTTCAAAAATGATGAAAAACGAGTTTCTTTTTTTTTTTCAAAATTTCAAAAAACGATGGGCTATAACCCATGTTTTGTTTTTTTTTCCATTTTTTTCAAATCCTCAAAAATGATGAAAAACGGCGTGCTATAGTATGCCATACGGTATGGGCTATAGCCCATGTTCAAAAATGAAGAAAAACAAGGTTATTTATTTATTTTTCAAGATTTCAAAAAACGATGGGCTATAACCCATGTTTTTTTTTTTTCATTTTTTTCAAATCCTCAAAAATGATGAAAAATGGCGTGCTATAGTATGCCGTACGGTATGGGCTATAGCCCATGTTCAAAAATGATGAAAAACGAGTTTTTCTTTTTTTTTTCAAAGTTTCAAAAAACGATGGGCTATAACCCATGTTTTGTTTTTGTTTTTTCATATCCTCAAAACAGACGTCTAAAACACGTCTATTTTTAGACTTGTTTTAGACGTTTATAAACAGAACTGTCCATCTAAATTCTAAACGGATGGTTAAATATAAGTTCCCGATTGTACCTCACATGCCACTGTGGCACCGTAGATAAACCTGGGGTTTATAAGCAGAACATTCCGGGTTCAATTCTCCTGAAGAACATTTTCACTGTCCATCTAAATTCTAAACGGCTGGTTAAATATAAGTTCCCGATTGTACCTTACATGCCGATGTGGCTCAAAAGATAAATCTGAGGTTCGTAATCCAAAGGTTACTGGATCAAAACTCAAACAAAACTAATACTCAACCAAAGCTGCAGTAATTTGAATTTTTCAAGGCTAGAATAGAAAATAAAAACTCAAAAGCACCAGGAGACATCTGCTGAATGCCCCAAGGTGCCTTGTGGGGCGGCAGTGGCTCAGGGGTAGAGTGCCTGGATGGAAACCATAAGGTTGCCAGTTCAAACCCGGGCTCCCCCAGAGTTACTGTCAAAGTGTCCTTGAGCAAGACACTGAACCCCTAATTGCTCCCGATGTGCTAGTTGGTGCCTTGCATGGTTTCCGCTGCCATCGGTGTATGAATGGGTGAATGTAATGCACAATCTCTGTAAAGCACCTTGGATAAAGGCGCTACGCGCCTTTATCCAAGGTGCTTTACAGAGATTGTGCATGCACCATTTACCATTTATGTTAAATTGGACATTTTCATGGTAAAAGGTTAGCTGGACAGGGTTCTTTCAGACATAAGCCCCAACCATTACATCTCAGGAAACAGGGGGAGAGAGTCCTCCAGCACCTTGATGTCATGACATGGGACTTGAACCTGCCAACTGTCTGTAGCAGAGGCAACGGGTCAAGCGCTCCACACCATTGAGCCAAGGCACCTTTGGGCAATCAGCAGATGTCTCCTGGTGCTTTTGAGTTTTTATTTTTTATTCAAGCCTTGAAAAGTTCAAATTACTGCAGCATTGAGCTGTAGGAGGAACAGGACTTGAACATGGAATGTCTGTACTGAAAGCCTGATGATTAGACCACTGCACCATCAGTCAGACACTCTCAGGCAAAGTCTCCTGGTAATTTTGAAGTGATCTTTTGTGCGTTAGCCTTCAGTAAAGTTTAAATAACACAGAATCATATTAATCAGATGTTTCTTAGCGCTGTTGTTGAGGTCTTCTTTTGTATGATAGTGTAACAGCCGGGAATCGAACCCTGGTCTCCCACGTGGAAAGCCAACATCTTAACCACTACGACAATTAGAGTTTTGAGGTAGTCAGGCTGAGGCTGTGAGCCACTGCTAGAATAGCAGTAAATGAAGCTCAATAACTAGCATTAAACTTTAGGAAGAGTGGGATTTGAAAATGAACTCTCTGTGCGGAATAACCCCTACTACACCATCACTCAGTAACATCTGCCTCTTTGTACTGTTGAAGCGATCTTTTGTATGTTAGCCTTCAGATAGTAAAGTTGAAAGAATCAAGAGTTGAACATTGAATCACGTTCATCAGAGTGTAACACCCAGGAATCGAACACAGGTCACCTGCACTGAAGGACAACATCTTAACCACTAAGCCAAAGCAACTGCCTATGGCTCAGGGGAGATATGAGACTTTTGAGGTCATCAGGCTGAGGCTGTGAGCCACTGCTATACAATAAAAAAAATCAAAAAACGATGGGCTATAACCCATGTTTTTTTTTTTTTCATTTTTTTCAAATCCTCAAAAATGATGAAAAACGGCGTGCTATAGTATGCCGTACGGTATGGGCTATAGCCCATGTTCAAAAATGATGAAAAACGAGGTTATTTTTTTTTCTCCAAAATTTCAAAAAACGATGGGCTATAACCCATGTTTTTTTTTTGTTTTTTTTTTCAAATCCTCAAAAACGATGAAAAACGGCGTGCTATAGTATGCCGTATGGTATGGGCTATAGCCCATGTTCAAAAATGATGAAAAACGAGTTTCTTTTTTTTTTTCAAAATTTCAAAAAACGATGGGCTATAACCCATGTTTTGTTTTTTTTTTCATTTTTTTCAAATCCTCAAAAATGATGAAAAACGGCGTGCTATAGTATGCCATACGGTATGGGCTATAGCCCATGTTCAAAAATGAAGAAAAACAAGGTTATTTATTTATTTTTCAAGATTTCAAAAAACGATGGGCTATAACCCATGTTTTTTTTTTTTCATTTTTTTCAAATCCTCAAAAATGATGAAAAATGGCGTGCTATAGTATGCCGTACGGTATGGGCTATAGCCCATGTTCAAAAATGATGAAAAACGAGTTTTTTTTTTTTTTTTCAAAGTTTCAAAAAACGATGGGCTATAACCCATGTTTTGTTTTTGTTTTTTCATATCCTCAAAACAGACGTCTAAAACACGTCTATTTTTAGACTTGTTTTAGACGTTTATAAACAGAACTGTCCATCTAAATTCTAAACGGATGGTTAAATATAAGTTCCCGATTGTACCTCACATGCCACTGTGGCACCGTAGATAAACCTGGGGTTTATAAGCAGAACATTCCGGGTTCAATTCTCCTGAAGAACATTTTCACTGTCCATCTAAATTCTAAACGGCTGGTTAAATATAAGTTCCCGATTGTACCTTACATGCCGATGTGGCTCAAAAGATAAATCTGAGGTTCGTAATCCAAAGGTTACTGGTTCAAAACTCAAACAAAACTAATACTCAACCAAAGCTGCAGTAATTTGAATTTTTCAAGGCTAGAATAGAAAATAAAAACTCAAAAGCACCAGGAGACATCTGCTGAATGCCCCAAGGTGCCTTGTGGGGCGGCAGTGGCTCAGGGGTAGAGTGCCTGGATGGTAACCATAAGGTTGCCAGTTCAAACCCGGGCTCCCCCAGAGTTACTGTCAAAGTGTCCTTGAGCAAGACACTGAACCCCTAATTGCTCCCGATGTGCTAGTTGGTGCCTTGCATGGTTTCCGCTGCCATCGGTGTATGAATGGGTGAATGTAATGCACAATCTCTGTAAAGCACCTTGGATAAAGGCGCGTAGCGCCTTTATCCAAGGTGCTTTACAGAGATTGTGCATGCACCATTTACCATTTATGTTAAATTGGACATTTTCATGGTAAAAGGTTAGCTGGACAGGGTTCTTTCAGACATAAGCCCCAACCATTACATCTCAGGAAACAGGGGGAGAGAGTCCTCCAGCACCTTGATGTCATGACATGGGACTTGAACCTGCCAACTGTCTGTAGCAGAGGCAACGGGTCAAGCGCTCCACACCATTGAGCCAAGGCACCTTTGGGCAATCAGCAGATGTCTCCTGGTGCTTTTGAGTTTTTATTTTTTATTCAAGCCTTGAAAAGTTCAAATTACTGCAGCATTGAGCTGTAGGAGGAACAGGACTTGAACATGGAATGTCTGTACTGAAAGCCTGATGATTAGACCACTGCACCATCAGTCAGACACTCTCAGGCAAAGTCTCCTGGTAATTTTGAAGTGATCTTTTGTGCGTTAGCCTTCAGTAAAGTTTAAATAACACAGAATCATATTAATCAGATGTTTCTTAGCGCTGTTGTTGAGGTCTTCTTTTGTATGATAGTGTAACAGCCGGGAATCGAACCCTGGTCTCCCACGTGGAAAGCCAACATCTTAACCACTACGACAATTAGAGTTTTGAGGTAGTCAGGCTGAGGCTGTGAGCCACTGCTAGAATAGCAGTAAATGAAGCTCAATAACTAGCATTAAACTTTAGGAAGAGTGGGATTTGAAAATGAACTCTCTGTGCGGAATAACCCCTACTACACCATCACTCAGTAACATCTGCCTCTTTGTACTGTTGAAGCGATCTTTTGTATGTTAGCCTTCAGATAGTAAAGTTGAAAGAATCAAGAGTTGAACATTGAATCACGTTCATCAGAGTGTAACACCCAGGAATCGAACACAGGTCACCTGCACTGAAGGACAACATCTTAACCACTAAGCCAAAGCAACTGCCTATGGCTCAGGGGAGATATGAGACTTTTGAGGTCATCAGGCTGAGGCTGTGAGCCACTGCTATACAATAAAAAAAATCAAAAAACGATGGGCTATAACCCATGTTTTTTTTTTTTTCATTTTTTTCAAATCCTCAAAAACGATGAAAAACGGCGTGCTATAGTATGCCGTACGGTATGGGCTATAGCCCATGTTCAAAAATGATGAAAAACGAGGTTATTTTTTTTTTTCAAAATTTCAAAAAACGATGGGCTATAACCCATGTTTTTTTTTTTTTTTTTTTTTCAAATCCTCAAAAACGATGAAAAACGGCGTGCTATAGTATGCCGTATGGTATGGGCTATAGCCCATGTTCAAAAATGATGAAAAACGAGTTTCTTTTTTTTTTTCAAAATTTCAAAAAACGATGGGCTATAACCCATGTTTTTTTTTTTTTTTCATTTTTTTCAAATCCTCAAAAATGATGAAAAACGGCGTGCTATAGTATGCCATACGGTATGGGCTATAGCCCATGTTCAAAAATGAAGAAAAACAAGGTTATTTATTTATTTTTCAAGATTTCAAAAAACGATGGGCTATAACCCATGTTTTTTTTTTTTCATTTTTTTCAAATCCTCAAAAATGATGAAAAATGGCGTGCTATAGTATGCCGTACGGTATGGGCTATAGCCCATGTTCAAAAATGATGAAAAACGAGTTTTTTTTTTTTTTTTCAAAGTTTCAAAAAACGATGGGCTATAACCCATGTTTTGTTTTTGTTTTTTCATATCCTCAAAACAGACGTCTAAAACACGTCTATTTTTAGACTTGTTTTAGACGTTTATAAACAGAACTGTCCATCTAAATTCTAAACGGATGGTTAAATATAAGTTCCCGATTGTACCTCACATGCCACTGTGGCACCGTAGATAAACCTGGGGTTTATAAGCAGAACATTCCGGGTTCAATTCTCCTGAAGAACATTTTCACTGTCCATCTAAATTCTAAACGGCTGGTTAAATATAAGTTCCCGATTGTACCTTACATGCCGATGTGGCTCAAAAGATAAATCTGAGGTTCGTAATCCAAAGGTTACTGGTTCAAAACTCAAACAAAACTAATACTCAACCAAAGCTGCAGTAATTTGAATTTTTCAAGGCTAGAATAGAAAATAAAAACTCAAAAGCACCAGGAGACATCTGCTGAATGCCCCAAGGTGCCTTGTGGGGCGGCAGTGGCTCAGGGGTAGAGTGCCTGGATGGTAACCATAAGGTTGCCAGTTCAAACCCGGGCTCCCCCAGAGTTACTGTCAAAGTGTCCTTGAGCAAGACACTGAACCCCTAATTGCTCCCGATGTGCTAGTTGGTGCCTTGCATGGTTTCCGCTGCCATCGGTGTATGAATGGGTGAATGTAATGCACAATCTCTGTAAAGCACCTTGGATAAAGGCGCGTAGCGCCTTTATCCAAGGTGCTTTACAGAGATTGTGCATGCACCATTTACCATTTATGTTAAATTGGACATTTTCATGGTAAAAGGTTAGCTGGACAGGGTTCTTTCAGACATAAGCCCCAACCATTACATCTCAGGAAACAGGGGGAGAGAGTCCTCCAGCACCTTGATGTCATGACATGGGACTTGAACCTGCCAACTGTCTGTAGCAGAGGCAACGGGTCAAGCGCTCCACACCATTGAGCCAAGGCACCTTTGGGCAATCAGCAGATGTCTCCTGGTGCTTTTGAGTTTTTATTTTTTATTCAAGCCTTGAAAAGTTCAAATTACTGCAGCATTGAGCTGTAGGAGGAACAGGACTTGAACATGGAATGTCTGTACTGAAAGCCTGATGATTAGACCACTGCACCATCAGTCAGACACTCTCAGGCAAAGTCTCCTGGTAATTTTGAAGTGATCTTTTGTGCGTTAGCCTTCAGTAAAGTTTAAATAACACAGAATCATATTAATCAGATGTTTCTTAGCGCTGTTGTTGAGGTCTTCTTTTGTATGATAGTGTAACAGCCGGGAATCGAACCCTGGTCTCCCACGTGGAAAGCCAACATCTTAACCACTACGACAATTAGAGTTTTGAGGTAGTCAGGCTGAGGCTGTGAGCCACTGCTAGAATAGCAGTAAATGAAGCTCAATAACTAGCATTAAACTTTAGGAAGAGTGGGATTTGAAAATGAACTCTCTGTGCGGAATAACCCCTACTACACCATCACTCAGTAACATCTGCCTCTTTGTACTGTTGAAGCGATCTTTTGTATGTTAGCCTTCAGATAGTAAAGTTGAAAGAATCAAGAGTTGAACATTGAATCACGTTCATCAGAGTGTAACACCCAGGAATCGAACACAGGTCACCTGCACTGAAGGACAACATCTTAACCACTAAGCCAAAGCAACTGCCTATGGCTCAGGGGAGATATGAGACTTTTGAGGTCATCAGGCTGAGGCTGTGAGCCACTGCTATACAATAAAAAAAATCAAAAAACGATGGGCTATAACCCATGTTTTTTTTTTTTTCATTTTTTTCAAATCCTCAAAAATGATGAAAAACGGCGTGCTATAGTATGCCGTACGGTATGGGCTATAGCCCATGTTCAAAAATGATGAAAAACGAGGTTATTTTTTTTTTTCAAAATTTCAAAAAACGATGGGCTATAACCCATGTTTTTTTTTTTTTTTTTTTTTTCAAATCCTCAAAAACGATGAAAAACGGCGTGCTATAGTATGCCGTATGGTATGGGCTATAGCCCATGTTCAAAAATGATGAAAAACGAGTTTCTTTTTTTTTTCCAAAATTTCAAAAAACGATGGGCTATAACCCATGTTTTTTTTTTTTTTTCATTTTTTTCAAATCCTCAAAAATGATGAAAAACGGCGTGCTATAGTATGCCATACGGTATGGGCTATAGCCCATGTTCAAAAATGAAGAAAAACAAGGTTATTTATTTATTTTTCAAGATTTCAAAAAACGATGGGCTATAACCCATGTTTTTTTTTTTTCATTTTTTTCAAATCCTCAAAAATGATGAAAAATGGCGTGCTATAGTATGCCGTACGGTATGGGCTATAGCCCATGTTCAAAAATGATGAAAAACGAGTTTTTTTTTTTTTTTTCAAAGTTTCAAAAAACGATGGGCTATAACCCATGTTTTGTTTTTGTTTTTTCATATCCTCAAAACAGACGTCTAAAACACGTCTATTTTTAGACTTGTTTTAGACGTTTATAAACAGAACTGTCCATCTAAATTCTAAACGGATGGTTAAATATAAGTTCCCGATTGTACCTCACATGCCACTGTGGCACCGTAGATAAACCTGGGGTTTATAAGCAGAACATTCCGGGTTCAATTCTCCTGAAGAACATTTTCACTGTCCATCTAAATTCTAAACGGCTGGTTAAATATAAGTTCCCGATTGTACCTTACATGCCGATGTGGCTCAAAAGATAAATCTGAGGTTCGTAATCCAAAGGTTACTGGTTCAAAACTCAAACAAAACTAATACTCAACCAAAGCTGCAGTAATTTGAATTTTTCAAGGCTAGAATAGAAAATAAAAACTCAAAAGCACCAGGAGACATCTGCTGAATGCCCCAAGGTGCCTTGTGGGGCGGCAGTGGCTCAGGGGTAGAGTGCCTGGATGGTAACCATAAGGTTGCCAGTTCAAACCCGGGCTCCCCCAGAGTTACTGTCAAAGTGTCCTTGAGCAAGACACTGAACCCCTAATTGCTCCCGATGTGCTAGTTGGTGCCTTGCATGGTTTCCGCTGCCATCGGTGTATGAATGGGTGAATGTAATGCACAATCTCTGTAAAGCACCTTGGATAAAGGCGCGTAGCGCCTTTATCCAAGGTGCTTTACAGAGATTGTGCATGCACCATTTACCATTTATGTTAAATTGGACATTTTCATGGTAAAAGGTTAGCTGGACAGGGTTCTTTCAGACATAAGCCCCAACCATTACATCTCAGGAAACAGGGGGAGAGAGTCCTCCAGCACCTTGATGTCATGACATGGGACTTGAACCTGCCAACTGTCTGTAGCAGAGGCAACGGGTCAAGCGCTCCACACCATTGAGCCAAGGCACCTTTGGGCAATCAGCAGATGTCTCCTGGTGCTTTTGAGTTTTTATTTTTTATTCAAGCCTTGAAAAGTTCAAATTACTGCAGCATTGAGCTGTAGGAGGAACAGGACTTGAACATGGAATGTCTGTACTGAAAGCCTGATGATTAGACCACTGCACCATCAGTCAGACACTCTCAGGCAAAGTCTCCTGGTAATTTTGAAGTGATCTTTTGTGCGTTAGCCTTCAGTAAAGTTTAAATAACACAGAATCATATTAATCAGATGTTTCTTAGCGCTGTTGTTGAGGTCTTCTTTTGTATGATAGTGTAACAGCCGGGAATCGAACCCTGGTCTCCCACGTGGAAAGCCAACATCTTAACCACTACGACAATTAGAGTTTTGAGGTAGTCAGGCTGAGGCTGTGAGCCACTGCTAGAATAGCAGTAAATGAAGCTCAATAACTAGCATTAAACTTTAGGAAGAGTGGGATTTGAAAATGAACTCTCTGTGCGGAATAACCCCTACTACACCATCACTCAGTAACATCTGCCTCTTTGTACTGTTGAAGCGATCTTTTGTATGTTAGCCTTCAGATAGTAAAGTTGAAAGAATCAAGAGTTGAACATTGAATCACGTTCATCAGAGTGTAACACCCAGGAATCGAACACAGGTCACCTGCACTGAAGGACAACATCTTAACCACTAAGCCAAAGCAACTGCCTATGGCTCAGGGGAGATATGAGACTTTTGAGGTCATCAGGCTGAGGCTGTGAGCCACTGCTATACAATAAAAAAAATCAAAAAACGATGGGCTATAACCCATGTTTTTTTTTTTTTCATTTTTTTCAAATCCTCAAAAATGATGAAAAACGGCGTGCTATAGTATGCCGTACGGTATGGGCTATAGCCCATGTTCAAAAATGATGAAAAACGAGGTTATTTTTTTTTTCCAAAATTTCAAAAAACGATGGGCTATAACCCATGTTTTTTTTTTTTTTTTTTTTTCAAATCCTCAAAAACGATGAAAAACGGCGTGCTATAGTATGCCGTATGGTATGGGCTATAGCCCATGTTCAAAAATGATGAAAAACGAGTTTCTTTTTTTTTTTCAAAATTTCAAAAAACGATGGGCTATAACCCATGTTTTGTTTTTTTTTTCATTTTTTTCAAATCCTCAAAAATGATGAAAAACGGCGTGCTATAGTATGCCATACGGTATGGGCTATAGCCCATGTTCAAAAATGAAGAAAAACAAGGTTATTTATTTATTTTTCAAGATTTCAAAAAACGATGGGCTATAACCCATGTTTTTTTTTTTTCATTTTTTTCAAATCCTCAAAAATGATGAAAAATGGCGTGCTATAGTATGCCGTACGGTATGGGCTATAGCCCATGTTCAAAAATGATGAAAAACGAGTTTTTTTTTTTTTTTTCAAAGTTTCAAAAAACGATGGGCTATAACCCATGTTTTGTTTTTGTTTTTTCATATCCTCAAAACAGACGTCTAAAACACGTCTATTTTTAGACTTGTTTTAGACGTTTATAAACAGAACTGTCCATCTAAATTCTAAACGGATGGTTAAATATAAGTTCCCGATTGTACCTCACATGCCACTGTGGCACCGTAGATAAACCTGGGGTTTATAAGCAGAACATTCCGGGTTCAATTCTCCTGAAGAACATTTTCACTGTCCATCTAAATTCTAAACGGCTGGTTAAATATAAGTTCCCGATTGTACCTTACATGCCGATGTGGCTCAAAAGATAAATCTGAGGTTCGTAATCCAAAGGTTACTGGTTCAAAACTCAAACAAAACTAATACTCAACCAAAGCTGCAGTAATTTGAATTTTTCAAGGCTAGAATAGAAAATAAAAACTCAAAAGCACCAGGAGACATCTGCTGAATGCCCCAAGGTGCCTTGTGGGGCGGCAGTGGCTCAGGGGTAGAGTGCCTGGATGGTAACCATAAGGTTGCCAGTTCAAACCCGGGCTCCCCCAGAGTTACTGTCAAAGTGTCCTTGAGCAAGACACTGAACCCCTAATTGCTCCCGATGTGCTAGTTGGTGCCTTGCATGGTTTCCGCTGCCATCGGTGTATGAATGGGTGAATGTAATGCACAATCTCTGTAAAGCACCTTGGATAAAGGCGCGTAGCGCCTTTATCCAAGGTGCTTTACAGAGATTGTGCATGCACCATTTACCATTTATGTTAAATTGGACATTTTCATGGTAAAAGGTTAGCTGGACAGGGTTCTTTCAGACATAAGCCCCAACCATTACATCTCAGGAAACAGGGGGAGAGAGTCCTCCAGCACCTTGATGTCATGACATGGGACTTGAACCTGCCAACTGTCTGTAGCAGAGGCAACGGGTCAAGCGCTCCACACCATTGAGCCAAGGCACCTTTGGGCAATCAGCAGATGTCTCCTGGTGCTTTTGAGTTTTTATTTTTTATTCAAGCCTTGAAAAGTTCAAATTACTGCAGCATTGAGCTGTAGGAGGAACAGGACTTGAACATGGAATGTCTGTACTGAAAGCCTGATGATTAGACCACTGCACCATCAGTCAGACACTCTCAGGCAAAGTCTCCTGGTAATTTTGAAGTGATCTTTTGTGCGTTAGCCTTCAGTAAAGTTTAAATAACACAGAATCATATTAATCAGATGTTTCTTAGCGCTGTTGTTGAGGTCTTCTTTTGTATGATAGTGTAACAGCCGGGAATCGAACCCTGGTCTCCCACGTGGAAAGCCAACATCTTAACCACTACGACAATTAGAGTTTTGAGGTAGTCAGGCTGAGGCTGTGAGCCACTGCTAGAATAGCAGTAAATGAAGCTCAATAACTAGCATTAAACTTTAGGAAGAGTGGGATTTGAAAATGAACTCTCTGTGCGGAATAACCCCTACTACACCATCACTCAGTAACATCTGCCTCTTTGTACTGTTGAAGCGATCTTTTGTATGTTAGCCTTCAGATAGTAAAGTTGAAAGAATCAAGAGTTGAACATTGAATCACGTTCATCAGAGTGTAACACCCAGGAATCGAACACAGGTCACCTGCACTGAAGGACAACATCTTAACCACTAAGCCAAAGCAACTGCCTATGGCTCAGGGGAGATATGAGACTTTTGAGGTCATCAGGCTGAGGCTGTGAGCCACTGCTATACAATAAAAAAAATCAAAAAACGATGGGCTATAACCCATGTTTTTTTTTTTTTCATTTTTTTCAAATCCTCAAAAATGATGAAAAACGGCGTGCTATAGTATGCCGTACGGTATGGGCTATAGCCCATGTTCAAAAATGATGAAAAACGAGGTTATTTTTTTTTTTCAAAATTTCAAAAAACGATGGGCTATAACCCATGTTTTTTTTTTTTTTTTTTTTTTCAAATCCTCAAAAACGATGAAAAACGGCGTGCTATAGTATGCCGTATGGTATGGGCTATAGCCCATGTTCAAAAATGATGAAAAACGAGTTTCTTTTTTTTTTCCAAAATTTCAAAAAACGATGGGCTATAACCCATGTTTTTTTTTTTTTTTCATTTTTTTCAAATCCTCAAAAATGATGAAAAACGGCGTGCTATAGTATGCCATACGGTATGGGCTATAGCCCATGTTCAAAAATGAAGAAAAACAAGGTTATTTATTTATTTTTCAAGATTTCAAAAAACGATGGGCTATAACCCATGTTTTTTTTTTTTCATTTTTTTCAAATCCTCAAAAATGATGAAAAATGGCGTGCTATAGTATGCCGTACGGTATGGGCTATAGCCCATGTTCAAAAATGATGAAAAACGAGTTTTTTTTTTTTTTTTCAAAGTTTCAAAAAACGATGGGCTATAACCCATGTTTTGTTTTTGTTTTTTCATATCCTCAAAACAGACGTCTAAAACACGTCTATTTTTAGACTTGTTTTAGACGTTTATAAACAGAACTGTCCATCAAAATTCTAAACGGATGGTTAAATATAAGTTCCCGATTGTACCTCACATGCCACTGTGGCACCGTAGATAAACCTGGGGTTTATAAGCAGAACATTCCGCGTTCAATTCTCCTGAAGAACATTTTCACTGTCCATCTAAATTCTAAACGGCTGGTTAAATATAAGTTCCCGATTGTACCTTACATGCCGATGTGGCTCAAAAGATAAATCTGAGGTTCGTAATCCAAAGGTTACTGGTTCAAAACTCAAACAAAACTAATACTCAACCAAAGCTGCAGTAATTTGAATTTTTCAAGGCTAGAATAGAAAATAAAAACTCAAAAGCACCAGGAGACATCTGCTGAATGCCCCAAGGTGCCTTGTGGGGCCGCAGTGGCTCAGGGGTAGAGTGCCTGGATGGTAACCATAAGGTTGCCAGTTCAAACCCGGGCTCCCCCAGAGTTACTGTCAAAGTGTCCTTGAGCAAGACACTGAACCCCTAATTGCTCCCGATGTGCTAGTTGGTGCCTTGCATGGTTTCCGCTGCCATCGGTGTATGAATGGGTGAATGTAATGCACAATCTCTGTAAAGCACCTTGGATAAAGGCGCGTAGCGCCTTTATCCAAGGTGCTTTACAGAGATTGTGCATGCACCATTTACCATTTATGTTAAATTGGACATTTTCATGGTAAAAGGTTAGCTGGACAGGGTTCTTTCAGACATAAGCCCCAACCATTACATCTCAGGAAACAGGGGGAGAGAGTCCTCCAGCACCTTGATGTCATGACATGGGACTTGAACCTGCCAACTGCCTGTAGCAGAGGCAACGGGTCAAGCGCTCCACACCATTACGCCAAGGCACCTTTGGGCATTCAGCAGATGTCTCCTGGTGCTTTTGAGTTTTTATTTTTCATTCAAGCCTTGAAAAGTTCAAATTACTGCAGCATTGAGCTGTAGGAGGAACAGCACTTGAACATGGGATGTCTGTACTGAAAGCCTGATGATTAGACCATTGCACCATCAGTCAGACACTCTCAGGCAAAGTCTCCTGGTCATTTCGAAGTGATCTTTTGTTCGTTAGCCTTCAGTTAGTAAAGTTTAAATAACACAGAATCATATTAATCAGATGTTTCTTAGCGCTGTTGAGGTCTTCTTTTATATGATAGTGTAACAGCCGGGAATCGAACCCTGGTCTCCCACGTGGAAAGCCAACATCTTAACCACTACTACAATTAGAGTTTTGAGGTAATCAGGCTGAGGCTGAGGCTGTGAGCCACTGCTAGAATAGCAGTAAATGAAGCTCAATAACTAGCATTAAACTTTAGGAAGAGTGGGATTTGAAAATGAACTCTCTGTGCGGAATAACCCCTACTACACCATCACTCAGTAACATCTGCCTCTTTGTACTGTTGATGCGATCTTTTGTATGTTAGCCTTCAGATAGTAAAGTTGAAAGAATCAAGAGTTGAACATAGAATCACGTTCATCAGAGTGTAACACCCAGGAATCGAACACAGGTCACCTGCACTGAAGGACAACATCTTAACCACTAAGCCAAAGCAACTGCCTATGGCTCAGGGGAGATATGAGACTTTTGAGGTCATCAGGCTGAGGCTGTGAGCCACTGCTATACAATAAAAAAAATCAAAAAACGATGGGCTATAACCCATGTTTTGTTTTTTTTTCTTCATTTTTTTCAAATCCTCAAAAAGGATGAAAAACGGCGTGCTATAGTATGCCATACGGTATGGGCTATATAGCCCATGTTCAAAAATGATGAAAAACGAGGTTAATTGCAATTCCTCCGCAACACTCCGCAATTTGCTAACGGCCGGTAGTCACAGAATACAAAACTCTGATGCTGGCATTCAAAGCAGTGTTGCGGAGGAATTGCGGAGTGTTGCGGAGGATGCGGAGGAATTGCGGAGTGTTGCGGAGGAATTTTTTCAAATCCTCAAAAATGATGAAAAACGGCATGCTATAGTATGCCCTACGGTAGGGGCTATAGCCCATGTTCAAAAATGATGAAAAACGAGGTTAATTGCAATTCCTCCGCAACACTCCGCAATTTGCTAACGGCCGGTAGTCACAGAATACAAAACTCTGATGCTGGCATTCAAAGCAGTGTTGCGGAGGAACGGTAGGGGCTATAGCCCATGTTCAAAAATGATGAAAAACGAGGCTAAAAAAAAACGATGGGCTATAACCCATGTTTTTTTTTAAATTTTGATTTTTTTTCAAATCCTCAAAAATGATGAAAAACGGCGTGCTATAGTATGCCGAACGGTAGGGGCTATAGCCCATGTTCAAAAATGATGAAAAACGAGGCTAAAAAAAAAAATCTAAATTTCAAAAAACGATGGGCTATAACCCATGTTTTTTGAAATTTTGAATTTTTTTCAAATCCTCAAAAATGATGAAAAACGGCGTGCTATAGTATGCCGAACGGTAGGGGCTATAGCCCATGTTCAAAAATGATGAAAAACTAGGTTAAATTCTTTTTTCAAAATTTCAAAAAATGATGGGCTATAACCCATGTTTTTTGAAATTTTGAATTTTTTTTCAAATCCTCAAAAATGATGAAAAACGGCGTGCTATAGTATGCCGAACCGTAGGGGCTATAGCCCATGTTCAAAAATGATGAAAAATGAGGTTGAAATCTTTTTTCAAAATTTCAAAAAACGATGGGCTATAACCCATGTTTGTTTTTTTTTTCCTTTTTTTTCAAATCCTCAAAAATGATTAAAAACGGCGTGCTATAGTATGCCGTACGGTAGGGGCTATAGCCCATGTTCAAAAATGATGAAAAACGAGGTTCATTTTTTTTTTCAAAATTTCAAAATCCTCAAAAATGATGAAAAACGAGGATTTTTAAATCCTGTAATATAACTGTAGGGAGTACAAACACAGTAAGGAACCTGGGGGTTATCTATGAAAAGGCAGCACAATGAGCAGAAAATAAACCATGGAAATACAACAAATTGAGCAGAGCACCGCAGGGACTTGAACCCCGTTCTGGAAAACCAGGAAGTAACACACCAGTGCCTTGGTTTTTGTTTTGTTGTAATTTACAGGTCCAACTCGAATAAAACTAAAAACTCTAATAAAACTAAAAACTCTAATAAAACTCTAATAAAACTAAAAACTCTAATAAAACTAAAAACTCCAATAAAACTAAAAACTCCAATAAAACTCTAATAAAACTAAAAACTCTAATAAAAATCCTCTCTCTCTCTCATTTCTCATTTCTCGCTTTCTCATTTCTCATTTCTCGCTTTTCCATTTCTCATTTCTCGCTTTTCCATTTCTCATTTCTCGTTTTCTCATTTCTCGCTTTTCCATTTCTCATTTCTCGCTTTCTCATTTCTCGCTTTCTCGCTTTTCCATTTCTCATTTCTCGCTTTCTCATTTCTCGCTTTTCCATTTCTCATTTCTCGCTTTCTCATTTCTCGCTTTCTCATTTCTCGCTTTTCCATTTCTCGCTTTTCCATTTCTCATTTCTCGTTTTCTCGCTTTCTCATTTCTCGCTTAAAAAGCGTGACGGAAAAGCGTGATGAAAAAGCGTGATGAAAAAGCGTGACGGAAAAGCGTGACGAGAAAGCGTGATGAAAAAACGTGATGAAAAGCGTGACGGAAAAGCGTGACGGAAAAACGTGATGAAAAACGTGATGAAAAAGCGTGATGAAAAAGCGTGATGAAAAGCGTGACGAAAAAGCGTGACGAAAAAGCGTGATGAAAAAACGTGATGAAAAAGCGTGACGGAAAAGCGTGATGAAAAAGCATGACGGAAAAGCGTGATGAAAAAGCGTGATGAAAAGTGTGACGAAAAAGCGTGATGAAAAAGCATGATGAAAAAGCGTGACGGAAAAGCGTGACGAAAAAGCGTGATGAAAAAGCGTGACGGAAAAGCGTGATGAAAAAGCGTGACGAAAGAGCGTGATGAAAAAGCGTGACGGAAAAGCGTGACGAAAAAGCGTGATGAAAAAGCGTGATGAAAAAGCGTGACGAAAAAGCGTGACGGAAAAGCGTGACGGAAAAGCGTGACGGAAAAGCGTGATGAAAAAGCGTGATGAAAAAGCATGATGAAAAAGCGTGATGAAAAAGCATGACGGAAAAGCGTGATGAAAAAGCGTGATGAAAAGCGTGACGGAAAAGCGTGACGGAAAAGCGTGATGAAAGAGCGTGATGAAAAAGTGTGATGAAAAAGCGTGACGGAAAAGCGTGATGAAAAAGCATGATGAAAAAACGTGATGAAAAAGCGTGATAAAACGTGATGAAAAAGCGTGACGGAAAAGCGTGACGGAAAAGCGTGATGAAAAAGCGTGATGAAAAAGCGTGACGAAAAAGCGTGACGGAAAAGCGTGACGGAAAAGCGTGATGAAAAAGCGTGATGAAAAAGCTTGATGAAAAAGCGTGACGGAAAAGCGTGATGAAAAAGCGTGATGAAAAGCGTGACGGAAAAGCGTGACGAAAAAGCGTGATGAAAAAACGTGATGAAAAAGCGTGACGGAAAAACGTGATGAAAAAACGTGATGAAAAAGCGTGATGAAAAAGCGTGATGAAAAAGCGTGATGAAAAAGCGTGACGGAAAAGCGTGAAGAAAAAGCGTGATGAAAAAGCGTGACGGAAAAGCGTGATGAAAAAACGTGATGAAAAAGCGTGACGGAAAAACGTGATGAAAAAACGTGATGAAAAAGCGTGATGAAAAAGCGTGATGAAAAAGCGTGATGAAAAAGCGTGACGGAAAAGCGTGAAGAAAAAGCGTGATGAAAAAGCGTGACGGAAAACCGTGACGGAAAAGCGTGACGAAAAAGCGTGATGAAAAAACGTGATGAAAAAGCGTGACGGAAAAGCGTGACGGAAAAGCGTGATGAAAAAGCGTGATGAAAAAGCGTGACGAAAAAGCGTGACGGAAAAGCGTGACGGAAAAGCGTGATGAAAAAGCGTGATGAAAAAGCTTGATGAAAAAGCGTGACAGAAAAGCGTGATGAAAAAGCGTGATGAAAAGCGTGACGGAAAAGCGTGACGAAAAAGCGTGATGAAAAAACGTGATGAAAAAGCGTGACGGAAAAACGTGATGAAAAAACGTGATGAAAAAGCGTGACAGAAAAGCGTGATGAAAAAGCGTGATGAAAAAGCATGATGAAAAAGCGTGATGAAAAAGCGTGACGGAAAAGCGTGATGAAAAAGCGTGACGGAAAAGCGTGACGGAAAAGCATGACGAAAAAACTTGATGAAAAAGCGTGACAGAAAAGCGTGATGAAAAAGCGTGATGAAAAAGCGTGATGAAAAAGCATGATGAAAAAGCGTGATGAAAAAGCGTGACGGAAAAGCGTGATGAAAAAACGTGATGAAAAAGCGTGACAGAAAAGCGTGATGAAAAAGCGTGATGAAAAAGCGTGATGAAAAAGCGTGACGGAAAAGCGTGACGAAAAAGCATGATGAAAAAGCGTGACGGAAAAGCGTGATGAAAAAACGTGATGAAAAAGCGTGATGAAAAAGCATGACGGAAAAGCGTGACGGAAAAGCGTGACGAAAAAGCGTGATGAAAAAGCGTGACGGAAAAGCGTGACGGAAAAGCGTGATGAAAAAGCATGATGAAAAAACGTGATGAAAAAGCGTGATGAAAAAGCGTGACGGAAAGCGTGATGAAAAAACGTGATGGAAAAGCGTGATGAAAAAGCGTTACGGAAAAGCGTGAAGAAAAAGCATGACGGAAAAGCGTGATGAAAAAGCGTGATGAAAAAGCTTGACGGAAAAGCGTGATGAAAAAGCATGATGAAAAAGCATGATGAAAAAGCGTGACGGAAAAGCGTGACGAAAAAGCGTGATGAAAAAGCGTGATGGAAAAGCGTGACGGAAAAGCGTGATGAAAAAGCATGACGGAAAAGCGTGATGAAAAAGCGTGATGAAAAGCGTGACGGAAAAGCGTGACGGAAAAGCGTGATGAAAAAGCGTGATGAAAAAGCGTGACGGAAAAGCGTGATGAAAAAGCATGATGAAAAAACGTGATGAAAAAGCGTGATGAAAAAGCATGACGGAAAAGCGTGACGGAAAAGCGTGACGAAAAAGCGTGACGGAAAAGCGTGACGGAAAAGCGTGATGAAAAAGCGTGACGGAAAAGCGTGACGAAAAAGCGTGACGAAAAAGCGTGACGAAAAAGCGTGACGGAAAAGCGTGATGAAAAAGCGTGATGAAAAAGCGTGACGGAAAAGCGTGACGGAAAAGCGTGACGGAAAAGCGTGACGAAAAAGCGTGATGAAAAAGCTTGATGAAAAAGCGTGACGGAAAAGCGTGATGAAAAAGCGTGATGAAAAGCGTGACGGAAAAGCGTGACGGAAAAGCGTGATGAAAAAACGTGATGAAAAAACGTGATGAAAAAGCGTGACAGAAAAGCGTGATGAAAAAGCGTGATGAAAAAGCATGATGAAAAAGCGTGATGAAAAAGCGTGACGGAAAAGCGTGATGAAAAAGCGTGACGGAAAAGCGTGACGGAAAAGCATGATGAAAAAACGTGATGAAAAAGCGTGATGAAAAAGCATGACGGAAAAGCGTGACGGAAAAGCGTGATGAAAAAGCGTGATGGAAAAGCGTGACGGAAAAGCGTGACGCAAAAGCGTGATGAAAAACGTGATGAAAAAGCGTGATGAAAAAGCGTGACGGAAAAGCGTGATGGAAAAACGTGATGGAAAAGCGTGACGAAAAAGCGTGACGAAAAAGCGTGACAGAAAAGTGTGACGGAAAAGCGTGACGGAAAAGCGTGATGAAAAAGCGTGATGAAAAAGCGTGATGAAAAAGCGTGACGGAAAAGCGTGACGAAAAAGCATGACGGAAAAGCGTGACGAAAAAGCGTGATGAAAAAGCGTGATGAAAAAGCGTGACTGAAAAGCGTGATGAAAAAGCGTGAAGAAAAAGCGTGACGGAAAAGCGTGACGAAAAAGCGTGATGAAAAAGCGTGACGGAAAAGCGTGACGAAAAAGCGTGATGAAAAAACGTGGTGAAAAAGCGTGACGGAAAAACGTGATGAAAAAACGTGATGAAAAAGCGTGACAGAAAAGCGTGATGAAAAAACGTGATGAAAAAGCGTGATGAAAAAGCGTGATAAAAAGCGTGACGGAAAAGCGTGATGAAAAAACGTGATGATAAAGCGTGATGAAAAAGCGTGATAAAAAACGCTTCTACTATATTATTTAGGCCCCCACAATCTAAAGCTATGATTCTATGTCAGTGGTTCTTCAATAAAAAAAGTAAAATAGCAGACCTACAAGCTCGTAGCGCGCCACTCGAGCTTGTAGATCTGCTATTTTTCAATAGCTAAAGCATACCATATCGGAGTGATTTTCGTCATTTTTTTTTAAAAGCGTGACGGAAATGCCTGAGGAAAAAGCGTGACGGAAAAGCATGACGTCACGTTTTTCATAATTTTTGAGGATTTTTCGTCTTTTTTTCAAATCCTCGTTTTTCATTATTTATAGCCGGAAAATCGAGAAAACGGAAAACTGAGAAATCGAGAAAACGGAAAAATCGAGAAAACGGAAATGTCGAGAAACGGAAAACGGAAAAATTGAGAAAACGGAAAACGGAAAAAATCGAGAAAACGGAAAACGGAAAAATCGAGAAAACGGAAAAATCGAGAAAACGGAAAAATCGAGAAAACGGAAAACGGAAAAATCGAGAAAAAGGAAAACGGAAAAATCGAGAAAACGGAAAAATCGAGGAAACAGAAAACGGAAAAAACGGAAAACGGAAAAATCGAGAAAACGGAAATGTCGAGAAACGTTAAACGGAAAAATCGAGAAAACGGAAAACGGAAAAAATCGAGAAAACGGAAAAATCGAGAAAACGGAAAAATCGAGAAAATGGAAAAATCGAGAAAACGGAAATATCGAGAAAACTGAAAAATCGAGAAAACGGAAAAATCGAGAAAACGATAAACGGGAAAAATCGAGTTAACGGGAAAAATCGAGGAAACGGAAAAATCGAGGAAACGGGAAAATCGAGGACACGGGAAAATCGAGGAAACGGGAAAATCGAGGAAACGGAAAAATCGAGGAAACGGAATAAATCGAGGAAACGGAAAAATTGAGGAAACGGAAAAATCGTTTTCCGTTTTTCTTCGTCGTCGTCTTCGTCGTCTTCGTCGTCTTCGTCGTCGTCGTCGTCGTCGTCGTCGTCGTCGTCGTCGTCTCCATTTTTCAAATCCTCAAAAATGATGAAAAACGGCGTGCCATAGTATGCCATACGGTATGGGCTATAGCCCATGGTCAAAAATGATGAAAAACGAGGATTAAAAAAAATTCAAAAAACGATGGGCTATAACCCATGTTTTTTTTTTTTTTTTTTTTAATCCTCAAAAATGATGAAAAATGGCGTGCCATAGTATGCCGTACGGTATGGGCTATAGCCCATGGTCAAAAATGATGAAAAACGAGGAAAAAAAAAAAAAAAAAAAACGATGGGCTATAACCCATGTTGTATTAAATAGAAATTTCACGAAATACCTTTCGTTTATGGGTAGGTTTCCTTCAAAACCTAGCTGCAGAACATTATTTTATGTGCTCCCAGGACAGAAAATTCTAGAATTTTGCTGTCCTGGGCTCTTGGGGGTGACGTAGGAAGCTACGCCCACGCCGTATAAAGCGGACGTGGCTACGTCATCCCTCACTCGACTTTTCTTCTGCTATGCTGATAGAACGAACTCTAAACTTCCACAGTGTGTGCAGGGTCATATATCTCATAAATTCGGCCGAGAGACTAATTCTTTAGGACCGTGAGATCTCTGACACACTCTCGAAGCAAAACAGAAGAATTTTCTTCTCGAGGAAAAAGCCGAACTACTACACAAGTGAGTTTTAGCCAACTTGTTGCTGCTCGCTCGTTGAAAAAAGTAGCTCGCGCCTTTTTCTCTCTAGCTAAGCTAGCGTTGTTAGCCTAAAGCTATCGATAGTTAGCTTCGCGCTACTAGGCAGCTACGCCTGTGGTATTCTCTTCAAACACACCACGAGGAATATAAACCTGTGGGTGTTAATGACTCGGACTCCTCTCTCGACAAGCAACCATGTCGCTGCCGAGGGAACCCCAGCCTGAGGAAAGACGCCGGCGCCGAACCCAGGTACCGGTTGAAATTCAACAAAAGACCTGCATCACCTACGGGTGCGGGAACACCATGTCGGGAAGAGACGGCCATCCCGAATGTATGTACTGTCTCGGCATTAGCCACACCCGTGACGTCTTGGAGGAAACCGGTCCCATTTGTCTCCATTGTGAGAAAATGGACGACGATATCCTAGCCAGCAGGCTCAAACGTGTCGAAAAGTATTACGAAGCGTTCAGAGCCCGGGGCTGCCTGGAAGGAAGCTCCGATAGGAGCTCCTCTCCTGCTCCTCCTCCCCCGAGACGAGCTCGGCAGCAATTCACCGGGCAGGGACAACGACCTACCCCAAGACAGAGGCTCGACTACGTGGGCAACAGAGCCCCAGCCGAAGCCTCCTCTTCAAGAGCACCACCCTCCGACGATAGTCGTGACAGGTATGCTACAACAGCTTCTGCAGCCATGGCTGACGAGGCTTATGGAGGGAGACCCAGGGCCTCCGCACGACAGCACGTCGTGCAGGCCACCATTGAGTGTCCACCCAGACAAGCAGCTAGGCGCAGGCAGCCTGCTGCTGCACCCAGCTACATGGTGGACCGCCTGGACCCCTCCCCAGACCGCCCGATGTCTCCCAGACGTGAGCATCGGTCCACCAGGGAGGAAGGGGAGCTTCGTGATGACGAGCTCCCTTCCTACCAGGAGCCATTCAAGGCCTACCGCGTCCTGGACGAGGCCTACTCTGATGAGGGAGATGACCATGAGGATCTCTCCCCCGTTCAGGGCAGCGGCTTCCGTCGTCGCCGCCTCGACGACCTGGACGTTATGGATACAGGGGAGCGCCAGAAAGCGTCCCGCCCCCTACACTCCCCATGGATGAATCCAACATCTATGATATTTACAAGAGGGCCTCCACACGGTGCGGCCACATATGGCCTACCTCAACTGTCGAGGTAAAACCCTGGGACGGCATGACTGCTGACTCTGCCCCCCCCACTGCACCTAAAAGACAGAGGATCCCTCTAGCCACGGGCTTCGAAGGCGCCATGAGGCACGCCTGGGACAAACCCCTCCTGATGGTGGAACTTCCCAAGGCCAGCGTGAAGGGGCCCCACGACGTCCCACATCAGAGCCAGGTAGACCTCGCCATGAACGTCATGCCAAAGATGGACACGGCCATCGCAGCCTACCTGGCCAACCCGGCAGCTCCTCGAGTGGACCACCACTCTAAGGACCCTCAGCTCGTGTCCAGCAGCGTGAGGGAGGCCTCAAAAATAAACAAGTGGCAGTACGGACACATGTCCCTCGCGGCAAGCGATCTCAACGCAGGAGCACTTCTCCAAGGTTCTACCAAGCGCCTCCTCATTGAGATGGGACAGAAGTCCACTCCTGTCCTGATGGCGGAACTGCCCGAGGACCTGGCAGAGCTACGCCGCTTGAACCATGAGATGGCTACTCTCCAGAGGAACACCACTCACCACAACGCCAAGGCCATGGCGTGCTCCATCCTCCAGGAGAGATGGCGTTGGGTCGATCAGACCACCGCCATCTCTCTTGAGACAAAGAAAGAGTTTGTGGCTGGAAATATCCACCCAGACAACATGTTTAAGGACGCACTGTCCAAAATGTCAGAGTCCATTCAGCAGCTCGAGGCCTCCACCAAAACCATGAAGGCGCTCGAGCCACTGGCCAACCAGGCTACCCCGGCAGGCCGCTCCAAGGCCAAGAAGGCACCCTGGAAGGCCAAGGCTGACGACAAACCCAGGTCCCAGGACCGGAGCGGAGACAGACAGCGACACCCTGCAGGACGTGGCAGAGCAGACCGCCGCACCTCTCCACCGCCCTACAAGGCCAAGAGCAACTCCCAGGGGCCGAGGCCAGGGGAAGCGCAAATGACCTGCCCGGGCCGGGTCATCTTCCCCACACTCAGAGTTCAAGGCCAGAGGGGGGGATCACGGATCTCACCTCAGAGCCTGCGCTAAAGCGCTTAAAATGGGCTGTACACAGTGCTGTGAGCACTGCTGTACAGACCCAAAATGTTGTTCAAATGTGCAATTCACCACATGTGCCTGTTTTAAGTTGTTCAATAAAGAAAACAAAAAAACAAAAACACAAAAAAACAACAATAAAACCAACCAACACAGTGGAACAGATAACCCACACTGTGTCAGCAAAGGCTGGCACAGGCCAGAAGCTCCACGCCAAACTTTCCTTCACTACCAGGAAAATCCACTAGAGGGCGACATTCCACACAAGGTAAGTCTCCCCCTAGGCAGACGGCAATGCACCACGCTGACGAGCACAGGGAACCCTCTGTCACGTCATCTGTCACAATGGCGGATATCCGGGGCTTCCCCGTGGATCATCCGTACTATTCAGACAGGATACAGGATACAGTTTGCCTCAAAACCGCCCACCTCCAGGAGAATTATTTTCTCAGAGGCGAGCGGGCAGAAAGCCGCCATTCTACAAGAGGAAATCAATTCCTTAATGCAAAAAGGCGCAATCACAGAGGTGTCCCCCGATCAATCAATGAACGGTTTCTACTCCCGTTATTTCTTAGTAAAGAAAAAGGGGGGGGGAATCCGTCCCATTCTAGACCTCAGAGCCTTGAACCGTCACTTGAAAAAGCTGCGATTCAAAATGCTGACACCACCACTCCTCCTGCGCCTAATCCGCGAGGGGGATTGGTTTACGTCAATAGATCTGCAAGATGCATACTTCCACATTCCGATTTACCCCCCGCACAGAAAGTTTCTGCGCTTCGGGTTCAAAGGAAGAGTGTACGAATACACAGTCCTTCCCTTCGGGATGTCTCTGAGTCCGAGAGTTTTCATAAAATGCACCGCGGCAGCTATTGCTCCCCTGCGACAGCAAGGAATCCGTCTCGCAACATATGTGGACGACTGGATCGTACTTGCAAACTCTCCACGAGAAGCACTGTCGCACACACATCGCGTGCTCAGTCACCTCGCCTCGCTCGGGTTCTTAATAAACCACGAGAAGAGTATGCTTATGCTGACGCAGTCAATAGACTTCATAGGCATAACACTGAACTCAATCTCCTACACGGCCCGCCTGAGCCGAGAGAGAATAGAGGCAACATTGCAGTGCGTGGCATCATTCAAAAGGGGACGCTCGATTCCTTTTCATGCATGCCTCCGGATGGCGGGGCTAATGGCCTCAGCGGTCTATTTAATCCGCCTAGCAAGACTACATATAAGACCTTTCCAACAATGGATGGGCTCTCTACATGTACCAATGCACCGTCGCCACCAGAAGGTAACAGTGACGTCACAATGCACACTAGCCCTTCAATGGTGGTCAGACAGAAAAACCCTCTCAGAGGGCGTCCCTATGGGAAAGCCTCTGATCAGGAAAGTCATCACCACAGACGCCAGCATGACAGGCTGGGGAGCCACGCTGGAAGGATTCACAGCCAGAGGTTTATGGGTGGGGCCACTACGTGCCCTTCACATAAATTACTTGGAGCTTATGGCGGTCTTCCTCGCTCTGAGACACTTCGAGCAGCGCATCCGGGGTTGCCACGTCCTAGTCAGGACAGACAACACCACCGCCATGTGCTACATCAACAGACAAGGCGGACTCAGGTCCCCTCGTCTTCATCAGCTGGCGCGGAAATTAATCCTGTGGTCCGACACACGCCTTCTCTCTGTAGTAGCGTGTCACGTCCCAGGTCTTCTGAACACAGGGGCAGACCTGCTGTCCAGAGGACCTCTCCGCTACGCAGACTGGTCGCTACATCCCCATGCAGCGTCCCAGGTCTGGAGCAGGTTTGGGAAACCCAGGGTGGACCTCTTTGCCACAGAGGAGAACACGAAGTGTCCCCTCTTCTTCGCAATCAGGGGACCATCAACATCGGGGCTAGACGCTCTGTCACACCGATGGCCCAAAACCCTTCTCTACGCCTTTCCCCCGCTGTCCCTCATCAGCCCCACTCTGGACAGAGTGAGGACTCAGGGTCTGACGGTGCTCCTAATAGCCCCGTCCTGGGGGGTCTGGAGGTCGGAAATAACCCCCCTCCTCTACGACCAGCCGTGGAAAATTCCTCTTCGAGCGGATCTCCTCTCCCAAGCGAGAGGGGAGATCTTTCACCCTCACCCCCAGGACCTAGACCTATGGGTCTGGCCCGTCAAAGGGTGATGTTGACTGCAGTGGGCCTACCTCTGAACGTTATCGAAACAATTAAAAAAGGCAGGGCCCAGTCAACTAGGGACCGTTATGACACAGCCTGGCGCGTCTTCGAGCAGTGGTGCTCACGAAGACCAGACCAAGTTGTCCCCTACCAGGCCTCAGTGATCGACGTCCTCACGTTCCTACAGGAGCTCCTAGACAACGGTCTAGGCCTCTCCTCAGTCAAGGTCCACCTGGCAGCAATTTCCACCTGCCACCCGGGCCTTGATAACCAGACGGTGTGGAAACACCCGCTGGTAAAACAGTTCATGAAGGGTGTACGCAGGGAACACAGGACATGCAGATCCCTTGTCCCCTCGTGGGATTTGTCCCTGGTTCTAAAGGCTCTGGCTACAGCACCTTTTGAACCACTACAAACAGTGAGCCTCAAGCTCCTAACCTTGAAGGTGGCTCTCCTGATCGCCCTCACGACGGCGAAAAGGGTCAGCGACCTACATGCGCTCTCGATCTCTCCAGACTGCATGAGGTTCAATGATGGGTCGACCAACGTCACCCTAAAAGCAAACCCCACCTTCATTCCCAAAAACGCTCTCTCAGTGTGTGTACCAGTGAACCTTCAGGCTTTCCACCCCCCGCCGTTCGCCTCTGACGAGGACAGGAGGCTTAACTGCCTCTGCCCAGTCAGAGCCTTACGCATATACGTGGATAGACTGGCTCCCTTCAGACAAGGAAGCCAACTCTTTGCGTCCTGGGGTGCCAGGACCAAAGGAAAGCCTGTCACGAAGGTCACTATCTCCAACTGGATAGTGGAAGCCATACGTCTGGCCTACACTAGCCAAGGAGTGGATTCCCCTCAAGCCCTGAGGGCCCACTCCACGAGAGGCGTGGCAGCTTCCTGGGCACTCTACAAGGGTGTCTCTATTCAGGAAGTCTGCACAGCAGCAAGCTGGTCTACACCCTCGACTTTCGCTACATACTATAACCTAGATGTGGCTGCGCCTTCGTTAGCGCACGCAGTCTTGGGCGCAGCGGCTCAGTAGAACATCAGGGCAGCGTAGCGCTGCCTCCTGTTCTCCACAAGGACTAGGTTCTGGACCTAAAAGGGTCCGAGCCCCTCCCAAAAGACTTACCTGGGACCCACTGGGAGTTCAGGGAGTTCACGGGAGTTCATAAAGTCCCATAAACGAAAGGTATTTCGTGAAATTTCTATTTAATACAACGTTAAAGGTTACTTTAGTAACCACGGTTGTATAAATAAATTGAACGAAATACCTTTCGTGGAACGCCCTTCTGTTCTCTATAGCAGAAGAAAAGTTCCGAATGAGGGATGACGTAGCCACGTCCGCTTTATACGGCGTGGGCGTAGCTTCCTACGTCACCCCCAAGAGCCCAGGACAGCAAAATTCTAGAATTTTCTGTCCTGGGAGCACATAAAATAATGTTCTGCAGCTAGGTTTTGAAGGAAACCTACCCATAAACGAAAGGTATTTCGTTCAATTTATTTATACAACCGTGGTTACTAAAGTAACCTTTAACGTTTTTTTTTTTTTTTTTAATTAGATTTTTTTTTTTATCCTCGTTTTTCATCATTTTGTATGTAGGACTAGTAGCATGCCAAAGTTTGTGCTATTGCCACAGACTAGAATGCATTGGGCGTTTAATTAAATAACTCAGAAACTATAAAACATTTCAAAGTAAAAGGTTCCAGCATGTGTCTCCACAGTAAGCTGAATAATAAAAAGTGTGAATGGAGTTTCTAGGTGAAAGTGATTTTTGACGTGCCAATGTCTGCCATTGAGCCCCATTGTGAATTTGAAAGCACTATATTTCTAAAACTATGAAACATTTCAAAGATTCCTTTTCAGGCAAACATGTCCACCGCAAGATGAACCTAAGTAGGCTTGAATGGGGTTGCTAGGTGTAAGTATGTAGGACTAGTAGCATGCCAAAGTTTGTGCTATTGCCATAGAGAATGCATTGGGCGTTTAAGTTAAACTATGTCTCAGCTGTGGAAGTGTAAAAGACTGCCAGCACTATGACTGGGAGTGGCGCGATATGAACTTGAAGGTCTGCTATTTTACAATGGTCCTGAACTATGCCCGAACAAATTGCTCTATCGCAAAAAGTAAAAGTCGAATGCAAATATTTTTTTCGCTGTGAGTGGCCTGAGATATTGAGGTACACCATGTGCGATTGTGGTGTTGGTACGATCGAAAATGTGGTTATAAGAGCGAGTTAAGAATTAAGGGCGGAAATTGGAATAAAGAAGAAACATAATAACTAGAAAGCAGTTCCCTGCAGAAACTGCGTGGGCTCGCCAAAAGACGCAATGTATATAATGTACAGTAGAAAATGTATTAAAGCTGAAGGAAAAGTTTAAAAAAGAATGTATAAAAATCGGTAAAAAGAATAAGCATAAATAACTGCATAAAGCGGAATAAAGTATGTGGAAGTAGTACGATGCCCAAAAAGTGGCAGAATAAAGTAAGTAAAGTATTACTGTCTACTAATGATTTGTAATGTATGAATAATGCTTTACAATGTATTCTTGATGAATTAAGAAAAGGTAAAAAAGAAAAAGAAAAAAAAGAGTCAATCCAATGGAGTATACATATAAAAGCATTCATGAGCTTAACAGAAATAGCATACTTTTACATGTAAAAAGAAGGTTCAAATAGCATATAGGCCTATCTTTAAAAGCATAAACACAATGATTATTGATAATGGTCTAAGATTTTTCTTTAAATGTAAAAAAAAAAAAAATATTAAGTTCTTTATTAAAAGTTTTTTCTTTTTAAGTTTAAAAAAAAGTTAGTTTTTAATTTTTAAATGTTTTTTTTTTTTTTTTTTTTTTTTCAAAGTTTTTCAATTATTTTCATTTTTTTCATTTTTTTCATTTTTTTTCTTTTTCTTTTCTTTTATTTTATGAAAGTATTTTTTTTATAAACGTGTGTGCGTGTGTGCGTGCGTGCGTGCGTGCTCTTGCGAGAGCTGTGTAAAGGCCATCCAATTGCACAAATAGCAGACCTACAAGCCCACAAGGTATCGCAGAGCAACTCATTGAGATCTTGTAACTTTAATTTCAGCCCTGTAATTAAGCCCTTATATGTCTCAGCTGTGGAAGTGTAAAAGACTGCCAGCACTATGACTGGGAGTGGCGCGATATGAACTTGAAGGTCTGCTATTTTACAATGGTCCTGAATGGGGGGAAACTATGCCCGAACAAATTACTCTATCGCAAAAAGTAAAAGTCGAATGCAAATATTTTTTTCGCTGTGAGTGGCCTGAGATATATAAACTTTATTACAGGCTCGTGGCCCACAGGGTAAGACAGTACATCACAAATAGGAGAATACAAATAAAAATAAATAAATAAAATACAGTACATTTACCCAGCCCAAGAGGTTACTACTCTAGGCGAGGCTCTTATACCAGTGTCCTCTGATGGTAGAAGTGTACCTTACAGAACTACGGCCTGGGTCTGTCAACTGACCAATGAGTCCATTCAGTGAGCGATCCAGCCTGCTCATGAATTTAAATGTCAAGTTCCTCAACAGAGCCATGAAAGTAGTGAGTCCCAATGAACAGAAAAGCCCACTGGCTCTAGTGCTCCTTGGTTTTTTTAACAGTATACGAAGACAGTCATTATAGGCTACTTGCAGTTTGCGTAAGCTCTCCTTCTTGTACTTTACCCACAGTGGAGCTGTGTAGAGAGGGGTGAAATAAGCTCTAAAGAGGTTTACCTTAACATCCGTAGTACAATGGTGAAATTTACGGACCAACATGTTGGCTTGTACATAAAGCATTCTCCTCTGTCTAAACATGTCCTCGTCATCCTCTAAGGTATCTGTTATGATATGCCCAAGATATTTTGTAATTTTGGACACACCCATAATTTGACCAGACAGATGAAAGGCAGGAAACTTAAGTTCCAGATCTTCTTTAGTTCTACATATGAGTATCATGCTCTTCTTGGCATTATACTGAATATCAAAGTCAATACCGTAATTTGTACATATATTGAGTAGCTGTTGGAAACCACTGCTACTTGGGGAAAGTATGGCAAGGTCATCCGCGTACATAAAATGATTAATTAGGCTATCACCCATCATACAACCTGTTCTGCACCCCCCCAGCTGCATTGACAGGCCGTCCATATATAAATTGAAGAGGGCTGGGGATAAAATCCCCCCCTGCCTGACGCCATTACCCACCCTAAAAGGGGTGGATAATGTGCTCCCCCATTTTACCTGCATTTTCTGGTTAGCATACCAGTAGACAAGAATGCGTAATAAACAGTTTGGCACACCCCTAAGCTTGAGTTTATTAAAAAGCTTGTAGTGATGGATTCGGTCAAAGGCTCTCGACGCATCAATAAAACCAACCAGCATAGTAGAGCCCCGCCTTCTATAGGTCTCCACTGCTTCTTTCAGAGCGTAAATACATAAGTCTGTACTATGTTTGGGCTTGAAGCCAAACTGATTGTCAGTGGTGGAAATGTAAATACTTAGTCTATCAAGGAGTAGTTTTTCTAGTACTTTGGACACAATACTAGCAAGAGGTACACCATGCGCGATTGTGGTGTTGGTACGATCGAAAATGTGGTTATAAGAGCGAGTTAAGAATTGTCATCGCGATAATTTCCTCGTAAGAATTATACAAAGGAGGTCAATGAGCAGCTTGACTGTATTTGTGTCACTTAAAAGGCCGTAGTTCACATTCTGTATGTCTCTGTGCTTTGGTGGTCACATTGTGTGAAAGAGGACATGTGTGGCTACAAAATGACCAAAGAACATGCGTGTAAAATGAATATTTTGGCCGGGACGACAATTTGTTTGGTAAAATTTCAAGGAAAGATTTTCTGTTCCCACACTCTAATCAAAGAAGCCCCGCACTCTAAGTTGGCACTAATTAGGCGAAACGACCTGCGATTGAACTGCGATTTCAGAAAAACCGTTTAACGTATTCGAATACGGTTTGAACCACGAAAAAGTCCAGAGTCGTGTGAGATTTCTAAAGTTTAAATCACGTTTCTACGACAAAGTATGCCAGAGTAATGAGGCTGCAAAAGTGAGGTTGATTTAGAGATAAATCCCATACATTGTCAATGGGAGGAAAAAACTATAAATAAAGTTAAATATTTTAAAAAGTATAAACTTTTTCAGAACAACTTTTTCACCAATGAAAGTTCAAAGATAGATGAACATTATAAAGTTTGAATGAAGTGAAAGTATGACGGAGTAATAAGAGCTCAAAAAAGTTAACTGTGAAAAATGGGACCTTTCTTCCATCGACTCTCACTATAAAGAATGTAAAAAAAAGTTAAAAAGTTAAAAAGTATAAAAAGTATAAAACTTTGTAAAAATTCTAATTGAAGCATAAATAACTGCAAAGAGCTGAACAGTTTGAAGTTTGAACTAAATTTCTAGTATAAAGTATGCGGAAGTAGTTAGGTGCCAAAAAAACGGCGGAATAAAGAAGAAGCGTAAGAATAAATGTAGACTGGCAATAACTATTGTGTGCTCGCTGAGGCGAGCCCACAAATATGGTCAAACAAACATGGTCAAAAACGATGAAAAACGAGGATTTGAAAAAACACAAAATCACTTCCAGATCATGGGCTACAGTCCATGGTGTCGGAGTGATTTTCGTCCTCAAAAAAGATGAAAAACAGCATGCTACAGTACCCTAACCCTAACCCTTGATCGTAGGAAATAGTAATGTAGGACTCTACAGATCGAGTGCTATCCAGTCATAAAGTTTGAACACTTGAAGAAACTACTACAGTGAACATCTCCTGGTAATTGTGTGTGTTAGCCCTCAGTTAGTAAAGTTGAAACACTCCAGCATTAAGGAGAACAGGGATTTGAACATGTAGAGGTGTATTAACTGAAGGCTATTGTATAGCAGTGGATCACAGCCTCAGCCTGATGACCTCAAAAGTCTCATATCTCCTCTGAGCCATAGGCAGTTGCTTTGGCTTAGTGGTTAAGATGTTGGCCTTCAGTGCAGGGGACCTGTGTTTGATTCCTGGGTGTTACACTAACATACAAAACAACTCTTTAACAGCACTCAAAGCTTTGATTTCGGAGGATTTGAAAAAAAAAGGTGAAAATCGCGGAAAAGCGAAAGGCTATAGTCCAAGGTCACAGACCACATACTGGTCAAGGTCATTTATACTTGTCAAGGTAATTTATACTGATCAAGGTCATTTATACTTGTCAAGGTCATTTATACTGGTCAAGGTAATTTACTAGTCTTATGAAGGTCATTCATACTGCTCAAGGTCATTGATATTGGTCAAGGTCATCTTTTTTTCAAATCCTCCAAAATCACGAAAAACGACATGCTACAGTATAGTATGCCGTCCAAAACCAAATATGAGAAATATATAACTTTGGCATGCTACTAGTCCTACATACTTACACCTAGAAACCCCATTCAAACCAATTTAGGTTCATCTTACGGTGGACATGTGTGCCTGAAAAGGAATCTTTTCAAATTTGAGAAATTTATAGGCAGATAGTGCCAAAAATCACTTTCACCTAGAAACTCCATTCACACTTTGTAAAATTCAGCTTACTGTGGAGACACATTCTGGAACTTTTTACTTTGAAATGTTTTGTAGTTTCTGAGTTATTTAACTTAAACGCCCAATGCATTCTCAATGGCAATAGCACAAACTTTGGCATGCTACTAGTCCTACATAACCCCTATTCAAACCTATTTAGGTTCATCTTACGCATAGGCGCAATAGACGCAGGGACGCAGGGGACGAATCCCCTGCCAGCGTCACATTGGTCCCCCCCAGATGAGTTAGGGGGTCCCCCCTGGCTGGGGGGGTCCCCCCCTGTATCCCCCCTGGCTCCAAAGTTATCTTAGGAGTAATACTTTTGAAATCCTGCGTTCATAAACGCGATATATTTTGAAGCATATATTTGATCCACCCCTGTTTAAATCCCAAAATGGTTTGGCCCGTTCTACTGTTGTCGGAAGTTTGGGAGTTGTTACACCGCCATCAGTGACCCAATGTGCTTTGCACTCTGTAATGATTCTAATAATACAGGAACAGGATTCAATAGTTCAGCACTTTTGGTGTCACGCACCACTTTGGTCAGACGATCAGTAGATGAATGGATTTACTTTATCCTTTTCATGTCAAGGACCCCCAAATGGACACGTATTAGCCTGCGGACCCCCCCCCCATTTGAAGAGAAGAGAAGGACCCCCATAAGAGAAGATTTATAGTTTTATACAGCTCGGACGGACCCTATTGTAATGCCATGTCTAGCGGTGGGATGGGACTCCAATTGATAATCAATGTTAATTTAAAAAACTGAGAGCGTCCACATGACATGCCACAAACTATCATGTAGTTGTACCTCTGGGGGTCCCCGGACCCCACTTTGGGAATTATATTATTATTTTGGGGGATTTGGGGAAAAGAGGAGATCGACGCCGGTCACGCCGCTATTAAACTGTCAACATGCAGGTAAGGCGCTGCAGGTTTTTCTTTCCTCCCGAGTTGCATGGGTTTAACACTAACTATATATGTTGATGTTAAAACATCCTCTCCTGAAAACTTCCCAGGTGTTGTACATTGTATATAGGATAGGCTAACTTACAGATCAGATGGTCAGTGAGTTTTGACCTGTTCGAGGCGCTGCTGATAATGTGGTTAAACTTTTAAGTTTTGAGATAAATGGGGAGGAGGAGGAATCACAGCCAGGTATTTCATAATAATAATAATAACTGTGCCAAAACGCAGTTTTGTATGTACATTGAGTCACTGGAACAACCTCTCTGTAGGACCCCAAACCCTAACCATAACCCCACGTTTTTGTGGAGGAGGAGGAGGAGGAATCACAGCCAGGTAATTCATAATAATAATAATAATAACTGTGCCAAAACGCAGTTTTGTATGTACATTGAGTCACTGGAACAACCTCTCTGTAGTCCGACCCCAAACCCTAACCATAACCCCACGTTTTTGTGGTTAGACCCCCCCATCCCCCCCTCCCCTAGGGTGGTGGGGGGGACGGATTTTTCGGCGGCGCCGCTTTGCGGCGCCGCTATTTGTCCCCCCCTAGCGTTCGGTCCGTGTTGCGCCTCTGATCTTACGGTGGATGAAAAGGAATGTGTAACTCAGGTCCATTTGTTTGTATTTGTATACTCTCGGAGCAAAATTAACATTGATTTTACAATATACATTTTGGGTCTCACATCTAACGGATTTAACAGATTGCCTTGCTACCAATGTGACACCTAATTCATAATCCCACGTTCTTACTGATTCATATTCCTGTCATTTTAGTTTTACGAACATCCTACTTGCTCATATAAAAACTCTCTCCTCTCCTCGACAGAAAGTTTATTTCTGCCCTCTTCAATTTTAGCTGAGGGCTCGAACAGATGGAATTGGGCGACGGACCGCGGAAAATGAGATGTAATATCAGAAGCCAAACAATTGCGCCGTCTCTTTTTGAAGTTGTAACCTTTGTCCCCGTGGCTGTGGAGCTGTGAACCTTAAGGACAAACCCATTTAAAAAAGCGGTTGTGGAAAATCATGCTGGTTTCCTCTTTGCGTGAGCGTACGCGTGTGACATGCGCATGTGTGAGTGTGAGTGTGAGTGTGAGTGTGAGTGTGAGTGTGAGTGTGTGTGTGTGTGTGTGTGTGTGTGTGTGTGTGTGTGTGTGTGTGTGTGTGTGTTCGCGCGCGCGTGCGTGTGTGTGTGTGTGTACGTGCACGCATGTGTGGACAGGGAGGGGACATACTGTATTACTGGCCTCCCCGTATTCCCATAATAGAGACCACACAATGGCGCACTGGCCAATTCTCAGCCCTGCTGTTAAAATGAAATCCTATTGAGTTTTATGTAGGCCATCTGTAAGTCTACTCAAAACTCTAAAAATAAAGATGGAGATGGAATAGAACATATTCAACCCTCTTCCCTTGCTGTGAGCTGAATAGGATCTATGAGAAGGGGGAGGTGAGCCAGAGAAAACACAGAATACAGTGCTATGATTGACTGGAGGCCAGTTAAACGGGCTGAATCTATTATTCAGACACATGTACTGTAGGGCTACAGCAAGTCCATAACCAGAGGGTGGGAATCGATAGTGGCAAAATGGCCTTTGTGATGTATGACGGGCCATTATGCCGCAATCCAAGAATGTCATCCCTGCTGCAATGACGAGTAATATTTTGCTGTGTGTTTTATTCATTTTTTAGTTTTTTTTTAATCCTACTGATGATTACAGTATCTTTCTTATTCTTTGTGGCCTCAGTATTTCAACATGTTGCCATTCTCTCTGGAGTTGAACGGGGCTCAACTGCAACTGATTGACAGTTTGGTAAAATGACAAGGCAAATAGTACTATGGTTCGCTGTTGGCAGTGGTGGAAAAAGTACTCACATTTTGTACTTCTCATTACTGGAATATAGAAATACTCTGTAGTAAAAGTCTGGAATTAAAAAATGACTATTGAAAGTATTGGTGTCAAAATACCAAAAGCCTCTGTAGCAGCTCTTGTGCCGCCTTGTTGTACGGTGGGTGGCGGGACTTGAGTCTACTTAGAGGCAGCTGTGTTGTAGTGGTATATGGAGGATATGGAGGCCCTCGGATGCCGGCCTCTTTGATGTGGGACCTGAGACGACGGCATGGCTGTACGCCACTGAGCTGGACATCTGATGATGACAGACAAAAGATGAAGTCTCAATTCAAGTTTTCAAATTTCAAAAACCTTTTAAAATAGCCGATCTACAAGCTAAGCAAAGCAAAGTAAAGTTCTTTGTTTACCCAGGGAAGTGGACTAAGCTCGAGATGCTTGTTTACAGCCACACCCTGCTCATAGAACATTTCACGGTAGGGGTTCAATGCCTTGCTCAAGGGCACTTCAGCTGTGGTAATTTTAACGTGCCGGTCCGGGGATTCGAACTGGCGACCTTTCAGTATCAAGACCGCTCCGCCCACTATGCTCACTACGCGCTGTGATGCGCCACGAGCTTGTAGATCGGCTATGTTTGCTACTTTTGCGTGACACTCTCATACGACAAAACATGCAGCACTAATTTATTAAAAAAAAAAAAAACCTTATCTCCAAACTTTTGTGCAAATGTTTATTTGTCCAAATATCTGTGCGAACTGCGAATGGAACCTTTTTTCTCTCTCCAAAAATGTGATTGTCTGAAAATGTCTAAGAAAACACATTAACATGAATGCAACGTATTATTAGCAATAATCAAGTGTAAACAAACAAAGAAAAAACTATTTACACTGATGACAGTGATGTCGACAGATCTTGATGTAACAAACAGCTCAATTATGGTGAACTAGCTTTGAAAGCCTCTTATCAAGTTACACATAGAATTTAGGGGTCCTTGGCAAGAAAAAGTTTGAGAACTGCCGTGATAAGCGACTGTGCGACATGAGTCGCTGTGTAGCTTTGTATCTTTCCTATAGTTGCCAACAATACACAGCATAAACTGTCTGTAACTATGAGACTTCAGTCTCACAGAATTAAATGGACGCAGAGGAGTTTCAGTGTGCAGAGTATCTTATCCTCCTGGCAGTGTTGCCAGATTCTAGAATTAAGCAAATAGCAAGTCTACGAAAACAAGGACCAAAATAAGCCAGGTCAAATGAGTCATCTGAAAATAGCCGATCTACAAGCTCACAACGCACAAGTGAGATTGTAGATCTGCTATAGTCCCCTTCCCTCAAAATAGAAATTGTGGATAAAAAAGGAGAAAATGTGTAATATAATTTGGTGGTCCTTGGCCACTAGTTTAAACGACATTAGGAAACGAACCCGAATCAGCAATAACACTTTAGAAACAATCCCAAAAAAACGCAACCCGTAACTACCGATATTTACAAGCGACTTTGCAGCAACAACAAGCCCAAAGTCGCTTATAATAAGCGGACGTGGCAACATTGCGTCCTGGGCAGGGCCGTGAGCAGTGGGGTTACAGTAACTGTAACAAAACACAATAACAACATGATTTACGCATGTGGAAGCACCAGGGACAGAGCCGTCCTCTCCGGGCGCTATGCGATGGCAGGTGTTCTTCCCAGCCCGAGCCCCCGGGGGGCCTCCGAGGCCCACCTGCCATGTACACGCTTACGCAACAGAATGCGCACTCCCAGGAGTCCACTCACAGACAGGACACAACACACACACGCACGCACACACGCACAAGCATGAATGTACGCATACACATAAAATGAGTACAAAGTTAAATGAAGCGGTCAGCAGTGATCAGGTAATCTCTACGCACTAGTGCAATCTTCATTTCACTCTGAGGTTGCAAAAAAAGTTAAGGAAGTAATGTAATGCACTGTTTCCCAATCTATGGGTCGGAACACATTTGTGAGTTGCGGACACAATTTTATGGGTTGTAGAGTAAATATCCCTTATTTTATTTGTTTAGACTATTTTCATTCGTTTAGGGTCCCGAGGAGACAAAACTTATTTTTTGGGTCTGGAGCTAAAAGGTGTGGGAAGTTAACCACTGACTAATGCAGTACTTTTATAAACTGGGAGATGCTATGAATTAGATGTTTGTGTGTGCGCAAATTGTGCATGTGCAAGCACATGTGTTTGTGTTTGTTCGTGTGTCTGCGTGCGAGCGAGCGTGTGTGCGTTTGTGTGTAGTACATACTTATCAAAAATGAAAGAGAGAAAAAAACAAAGAAGACAAATACTGTTGATTGTGAATAATGGCGGCGGTTCCCACCAGACGGGATGACGCAGGCGGAATGCACTTTAACACACTGAATAATGTGTCCGTCAGTCTGACATGACCAACCATACCATGTAATTACAATACACACCAGACTGACTGCTGGGGCTGCTTATTGTCAGGAAGTATGACCTCTGCTCAGCGCGCACGCACGCGCACACACATAGGATGAAACAGGCAATAATGCCTGCGGTGCATGCATGCATGCACATGCAGGTGATAATGCCTGTGGTGCATGCATGCAGGCACATGCAGGTGAGCACTCGCATACACATACTGTACATGCAATACCCACACCCTCATGCATGTGCACATACATACGCACGCACGCAGACACACGCACAGACACGCACACTCACACACACACAAAAGCTGACAGACAAGCGCCCGCAGTGTATGCATGCATGCACATGCAGGCGATCACTCACATACGCATAAATGCAAGTATGCACGCACGCATGCGCACACACACACACACACAAAGGCTGACAGACAAGTACCTGCAGTGTATGCATGCATGCACATGCAGGCGATCACTGACGTGCACGTGCACGCACGCACGCACGCACGCACGCACGCACGCACGCACGCACGCACGCACGCGCGCGCGCGCGCGCACGCACACACACACACACACACACACACACACACACACACACACACACACACACACTGCTGTGTTTGCTCTCCACTCAAATTACTCTCTTTGTGTGCTGGAGTTCCAGTGAACTCCCGTACGTTTGACATTCCATCCCGTTGTACGCCTGCTCTTTGTTAATTAGGCCCAATGTTTTTATTGCACGACTAATTAGCGTGTATATCGTTACATCGTAGTGACACCTGGCTCGTAGAGTCTATTCAGTAAGGCCAGGGAGACAGGCAGCAGTTCCCATTCTGCAGTGGTGGAAAGTAACATTTACTTTATTTACATAAGTACATTTACTCAACTAGTCAACTTACTTGTAAGTATAATGTTGAGTTATTTGTACTTATTTTTAATTTTTTTATCCCACGATTTTGCAACCCATTTTTTCACCCAGTGTCAATTATCGAATGTAATCCTGGGTGCTACACTTCCTCTGCCAACCTGGGGGGGAAGCGGACTGACCTCATGCTCCCTTCTATCCACAAGCTCACAATTTAGATTGGCTACCGGTATTTTAAAAATATTTTTACATTTTGATTCTGCACAATGTATTGTGTACTTTACTTTTGGTACTTTAAGTACATTTTCATGCCGATACTTTTGTACTTTTACTCAAGTGAAAATTTTATTTTTTACTTGTAACAGAGTACATCTACATTGTAGTATTGATACTTTTACTTAAATAAAGAATGTGAGTACTTTTTACACCACTGCCAGTCTGTGATGGACACTGCTGGAAGAAGTACTCAATAGTACCACAATATAAAAATACATTACAAAAATGCTTGAGTAAAAGTAGGAAAAACAGTAGGGTGGGAGAGCACACCGATAGTGGGGAGGTGCTGCTGACCACAGGATATAAACCATTACAAAATAAGTGGTTAATGTATGTTTTATAATGTAATTATGTATATCTGCAAAGTAACTACCCTATTTCTTACATCATCATTGAGAGCTAGTCATACATATACACAACACGTACTCTGGTCCCAGCAGATTAGGCACAATTTGCTATTTAATTTTTTACTGATTATGTATATAGTATACGTATGACTAGCTGTAAATGATGACGTAAGACATACGTATACATATACATATACTATATAGAGTGTGTAGTTGTAAGTTGATTAGCGGTATACTGTGGTTACTTTGCGCCAAAAACCGTGACAGCTGTCCCGCCATTTGATGTTTATGCAAGAAAACAGCAAATCTGTGCCTGGTTTGCTGGGACCAGATTACACAAATGACCATATTTCTTACGTCATCATTAAGAGCTAGTCATACATATACACACCACATACTCTGGTCCCAGCAGATCAGGCACAGTTTGCTATTTTATTTTTACTGAGTATACGTATGACTAGCTCTAAATGATGACGTAAGACATACGTATACATATACATATACTATATAGAGTATGTAGTTGTAAGTTGATTAGCGGTATACTGTGGTTACTTTGCGCCAAAAACCATGACAGCCGTCCCGCCATTTGATGTTTATGCAAGAAAACAGCAAATCTGTGCCTGGTTTGCTGGGACCATATTTCTTACGTCATCATTGAGAGCTAGTCATACATATACACAACACGTACTCTGGTCCCAGCAGATCAGGCACAATTTGCTATTTTATTTTATACTGATTATGTATATAGTAGCCTATACGTATGACTAGCTGTAAATGATGACGTAGGACATACGTATACATATACATATACTATATAAAGTGTGTAGTTGTAAGTTGATTAGCGGTATACTGTGGTTACTTTGCGCCAAAAACTGTGACAGCTGTCCTGCCATTTGATGTTTATGCAAGAAAACAGCAAATCTGTGCCTGGTTTGCTGGGACCAAACGACCACAAATGACCATATTTCTTACGTCATCATTAAGAGCTAGTCATACATATACACACCACGTACTCTGGTCCCAGCAGATCAGGCACAATTTGCTATTTTATTTTTACTGATTATGTATATATTATACGTATGACTAGCTCTAAATGATGACGTAAGAAATATGGTCATTTGTGGTCGTTTGGTCCCAGCAAAACAGGCACAGATTTGATGTTTTTCTGCATAAACATCGAATGGCGGGACAGCTGTCACGGCGGAAGAGACCGGGCGAAATTATTACTTGCGCGCTCTGCTTGCGCAAGTAATAAAAGCCTGGGAAAACGAGCCAGAAAAAGTGGCATATACTGTAAAGTGGGAGTTGAACCTTGTATTCTGCTCACCAATAACCGTGCAGACGCGTGTCATTCCACATCGTGACGTCTGTGTTCTCCGCTCTGTTCTATCAGGGAGGGGAGGAGGAGGAGGGGGCAGGGGCACAGAGCAGTGAACCAATAGGATCCACCGGCTGTTTTCGCCAGCCCCTCTAGACCAGAGAGCACACAGCCCAGACGGCCTCTCCACCCACTCAGCTATACGGCCACCACCATGTCCAAAGTGTATTCTGTGTAATGATGTCATCACGCTACAACATCACATCCTTTAAAATGAGTTAATAATCAAGTCAAATAAAGCAAATATATATATATATATATATATATGTCTAAAGCACCAAAGACTTCTAAAACAGAGGAGGGTCTTGCCCCTGAACCAGAGGAGTCTGACGATAGCAGTGAAGAAGCGGCTTCTGGAGAACCATAAATGGACTTCCTACGCAACCTGTTTTCCAGAACAGAGAAGGTTCTGGACGAACTCACTCTGACGGGGGTCGCTCGGTACATACGGAGTGGCAAATGCAAAAACATCATCTGCATGGTGGGAGCGGGAATATCCACGTCGGCCGGCATACCCGACTTCCGGTCGCCGGCGTCCGGCCTCTACGCCAATCTGCAGAACTACAACCTGCCCTACCCGGAGGCCGTCTTCAACATAGATTACTTCAAGAAACACCCTGAACCGTTCTTCGCGCTGGCCAAGCAGCTGTACCCGGAGCAGCTCAGGCCGACCATGAGTCATTACTTCATGAAGCTGCTGATGGACAAGGGGCTCCTGCGACGCTGCTACTCCCAGAACATCGACACCCTTGAACGCGTGGCAGGGCTGGAGGATCAAGACCTGGTCGAGGCCCACGGAACGTTCCACACCTCCCACTGTGTCCGCTTCTCTTGCCAGAGGGCGTACAACCTCGACTGGATGAAACAGAAGATCTTCGCCGACGCCATCCCCAGGTGTGACAAGTGTAGGAGTCTGGTCAAGCCGGATATAGTCTTCTTTGGAGAAAGCCTCCCTGTCCGGTTCTTCACGTCGGCGATGATAGACTTTCCCCAGTGTGACCTTCTCATCATCATGGGTACGTCCCTGCAGGTTCAACCGTTTGCCAGTCTTGTCGGCAAGGTTTCTAAAAAGTGCCCCAGGCTGCTTATTAACAGGGAGAAGGTGGGAGAGGCGAAGCCCCTGTTTGGGTTTTTAGGTTTCCGAGGAGGGATGGACTTTGACTCGGACAAGGCTTACAGAGACGTAGCCTACATCCGTACGTGTGACGCTGGTTGTTTGGCCCTGGCTGATCTGCTGGGATGGAAGGCGGAGCTAAAAGAGCTGATGAAGAGGGAACATGCCAGGATCGATCGCCAAGGATAAGGACACCTTTGAGAGCAAAGAAGCTAAGTCTGGTTCAGCAAAGGTCATTCCACTGACTGACCAAATATGGATTGTCCAAATATGGATTCTGGGGTTGTTAAATATCCCTAAATATTCAGCACAACAATTGAATGGAATGGAGATGACCTCTTGGGTGGGGTGGAATTGTCAATGATCCCGTGGTGCCACCAGTGCGACACATCTTCAGTTGTGTGCCCCGACCTCATTGGATGTTTCGGCCAATTATCACAAGACACCCTCTGCCGAGGTTGGCCCTGCACAGGCTGATCAGACCTGGGTGTGTGTCGCATGGTGGCACCACGTGGTCATCTGGAAGCCCATGTTTATGTTTCAGCCACAGCCAGTGACTGCCAGTGACTGTGTCCTCTCCATACCAAAGATGTAGGTTGGTTGGAGCGGGCAGGACGTCATAAGTGGCTCTAATGATGAAACTTAGCCTTCTAGACTCCATGCTCCACAGCTCATTCCATGTGTTTTTTCCTCCACTCCACGCCATCCCACTTCATCCAGCGGCCTTGCTGGGCCTGGGAGACTGCACTTGGCACACCTGGCTGCTTCCTCCTGGTGGCGCACATCCACCACCATGTGCCGCCTACATCCGTACGTGTGACGCTGGTTGTTTGGCCCTGGCTGATCTGCTGGGATGGAAGGCGGAGCTAAAAGAGCTGATGAAGAGGGAACATGCCAGGATCGATCGCCAAGGATAAGGACACCTTTGAGAGCAAAGAAGTTAAGTCTGGTTCAGCAAAGGTCACTCCACTGACTGACCAAATATGGATTGTCCAAATATGGATTCTGGGGTTGTTAAAGATCCCTAAATATTCAGCACAACAATTGAATGGAGATGACCTCTTGGGTGGGGTGGAATTGTCAATGATCCCGTGGTGCCACCAGTGCGACACATCTTCAGTTGTGTGCCCCGACCTCATTGGATGTTTCGGCCAATTATCACAAGACACCCTCTGCCGAGGTTGGCCCACCACAGGCTGATCAGACCTGGGTTTGTGTCGCATGGTGGCACCACGTGGTCATCTGGAAGCCCATGTTTATGTTTCAGCCACAGCCAGTGACTGCCAGTGACTGTGTCCTCTCCATACCAAAGATGTAGGTTGGTTGGAGAGGGCAGGACGTCATAAGTGGCTCTAATGATGGAACTTAGCCTTCTAGACTCCATGCTCCACAGCTCATTCCATGTGATTTTCCTCCACTCCATCCCACTTCATCCAGCGGCCTTGCTGGGCCTGGGAGACTGCACTTGGCACACATGGCTGCTTCCTCCTGGTGGCGCACATCCACCACCATGTGCCGCCGTTCGGTTGGAGTAGCCTTTTGCCATGTGGGTGTTGATGCTTTCAAACCAAGGCCCCCTCTGCCGTGTTGGACATGCCCCACTATATCCCGGTGTCTGAGGGCGGTCTTTGTCACCACAACTGCTGCAAATGGCTTCCATTTCCTCCCTGTTGCTAGGGTTGGAGCAGTCATTTCCAGCCTTGATTTCTCTCCAGCCGATTGGCATGGGATAGAGTGACCTCATAGATGGATATTGGCCACATGAGACGGGGAAACAAACCAAATCGAAGGCACCGCAGCTTCAGCTTCCCAGGGAGAGCAGTGTTGTTGATCTGCTTGAGGCCACTGATGGTATCCTGCTTGAGTTGTTCCACCTGCTTCGAGTCTTTGAGTTCTGCGCTATACCAGCGGCCAAGGCTTTTGATAGGCTTCTCCAGAACTGTTGGTATTGGCTCGTTGTTAACATGGAACCTCTCATTGGCAAGCTGGCCTTTGACAATGGAGATACTTTGGGATTTACTGGGTTTAATCTCCATTCGTGCCCATTTGATGTTTCCCTGGAGTTTATCCAGCAGGCGTTTGGTGCATGCGTCTGTTGTTATCGTTGTCATGTCATCCATGTACGCCCTGATTGGAGGAAGACGCAGCCCACTCTTCAGCCGTTCCCCTCCAACCACCAATCGGGATGCTCGAATGATGAGCTCCATTGCCATGGTAAACGCCAGTGGAGAGATGGTGCAGCCCGCCATTATGCCTACTTCGAGGTGCTGCCAGGCAGTTGTACTGGCTTGTGCTGTAACGCAGAACTGGAGGTCCTGGAAGTAGGCTTTGACCAGCCTTGTGATGCCCCTGGGACTTGAAAGAAGTTGAATGCTGTCCACAAAATCTCATGAGGCACTGACCCGAAGGCATTGGCAAGATCTAAGAAAACCACATGCAGATCTTTTTTCTCCTTCTTGGCCATCTGTATCTGGTGCCAGATGACATTAGTGTGTTCCAGGCATCTTGAGAATCCACTAATCCCTGCCTTCTGCACTGAGGTGTGCAAAGTTGTTCTTCTGTAGGAATACTGAGAGCCTCTGGGCCACGACACTGAAGAAGAGCTTTCCTTCCACATTCAGCAGACTGATCTGCCGGAACTGGTCGATGGTTGAGGAATTCTTTTTGGGAATCAGGATCCCTCCTGCCCGTCGCTATGCCTTTCTTTTTTTATATATATATTTTTTATCCCACGATTTTGTAACCCATTTTTCACCCCTGTGTCAATCATCTAATGTGATCCTGGGCTCTACACACCCTCCACCAACCTAGTCCCCATATATGGGGGACAAGGGGAGAGCAACGGACTTGAACTCATGCTTCCTTCATGCCTGAGTGTCCAAGTTGCTCCTTTACACCTGACAGGGGGGAGTTTCCCTGGTTGGACGTAGCGTGTGGAAGGAACACGTTATTCCAACCAGTTCCTTTCCCCTCCATCAGGCGCCCCGGCTGGCCAGGGGGAGGCAGTTTAGTGACCAGGATTACTGCATGTTTTTTGTGAGGGCACCTACCCTAGGGGACACGGGGAGAACATGCAAACTCCACACAGAAATACCATGCCTTTCTGTGTCAGCCATGCCCAAATATGGAGTACAGGCCAGTTTATGATTGCAGTGCTATGGCATCATATTGATGATATCAGGAAACTCCATATATGGGGATTTATATTTTTTGTCAATCCACATAATCTAGAAGTTCTAGATCTAGTACGACAGAGATACATGGGACACAAAGGCACAGATCTTACCGTTATGCCCATATATGGTCATGCACATATATGTCTACCAGCTGTCCACCATCAAATTCCTTCACACGTGCCAATCTGACCTATAGGCCCATATATGGGCATAATCGGCATGGGAATGCACTGATGACATCAGGGATCCACATACGTATATGGGCATAAAACGCCAATGACTGACAGATACGGAGATCTCCATATATAGACAGAAAAGGCCTCTGACAAGGCCCCCAAAACTCACGGGTCAGATCAGTGGGGTCCGCTTTGCGGCCTTAACGCTAGATGTGCCCAACCTCTGGTTGGTGATGAACACCACTGTGTCCATATTTGCTAGTTACCATGGTTACCCAATAATGTTGACGAAGACCACTGTGTCCATCCATATTTGTTGATTTTGTTCCCATGGCATTGGTTACCCGATAATGTTGATGAAGACCAATGTGTCCATCCATATTTGTTGATTTTGGTTCCCATGGCATTGGTTACCCGATAATGTTGATGAAGACCACTGTGTCCATATTTGTTGATTTATGATTGCTACTGTATGGTTACCTCGTACTGTTGATCAGAGCGCTGGAATTTCTGATGTCATGGATGCCCATATTTGGGCAAGACTGACATGAAACTCTGTCACAGTGACATCATAGCTATATGGTGCAAGTGTCAGCAGTGGAGCTGAAAACCGGACCAGGCAAGAGGGTTGTGGCAGTATATGGAGAAAATTGAGAACCCATTAGAGCAGAGATCGGTGACTATGGCAGACGTTAAGATTGTAATAGTGGGAGACAATACCTGTGGGAAGACCTGCCTATACAAGGACCACTTCCCAGAGCCAGATGCCTATGAACCTACAGTCCTTGAGGTCATACCTCGTAACATTGAAGTGGATGGCAAAGCGGTTCAGCTAACGCTTAGGGACACGTCCGGCCAAGAAGACTTCGACAGACTGCGTCCTTGTTCTTATTCGAAGGCCGATGCCGTTCTCATGTGCTTCTCCATTGATAGCCCCGACAGTCTGGAGAACGTCTGGGAGAAGTGGGTCCCAGAAGCCAGATTATACTCCCCCGGTGCTCCCGTTGTCTTGTTGGGAAACAAAATGGACCTGCGCAACGACGAGCACACCCGAAGGAAGCTGGCCAAAACCAAGCAAGAACCTGTGAAACCGGAGGAGGGCCGTGAGATGGCAGACAGGATTGGTGCCTTTGCGTACATGGAGTGCTCTGCAAAAACAAAGGATGGCGTGAGGGATGCTTTTGAGACGGTCACCAAGGCTGCACTACAGAAGGAAACCAAGGCCACACTACAGAAGGAAAAAAAGAAGAGAAGCAAATGTCTCCTAATGTAAATGGCACACGAGGAGTGGACTACTTGATGTATGGGGCCAAAGGAGAAAATAAATCACATGGTGTCTCACGTCGTTAATGCTTGTTTCCTTTGAAAAAGTAATGGCTAATGGCTAATGTTTGTTTAAATTGCTCTAAACAAACATTAAAAAGTCCATAGACTTGGCTGCCATATGATGTAATTTTCAAAAGCCGCTCAAATCCCCCTCCAAGACACACACACAAACAATTTTATACTACAGTACAGGTGTATTTTTTTGTCTAATAAATAAACACAAGCAAGCAAAAGGTTTTTGTCAGTTCATTTTTGAAATTATAGAAAATAATGTTCATACTTGAACACGAGTAAGATCTGTCACATTGAAACATGTATAGGCCTATGTGATCTGAGAGGTCAGAGAGAAGGAACTGTCATGTGTCATACATACAGCGCTGTAGTACTGATGTCTAAAGAATGTTTCCATAGAAACACTTGTGCTTCAGACACACAACATTTGTGCATATATGATCCCAAAGCACAAATGAAAGCTAAAAAGACTGGACAATTCACGAATGGAAACCCAGGGTTTTTGAGCCCCTCCTATGTCCAGCTTTTAGTGTGCATGTAAACATAAACTTTGTCCTAACACAAACATTAAATGCCATTGATAATTAACACAATTTTTACATACGACACCTCAGGCCGTCATAAGGATTCGAACCGAGAGGTGCCCTGGACGTCTGTGGACGTCATAGCGCACCCTCAAAGATACGGGGCGAGATAAGAATATTCAGAATTTTTCCTATTTTGTTTTTGGTCCGTTCGCTTTTCGCTTGCCGTAACGCTCTGGGCAATTATTAGCTTGCCGTTGACTCACATGTTAGCGCGGCGGAAAGAATGACTCGTATCTCCTAATCCAGGGCGCTCTCCGTGGTGATGAATGGATCGATATGCTGGCGCATTTTGTCGCTCGTAACCTCTTATCTCCATGAAACTTTGGATGTTTTCTCCCAGTATATTAATCAATGAATCCTCTACTCGGTAGAGGATTCATTGATGACTAAAACTACATCAAAATGTGCTATCAAATTCAACACTCATGCTGTAACTATGACAGTATAACATCAGACCCACACAATATATTGATACCAGACTCAAGCAAATCATAAAATGGGGTACAACTAACTTAAAACACTGGTCGTTATGGTCACTTACTGTGAGTCGGTCAAGTGTCAGGAGTCGGTCAATATGCCCATATATTGGCATACACTGTCACTGATGACATCAGGGATCCCCATATATGGGCAAAAGTTTTACACTGCGATACAACCTCTACATAATTTATATGGGCATGCCCATATGCGGGCATATACTGATGACATCAGATCTCCATATTTGGAGATCTCTGATGACATCAGGGATCTCCATATATGAGCATACAAAGTCAAGGATCCCATGCCACATGAAGACACCATAATCACAAAAGATGTCATCATCACAAAAGACTCAAACAATCATATAAAGATCCATATATGGAGATCCGGGTTGACCATTATGTCCGAATATGGAGTGCAAGTCGCTACTCCATATTCTCGCTCACTCTAACCAAGTGAGCCATGGTTAAGTAAGTAAGGTTAAGTCTAAAAACAGACAGACAGACAGACAGACAGACAGACAGACAGACAGACAGACACACGGCTAGTCATTGGAGCGGTTAGGTACTGCTCAAAAAGCCTTTTCATTACGTTGCCTGTCTAATGTTGCTGTACATGATTCTGAAACCCAACAGATATCTCCAATGACCCAAGTTTGTGTGCGCTCCAGCTAATCTAGCCAAGAAAGAATCTTTCCTGTGGCAGACTGCAGCCACATAATGCAGGGATGAGTTTTGGCTAAACAGGCTGGAGTATTCTGTGAAAGTTGTTTACCACTGGCACAAACAACATAATACTTTGTGCCCCCGACATAATCAGATTCTAGTATCTAGTGGAGTATTCCACTCCACTAGGAAAATGTTGTACTTTTACTCCACTACAATTATTTGAAAACATCGGCTACTATAGTTACTTTTCATTATTATTACAAATTAACATACATTACCGACATTTTGGCCATTTGAAAATACCAGATCTACAAGATCACAATGCAGCCCATTCAAAATATTTGTATACATTTAATTAGAAAACTTGTGAAATGGGACATATGCCTGATGACTAAACTAAAACTAAATCAAAATGTGCTATGAAACATTTTGATAAAAATACTTTTCTACTTTTACCCAAGTAAAGTTTTAATTCCTGACTTTTACTTGTAACAGAGCAATTTCTACATTGCAGTATTGATACTTTTACTTAAATACAAAATGTGAGTACTTTTTCCACCACTGTATTCTAGTCTCTCATTTCCAATAACGGTCTTAACGTCCAAAACTATGGGAGATTTCTCAGATGAGTTTAGGCAGTCGGCACCATGGCACGATGTTCCAGTCTGCTTTTTCCATATAACCTGTCAGAACCAATTGGACAATCTAAACTCACGGAGCACTGAGAGTGAAAGTGAATATTTGTCTTGGCTTCCAATGTGTCAGGGAGAAAATTAGCCATGTGTTATAATAACAGCACAAAGTTCTGCAGTAATGTAAATGCCCTTTTCGAGAGTGTAGTGTGTGTGTGCATGTGTGTGCGTGTGCGTGTGCGTGTGCGTGTGTGTGTGTGTGTGTGTGTGTGTGTGTGTGTGTGTGTGTGTGTGTGTCTGTGTGTCAGCTGTCTGCTGGCAGATATAGGTAGTGTAGCTGGGGTGAAAATTCAGGCACGTTTTCGTTGTAATATCTCACCACAGCTATCAACGTCACCACGTGCATGTGCATGTGCATGTGCATGTGCATGTGCATGTGCATGTGCATGTGCATGTGCATGTGCATGTGCATGTGCATGTGCATGTGCATGTGCATGTGCATGTGCATGTGCATGTGCATGTGCATGTGCATGTGCACACACAAAGGCTCAGCCTCTCGTCTACCAACCACAACCCTGGCTTGGGGGGGAAATTATTTTGGTTTTCCATAAGAATGATGAGTAAGGCAGAGTGAGTTGCTACATTTAGTTTTCCACAATATTTTCTTCTCTCTCCCTCAACAACCCCCCTGCGCTAAAGTTCCTGTGCTTTCCTTCACATTCACATTCCACGGCGAGGAATATAAAAAAAAAAGACCAGGCCAGGCCGTGAATAAAGCCACAAAGAAGTCCACATGATATATTTGTATCTACGCAGGAAATAGAGGATTAATAAATAACCGAATATAATAATTCAATGAGCCGGGTTGCAGTGTGCGGGGCCAGTTGGGTTTCCTCCCGTTGACATGTGCTGTAAATGAGCCTACTAATATCTTTCCCTGTGTTTGCACCCATGTTGCTTTTGCTGTAGTCAATGGACCGCGGCCGCAGGGTCGAGAGGCAACGGTTCACAGGCAAAAAGAAATATCCGGGAAAACGCAAATACAGGCAATGTTTCATATCCAGTGAAAAAGACTATTCATCGCCGTCTGCACTCCACCCTTCAATTCAATGGTTCCACTGCGCCCCTGCATGTGAGCATATTAGTCAATGGTTCCACTGCGCCCCTGCATGTGAGGGTATTAGTCAATGGTTCCACTGCGCCCCTGCATGTGAGGGTATTAGTCAATGGTTCCACTGCGCCCCTGCATGTGAGGGTATTAGTCAATGGTTCCACTGCGCCCCTGCATGTGAGTGTATTAGTCAATGGTTCCACTGCGCCCCTACATGTGAGGGTATTAGTCAATGGTTCCACTGCGCCCCTGCATGTGAGGGTATTAGTCAATGGTTCCACTGCGCCCCTGCATGTAAGGGTATTAGTCAATGGTTCCACTGCGCCCCTGCATGTGAGCGTATTAGTCAATGGTTCCACTGCGCCCCTGCATGTAAGGGTATTAGTCAATGGTTCCACTGCGCCCCTGCATGTGAGCATATTAGTCAATTGTTCCACTGCGCCCCTGCATGTGAGGGTATTAGTCAATGGTTCCACTGCGCCCCTGCATGTGAGGGTATTAGTCAATGGTTCCACTGCGCCCCTGCATGTGAGGGTATTAGTCAATGGTTCCACTGCGCCCCTGCATGTGAGCATATTAGTCAATGGTTCCACTGCGCCCCTGCATGTGAGCATATTAGTCAATTGTTCCACTGCGCCCCTGCATGTGAGGGTATTAGTCAATGGTTCCACTGCGCCCCTGCATGTGAGGGTATTAGTCAATGGTTCCACTGCGCCCCTGCATGTGAGGGTATTAGTCAATGGTTCCACTGCGCCCATGCATGTGAGGGTATTAGTCAATGGTTCCACTGCGCCCCTGCATGTGAGGGTATTAGTCAATGGTTACACTGCGCCCCTGCATGTGAGCGTATTAGTCAATGGTTCCACTGCGCCCCTGCATGTGAGGGTATTAGTAAATGGTTCCACTGCGCCCCTGCATGTGAGGGTATTAGTAAATGGTTCCACTGCGCCCCTGCATGTGAGCGTATTAGTCAATGGAGCGTGTGTTCATTGAGAGGCAAGATGGCGGGAAAGACGGGGTTGTGTCGAGGACGTGACAGAGAGCTCAGGGGGACTGTGGGGACAAACCACAGTCATTACGCAGTGAAATCGGTGGATTAAGTGATTAGTGAGAGTAGCTCATATTCCAACAGCAATCTTTCCAATGATTGTTTGTTCAGTAACAGGGGTCTCTCCAGTTCTTTCGTACAGTGGTTCCCAAACTTTGACCCAAAAGAGAAATTAAACATTTACCCAGGACCCGAAGTAGTGAAAATAGCAGATCTACAACCTCACAGCGCATCGCTTCGTGCCGCATTGTGAGCTTGTAGATCGGCTATATTCACTACTTCTTAAATATCTGTATTCTAATTTATTTATTTTCTAATTTATGGAATTTCTTTTATTTTATTTCTTCATGAAATTACTGAAAAAAAACAACTGAATTTGTTTTTAATTCATGAAAGTATTTTGGGAATGTTTTTTAATATGTTTTGAAATAATAGAAAATGTAGGAAACAAAAAATAAAGAGAGCCTTGAAAATGTACGACCCAGTGTTTGGGAAAAATGCTTTAGCAAACAAATACAAATACATTTTCAGGTCGGGATACCAAATTGATCCAATCAGCAGAGAGAAGTCGTACAGGATTTACATGGATTTACTGTGTGCACAAACTGCACATGCAGGGAACTAACTCTATGGTCTCTTTGTAGTATGTGCAGCGCTGCATCATGGACGCTGGCCTCCAGACAGTACAGATGTCTTTGTACACAGAACATGTCAGTGAGGTGGGGAGGATGTCCGCCGCCCACCACTGCCACCAGAAGTCACCATCAGATTCTGTGTCAGTGACGTCTCGGGTTCCCTTTATTCAGACCCGCTGAACAGAGGCGGCGTATTAAAGCTTGTCTCTCCCAACACACTATATCAAAAGATGCTGCTGGCACTTTGTCAAGACAAGGATGTAATGTGTAATGAGATCTCGGCTGTTCCGAGTCGGCCCCTGTGAGAGTTCCCCCTGCCAAATGTCTGAGGCCGGCCCGTGGGTCAAACCTTCTTTGTGATTTATGTTCTTCTTTATCAGATATAATGAGCGGTTCTCACAATTAGCCCGAGCCCACGCTATCAGAAGCCGAGCTCGATGTCAGAGGCGACCCGACGCACACGCAGCTGCCTTATTTAACGACGGCGGAGGCGAACGCAGGGTTCCTGTTTAATGGGCGGATATCGCAGCTACGGCCACAGCCGTGGCTCGTTACGGCATCTTATGAGAATGGCTCTCACCTCGTCACCACAAAGCGCCAGCTCTGCTTTTCGTGCATGCGTCCCCTTTCAGCCTTTGAGGTTTAGTGGGGTAGGTAAATCACCTCTTCCGAGAACCAGCTTAGTGTCTGTAGGTGTCAATGGCCTAGTCGTGAAACAAGAGATTCAAACAAACGACGATGCATCACGCACATGTTAGCTTAACATCAATAATCTTTGTTATACTGTTAGTCAAATGTTAATGTTCAAGATAGCTACAGTAATAAAGAAAACAAGATCAAAGACTGAACTACGGGGAGTTGTTTATGGCTCAAATGTTACCCCCATCTTGGTTTGACTATGCTAGCCCTGTAATGAATTTAGGCAATGCCATTGGTTACGGTTGTAAATATTGTGACTTCACAGTACCAGTAGCCTCCTACAGTGTGTGCTTAAATCTTGTGTTCAGCCAAGACAAAGAGCCTTGATAACAAAAAGAGTGAATCACGTGGATCTTGGGATCCACACGGGAATGGTGTGACTCCAATGTTGATCTCAGACTTCATGTTACCAGCTTGTGGCATCACTCATCAGCAGTCTATGACATTACTGCAGTCAGTGCAGTGGTTCTTCAAACTTCATACTTGGGCCCCAAAATCATTTTGGGGTCCCCAGATCATTAGTTTCATCATGAGCAGAATTGTGTTCTCACTCAACAGTATACGTGTGTACTGTGTATAGGGTATCTGCATTCTGCACATTTGCAAAGTGACAATGTAAGGACTTTTAAGACATCTTTAATCCAAAATTGGCAAAATATTACGTAAGAATGAGGCAAACATTGTGACAACAGCCGAACTACAAGCTCACAACGACTCGTAGTGTGATGCGTTGTGAGCTTGTAGTTCGGCTATTTTCACAATATGTGGAACCAAGTGTATGATTATTGCAGGGGGTCGACGCAGCCTGAAAAGTTTGGTAACTTCCTTACAATTCACAATTTACAATTTAGGCATAAGCAAAGTAAACGCATACAGCAAATGCAGAGAGCCAGTGTACTGTCGTGCATCAGGGAACTAGGATCACGACGAGTAAACCAAGAAGCATCAGACTAAACAATTACCATCCAAATTACTATAGGATACCACCAGGTAAACAACTGACCTATGGTATTCCTATGGGCAGTTTTGTAGAACAAATTCATGTTCCAAATGTCCTATGAGCACATTAGCAAACGCAGGACCAATACTTGAGCCCAGAGGCGCCATAACACCGACGGCAGAAATGTTAACTAACAAAATCAAAATCACAACAAAATACATAGCTATTTTTGCATCCAAAGAGCATTGTTTTTGTCTGTGCAACTCACACACACACGCACGCACGCACACGCTCACGCACACACACACACACACACACACACACACACACACACACACACACACACACACACACGAGATCTACAAACTCACAATGCGTTGCATGGCGATGCATTGTGAGCTTGTAGATCTGCTATTTAAAACTTGAAATGGAAAATTCTGCATAATTGACAAATTTGACTTTTAGTACTGTACATTTTGATGTCAATACTTCTTTTGTACTTTCACTCAAGTACATTTTAAATGTCTGACTTTTATTTGTAACCAAGTATTTCTATAGGCCTATTGCAGTAGTGATACTATTAATGAGACGTAGCCTGCGGTGTTAGTTCAGTCAGTCACACTTGAGGGAGTTCAGGCGTGCTCAAAGGCGCATTCTATACTCAAGGGGTTAACATGCTGAATTTCTATGTGGGTGTATAAGTGTGTGCAAGTCCCACACGTCATTCGTGATGTGGCAGTCAGTTTACCAATTGGGTGGGCTACTTAATCTCACTATAGTCTGCATGCTCTTCCTGCCTTCCTTCTGCTATGGTACCCAGGTTGTTATGTGATGTTTGCTCCCACCACCACCCCAGCACCACCGGTGGGCTCTGTTATTTATGTTCCCCATGGGGGGTTTTATTGTAAATCTATCTCCCTGTTCTTAATGTTTAATGATGGTGTTTTATTGTGCCGAGAAGGGAGAAAATGCAGCAGAGCCGAATGTCAAGTCAAATATCATATGCACACTTGTATTCTCATTTTACAATAAATATTGGTTTAATCTCTCCGCGAGTTGTCTGACTGAACTCAAGTAAAGAAAAGTGAGTATTTTTTCCACCACTGGCCTAAAGCCCATTGTGCACATTTTCTATTGTCATATTGTCAAACCCCAGAAGGAGAGAGATAGGCCTACTTCTGGGGCATGCAGTATGCACTGGGTGAACACGTTTAATTGAAATGACTGGCCAGGGATTTTTCTATGCCTCATCCAATTCTTATATGGATCAATGCTCTATATCCACAATTCTGCATCCCATGACTACAAATCCCATAAAAGCATTCCATTGATGTCCATCTGGGCTATGCAGTGTACGCACGGACAGCAACCGTGCGTACAGATCCTGATAAAAAAAAAGGAAAACTTCCTCACTCCTTGCATACTCCTTCCTCACACTAAGTTTTGTTCATTTTGCAGGAGAACGTAACCTCCATATTCATATAATGAATTGCCTTTTTGAAACGTCCATGTAATTGTACCTACACAGCAGAATAAAATGTTACTATGCTATATATCAAGGCCAAAGTCACACTGTACTGGGACACTTTCAAGTTGGTTTACAGTTCTCTAATGAGCAAATATGGGACTGGGCTAAGTGTGTACCTTGAAGGAATTGCCACTCACCTCCCAGTGATTGTTATTTTCTTCTTTTTGGCTCTAGTGTCAAAGACACTGCAATATGAGTCACTGAGGGTGAGGGGGAACATGCATATCACTCAGCTTGCTATATGCATCTACACATGACTATATAATTATATATAGGGGGAGGAGTAGGACCTTCACCAGATTTTATTCTAGGTACATTTAGGAGACCACTGCGTTGCGTGCTAATCTAAAAGTTTTGATTGTAATATAGTTAGTGAGCAAGTCAGAGGTGATCTTAGGAGCTGAACCATTTAAGAGTTTTGTAAACCATAATTACTTAGCAGTTTGTAAGGAAGGCATGTAAGGAATGATCTAAGTACAGACGTAATTTGTTCCAGTGAATACAATGGCTGCAGCATTTCTAGCTCAGGTATATAGACAAATATAGACAAATACAGTGAGTAAATATTATTTATATAGCATGGGTTTGATGTCATTGATTGACTAGGGTTCATAGCCTACCATTTAACCTGATTCTTTGAAAGGAAATGCAGTTAAGAACAGGGCCAGACCGGAATTTTCAAGACTGTTAAGTAATGAATCAAACATGTGAAAGTCCAACTTCACCAAAATTCTGAGTTTGCATCAATTATGAGACTAAATTATGGACTTTCTTTCTGTGCTTTTTCCATTACAGAAAGTATGAGTTAAATCCCACTCTACAATTAAATAAAAGTTCCCACAAGGACTGTCTCTAATTTTCCTCCCGCTCCCATCCTAATAAATATCACTTAATATGTCCAAGATAGACATAAGGAACGTTAAATTAGATGGATGTGTAATTCCTCCCCTAGCTTCATGTGGAGACACACAGTGTCCTCCTGTGACTCATAGCCTTCTCATATATCATATTTCCTCTGATTCCAGACTTACATAAAGCAAGGCTCTAAACCACTCTTACGGAAGACGTAGAACTATCAATTATAGGACAGTCAGACATGACCAATGTTTGGTCATGACATCACTCACTGGGCCGACCGTGTAATGATCTCCCCCTCCAGCGTTTAATAATGATTTAATGGACAGAGGTCAACTTAGATAAACAGTGCAGCCTCATTCTCGACTAGGATAGCTACTAATTACACCATGCAGGAGTCTGTTTCAATAGGAACAGAATGGTAAATAACCGGGTGCATACAGTATGACCCCCATATGGATGCAGCCCTTGGGGTCTATCACCCCTGAATGACACATAGGTGATGACACATGGACAAGCTCTTAACCACTCCGCATATAGCGGATTCTAATGAAAATCAACAGATATCAACCAGTAGGCTAGGTTACTTATCAAGACGACGCAATGGAGCTGTGATTAGGAAACAGGGAGACGTCCGACATTGTCTGACTATTACTAACGAAGGTTACGTAGGTAACCATGGTTATGTGAGCGAAGGCGGAGCGTCGAGCGGACTTACCGATGATCCCGTGCTAAAAGACACGGGAAAATGACGTGTGAGTGAGGCACCGCCTCCCGAGGGTACTTTGCCCGCACACGTCATTTCCCCTTCCTCGTACCCTTTCCGAGGCGCGATAGATCTCCGCGACTATAATTGGAGTGATCCAATCGCTCACATAACCATGGTTACCTACGTAACCTTCGTTATGTAGTGCTATATTGGATCATTCCAATATATGATAGTACACTACCAGATCAGTCGGAGACCTATCAATGAGAACAAGAGCCAGGCCCTTCCCGTGGAAGCGGCCAGCCGCAGCTCAATCACAGAGAGCCCACTGTCTCCGAAGGAGCAGAGGCAACCCCTAAAACGGCTTGTTCCAACCGGTTCTCAGGGACCACATTGACGCGGTAGAACCTGGTGAAGGTACTAGGCGACGTCCAGCTGGCTGAGGCACAGATGTCCGAAAGGGGGACCCCTTAAGCTGCGCCCAAGAAGTAGCCATGCCCCGAACCGAGTGTGCCACCACCGCGGGCGGCAGAACCTGCCCCGCCGAGTGGTAAGCACAGGCAATTGTATCGACAAGCCAATGTGAGAGTCTTTGCTTTGAGAGCCCTTGGCCCAAGACTGGGTTAGTCCTTACCAACCGACGACGCCGAGGAAAGGAAAGAGGAAGGGGAAATGACGTGTGCGGGCAAAGTACCCTCGGGAGGCGGTGCCTCACTCACACGTCATTTTCCCGTGTCTTTTAGCACGGGATCATCGGTAAGTCCGCTCGACGCTCCGTCTGGCGGACGGAACTATCATTATTGGAGTGATCCAATATAGCGCTACATAACCCTAAATCTGACTCGAACCCTAACCTCAGTCTTAACGCAAGTCCCCTAACCTCCTATCAGTATTAACCGGCCACGCAAGTCCCCAAGCCTCATATCAGTCTTAACCGGCCACGCAAGTCCCCTAACCTCATATCAGTCTTAACCAGCCACAGTTTAGCTTTGGCAGCAGTAATTTCACTTCCATGGTTCCTAATCGCAGCCAGTAGGCTCCAGTAGAGCCTACTGGAGGCTCCATTGCATGGTCTTGATAAGTAACTTACTGGTTGATATCTGTGCAGAACGTTTTACAACAAATCAGCACAGTCAGATAATCAGGCGCGAGCACACCCCCGCTTGCTATAGTGGGGAAATTGAATTTAGACCTCCAGTCAGTACAGTACCACTTTTCAACCAGTAGTGGGCAGATGAGACCACATTGTTCAAGGAGACCAAATACAACCAACACTCCTCCACGGTTGTGTTACATTGAACTAATTTACTCTACCACGCAGTTTTGTCAAAATGAAATTGCATCACAAACGTTTACATTGTAGCTTAAGCTTTAAACCCTATTGTCCCACATGGCTCTATACTTGGTCTGCTCCTTTTCCACACACAAAAAAATCTTTTCACAAAAGGTTCGCCCCAGAATAAAGGTGGCTATGGTTCATGTGGTTAACGTCCCAGGGGGGGGGGACACGTTTGACGTGCCTTTGATCATTGCAAGAAATACACCGGCAGGACAACACAGTCATTATGGCAACAGCCCTGATGGTTATCCATATTCAAAGCTTACTTGTCACACCACACCTACTGTCTGTTTACATTGTGTTGCTAAGACACACAGACAAACCACGCCAAGTCGTATTATTCACCTTTCTTTCAACTTTGCTCGGATGAGCCGTATCAGATTCATGCCCATAGAAAATGATTTTTGGTAATAGGTGTAGACATTTAGTCTAGGCTAATTATCCTCTTGGAAGTGTGCTATTACGGTACACTTCTGGGGGTAATTACTCTTCATTAAATATATCATATTATGCAGTTGACATGTGCAGTGTATGTAATTGGTTCCATCACTTTCATGTCCAATTTGTGCAGATCACAGTTTACGACCTGCTTGCCTGGAAAGGTCTGGATAGGAAATGACACCGCTTGTGGAGTCTTGTATCTTGGGGCCCTACCATATTCACAGGAGTGTAATATCCCCACCCCCCCACCCCCCATATAATTTGTTTGTTTTCCCCCCCACATGTATGTATCACATGTATCACTTATATATTGTCAAAAACAATATAACTCATGCACCCATACACAAAATATAAATTCCCCCCCCCCCCCCCCCAAAAAAAAAACCGTCAATCATAATTCAAGACAATCCCATCAACATACAAAACTAAAAAGATAATAGAGAAAAATGCTAATAGGAAATGAAAAAGAAAGAAAACCCGCTCCCACGCTTGGATGGATACAATTTGATGGGAAACAGTTCGCAAAGAGAAAGCAGTGGCGTTCTAATCAGACGTTCTGTTCCTCCCATCTCCCTCTTTAAAAGGATGCGTCTGGATCACCATGTGCCGCCACAGCATGCAGTGACCCAGACTTTTAGAAGTGTGGCAGACTTATATAAAAGTAGAACTTTTAGTTTATCTGTTCTGGTTTGAATCCTGATCACAATGCATCGCCTTGATATTCTTGCTTGTTTTTCCTTTACGCTGTTTTTGAGTGGTGCAACCACTCCTACAACCAGCAATGTCCGTGTACACCTATGTATGTGGTCATGTACCCATGTGGTCATGAGCACCAGTATATGACTATAGGGTACCAGTAGGGGGAGCCAGAAACAGAGAGGGGGATAATGCTGCAATGTTGCCTGCTAATGAGAGAGAGAGGGGGGGGCTGCAACACTCAGTTCACATAGGTGTGATTTTTTATTTTCAATTTGATAAGTTTGGAACTTTTTCTTCTCTCATTCACGTCTCATTTTTCATTACATTTGTACTGGCTAACCCCATCGCTGATCGACCTGCCTGGAAATGCATCCCCCTCTAGGTTGTCCTTGGACGAGCCCTCCTGCAGCAGGCCTGTCCATCCTCTTCTGGCTATAGCTCACCAGTACTATCTGCCCCTGCATCTGTCTTTAGTATGTGTGATGCCCCTGCATGTGATCGATGGCCGTGTGTTAGTTCCCATGGCTTGGAGGGACCCCTGCGGGGTCGATGGCAGTGACTGGCCAGCCTCATTATCCAAGTTGGTGGTGACCTGCATTGTTGTTTGTTTGTTTTGTTTTGTTTTTTTCTTCCATTTCGCTGGAAAATGCTACCTCCCTAAAAATCGTTCTGTGCCTGATGTGCATTCTAATTGGCTTGTCAGGTAAACTGAGCTAAGCCCGCTATAGGTTGAATGTTGACTTTTCTGAACCAAAAATATGTTTTTAAAATGCTGAGTATACATTTGGACACTAATACAAAATGGCGGAACTCCAAAGTAGTGCACTACATGGGGCATAGGGAATGAAAGTCTGTTCAACACCCACTACGTCAAAGTCACGTTGGAATGATAAATGCGGAATATTGCAGTGATTCCGGCATAAGGTTTTTAGTCCTTCACCTGTTGTGGTCCCACGTGCAGTAAATCTTTGTGATCATCTTCAAAATGGTCACAAAGAGAATAATTGCGTTAACGAGGCCAACAAATGAGCCTGTCTTAATCACAATTATTCTTTTTACACGAGACAAAATAGTGGATATGGCTAGAGGCACGCTCCCTCCTGGTCCACGCTCACATTCCTACTTAATCCTTTCGTGTTGTAGTGTTTGTCTAACTAACACAATTTAGCCGGTGTGCACTGGCCCAGAGACCCACTCTTTTCTGCTGGGGCCCTGAACGCCATATTAAGTTATAAACAGACCAACACGTGGAATTTGCCATTTCTTTTTCTTTTTACTCTACCCTGTCCCCTGTGTTTCTCTGGAAGTCATCACAGACAGTTATGTCTTTCAGCAGGACTATTGTTGAGTAAAAACGCCCTCAGCCAGAACAGAAACCAACGGTGGAAAAGTGCATTTACTCAAGTGCTGTACTCGATTACATTTGTGAGCTAGGCTTGTGCTTTACTTGAGCATACCATTTTCTGTTACTTTACTCTGCCCTACATTTCAAAGGTGTGTGTGTGTGTGTGTGTGTGTGTGTGTGTGTGTGTGTGTGTGTGTGTGTGTGTGTGTGTGTGTGTGTGTGTGTGTGTGTGTGTGTGTGTGTGTGTGTGTGTGTGAGAGAGAGACAGAGATTAAAATAAACTACAATATCAGTAATTATTATTTCTACACGTTTACTCAAGTAAAAGATCTGAGTAGGCTACCTCTTCCACCTCTGCCAGACACGAGAGAGCAGGCCGGGGCAGGCAGATTAGACTCAGTGTATTAGATATAGATGAAAAGGGGGCTATTTATTACAACTCACCTGCCAGGGGGAGAGAAAAACAAGACCCAGAGATTGTGGGGGTAAACACTTTTTGAAACATTACTCTGGGCGAAAATTAATTTTTGGGCTGCTGAGTGCCTGGACAGGACATCCCAGGTGTTACTGTGAAAATATACCATCTGGCTCATTAATTGGAGGTTATTCCAGACGATTACTGCTCCCCCCCCGAGGACCGCAGGGCCGCTCTCTCTCTCTCTGCACGCATATTGCATTTCATAAATAAGACACCAACCCCCCACTCCCCCACACCCCCGCCTCACCGCAGGGACGGGCTCGAGCGGCCTGTTTTTATGGGCCAGCATCGATTATCAACAGTTCAAGGCGGTTTATGCACATTGAGCACAATTCACAGGTGTAGTAGAAAATGAACCCTCCAGTGTATGAGGAGACATGACTAGATTAAAGCTTTTGGAGGTATCCAAACAATGGGAATTATTCTCTTATTCTTATAGCTTATTATGACAAATACTTAATTAGTAATTATCTAGGTGACGCAACGGGAGCTCGATAAATTGAACCCACAGGTGTAGTTTACATTTCTAACAACACACCACCATCTGCAGTTTTCTAACAAAACACGATAATTTGCTGTTTACACCTCACCCGCACTCTAGAATTACGTGCCATTTGCTTAAGTTTAAGTCCCGACCTTGTAATACTGGCAGCAGTGGTAGGGCGACAATGCCCCCCGGCAACTTCCATGTGTTTACAAAACGTGTCCATATCTCTTTTCATACCATGGACCTCGTTCATGTCCGTCATAGACACTTTGAAACGATTCCATAAAGATATAGGTTCCCTGTGCCACTATCTACCCCACTGTGACCTGGCCCCCATCTACTGTTATGGAATTAGTGTGAGGAAATCGCCAATAGAGCTTGGCCATAATATATTGGCCATATATGAAGTATACTTTTCCACCTGCACTTTACCTTTAAGTTCAGATTTTTGGACTTAAAGCTGTCGGAAATACTTGCCATATAGTGGTTGCAAAGGTATTAATTGGTGTATGAATGTGTGTGTGAATGGGTGAATGTAATGCACAATCTATAAAGCGCTTTGGATAAAGGCGTTATATAAATGCACCATTTACCATTTATGTCAAAAATTTGAACTAACCCTTGAAGCCAATGATTCTCAACCGTTTTAATGTCAAATTATGCAATAATCCACGGACACCCACTTGATACCATTATTTTATCTCGGGGACCCCCAAACTACGCTATAAAATCCTCAGTGTCGTTTTAACTCAGAGAGTACAAATAGTTACAGACCCATAAAACCTCAAGGACTCTTATGGGATCATGGACCTCAAACAGGACGCCACTCGTGATGTCATGTGGCAGCCAAGTCTATGGACTTTTAATGTTTGCTTTAAGCAGGTACATCATGATGCAGCCACGGTGGGCGCCCCTCACTTCACACAAGTGTGATTGTTTTGGGGGGATGGCCATTCATTCAAAAGCTTGCTCTGTTGTCTCGAGCGACTGGAGAATTTGTGAAAGACCAGTCGCCGACGCACTGTGTGTCGGAAATTTGTCACAGAGCTATGGAAGTTTTACTACTTCTTGCCACAGTTTGTGTTCATGCACTACTCACTAGAGAGGGATTTTCAACGTCTGTTCCAAACTAACTATCGCTGCTTTCCCTGCTGGCAGAATGATGCCAGCTTGGCTGAATGCAGAAACAAAAATAACTAAATCACACCCAGCAACCAATCACACTGTCTGAAGTAGTTTTGACAGCAAACATATGACGGGGTGCAGGAGTGTATGGAACAAAGTTCTGAGAACGCCCATCCGAAGTTCTGATTGACAACCACCCTGTCCAAACAAAGTCCTGACATGATGGAAAGTCCCCATGCAGTGTCAAATGTTCCCAGTATAATAATAATCTTTATTGTCCCGGACTTGTTCAACACCCACAACAAAAACAAAAAACATTACAGTATAGTATTTGCTATAGTGTGTTTCTTCAATAACAGGGTTTCTCCCTGTCTCTCCAGCTCTTTAATAAACTAAATAAAAATGCATTTTCAGGTCGGTATACTAATTTCATCCAATCAGGTTAGAGAACTCATGCCACTCATGACACGATGAACAAGTGAAACACCAGAAGCTGATGAATGAGTTCCCTCTCCTTATTGGATGAAACTGGCAACCCACCTGAACATGTATTTTCTGTTTATCAAAGAGCTGCAGAGACCCACAATGCATCGCGACGCATTCACTGTGAGCTTGTATATCTGCTATTTTCAAATGGCTGAAATGTATATAGGGCCGAAGTGGTTCATGTATGTTTCATAATAATAATCAAAATCTACAAAGTATCTAGTAGCAAATAAATGTAGTGAAGTAAAAGCACAAATGTGGTCTGAAATGTAGTAAAAGTAAGTAAAAGTACTGGAAATTGGAAATAGTCAAGTAAAGTACAAATACATCAACATTGTACTTAAGTAGAGCACTCAAGTAAATGTACTTAGTTACTTTCCACCAGTGCCTGCATGGACCCCAGGTGGAAGCAGTGCTTTTTGCTTTAAGCATAGCTTGTAGTAGGCCTAGGATGTGTGGGGAGGATGGGGGCCCTCATTTGGGAGTGAGTGATGGATGCTGCTGACCGGGCCTGTCTGTGGGATAATCAATGGTGATCGCACGGCAAACAACTAATCAATCGTAGCGATACCGGCATTATCTGCTCTCTCCACCATCGTGACTGATGGAGACACCTGTAATTGGATTCAGCCTGCGAAACGACCGAACGGAGGGACGGCCCATGGCGGGGAAAAAACACAAGACAATTACATACAATGGTAATGCACTGTGCGGCGGATTTAGCAAAACTCTTATTTAAGTGAGACAGGGGGTTTGCTAGATTCTCTTTTGCAAAGTCCAATCCTAAGAGTTCATCTAACTCGGAGAGTGTGACAGTGGACCTGTGTGGTGTTTTAATTAATTTGGCGATCTGTTTTTTCTTCCTTTTCCCCCCAGCCAGTCCATTCCTCCACCTGTTCTGTGCATAGGCTACAGTATCGATCTTGCGCACACACACACACGCGCGCACGCGCACGCGCACGCGCACGCACACACACACACACACACACACACACACACACACACACACACACACACACACACACACACACACACACACAGAAAGAGGAAACAAAAAAGACGAGGGTATTTTCTTAACCACTTAAGCCCTAAACCTATAGCCTATCTTACAACAAATAGCGGAAATATAGGCTACAACCTATACTATAGCTCACAATGCAATGGGTTGTGAATGTAGATTGTCAATTTTCATGTTTGAATATGCCTATAAATTGAATTGTGATAAATATCACACATATCAGACAGTCGTCATATATGCATCAGTCTGACCAGAAGCAGGGCCATAAACATGAAAGACCAGAGGGGTGATATCAAAAGCAGAGGCATTTCATCCCCCCACCCCCACCCCCCATATCTCTACTAGAAAAGCCAAAATCCAACCCTGCACTTAGCACACACACGCGCACGCACGCGCACACACACACACAGTCACACACACACACACACACACACACACACACACACACACACACACCCACACACACACAGAGGTGCCTCAAAATGATGGGTTTCTCCACACGCCCCAGGGCTCGGTCGACCCTTGCACCAGATTTGACTCTCCTGACCGGCCCTGACACGGAGAGAACAGGGGGGGGGCAGATGGGGGGCAGACACAGGGTGTGAAGAGTGGGGGTCTCTGGTGCTTAGATTGACAGACTAATTAGGGCTTTCCTGTGCAATGCTTTATTTTCATATTTACTCCAGAGCATCCAGAGGCCAAACAGCGTGCTAACCACATCAGCTCCAATTACATCATCTTCACAAGCACACTCACATGCATGCTCCATGCACACGCACACACACTCACGCACACACACAGTGTGTTTGGTCAGAAAACATGACATAAAGTAAACTTCATCACAGCCTTTAGGCCATTTTCTGAACAAAAGTAACTTTTTTTTAAAATCAAAATAGAAAAGAATGGCGCCCTCTCTTGGCTGAGAGAAAAAAGCACGACCCATCAGAGGTTGGACAGATAAATTCAAACCAAACAATTTAAGTCAATAAAATAAAATAAATTATTTTATTGTTCAGAATCATGTACGACTTTGACTTGTAACAGCATTTCTATATTGCAGTATTGATACTGTTACTTGAGTACTTTTCCCCACAACTGGAAACAAAGATAATGCTGTTGAAAACCACCCAGTTTTTTGCATGAGTACCCTTTACGTCTGTTGGTTAACAAAAATAAAAAACACCCGTCAACCGTGTCAAGTGAGGGGCGCTCGTATCATCATACATCATCATGATGTAACATGTCAATTTATATATGACATACATTCTCCATTCATTAATCTTTGTGTAGGACAGAAATAGGCGATTTACTCGTCCAGTATGACGTAAATTTGTGTAAGACATAAATCTACACTAATAGCCTAATAGCCTAGCGCCCCTCACAAATATTGAACTAATGAAAAGTAGTAAAAAGCGCTTTGGACAAAACCTCTTAACTCCATTAGACCCTCAAACTGTGTGCTAAAACAACAAACTCCACCACCTCTCCCCCTCTCATGCAAGTAATTGTGTTTTGATCTGACGGTTATTATAGAATGACAACCTCTATCCTTAACCTAACCATAACCGCAAGCACGGAAGCAGCGCATATTCCAGCGGTAATACGACCGCATGTCTGTCTAATGCTCCATCGGAATTGAGTCCGGATCCCATTGACAATATATAAAGTCACAACACCAACTTCGATGAGGCAGAATTGCTTTGTTTTCAAAATATAAGGTTTTATTAATTTCCTGAAAAATGAATATTCTTTATTTTCTGAAATATTTTTTCATTTTGGAGTTAGGTGGTAGAACACAAGTCTATAGTAAGAACTTAGAAGGGTAACAATATAAAACAGTTTAAAGAGAAAGACTACTGTGTTTGGTGTAGCCTACTGCTCCCATGGGCTTGTGTAATACATCTTAAGAATACTCAAGTGTCTCTGTGACTGGGTTTGCATCAACATCAACATCCTGATTGATCGATAGGATTCCTCGACACACTCAACATTCCATAGCTGTGTGGGCTTAGCGTCGTATACAGTAAGGTTACAGCTGCACAGTGGTATGTTTAATGTAGTTATACCAAACCATTTTGGACTGTCCAGCGAGCTAGGTCTTTGTGTTTTGTACCAAATCTAAATGTAGAGGTCAGGGCACCATGCTTATCTATTAATATTTTATTAATTATCATTATTTCACTTACTGTAGCATTCTGAGTCAGTGTACTTTGTGTTAATTTGGTTGCAGTATACTGTATGTGTCTAAAGGCAGTGGTTCTCAACCTGTGGGTTGTGACCCATGGGAAGTCCCCAAATGGTTTTAAATTAAATGGGTCCCCAGAAGTTGCCTGGCTGGACCACACTAATATCACACTTGGTCCACCGAAGGCAATTTATTTGCCACCAGCTGATTTGCATCTGGCAACTGCGTGGCTACCCCAGATGCACATTTCTAAAGTGACAATTATACAACCTTTAAGACCAACACGTGAGCTTGTGGATCTGCTGCCTATTTCCACAATATGTAGCCCTATCTGTGGAACCGAGTCAAACAAAATGTAATGCCTAGTCAACTCCTACAATTCCAAGTGCTTGTCAGGGTGGGGGTCCCCTGTTCAAATATGATCACACTCATAGCCTGAAAAGGTTTATGGATGTGGATATGGTCCGTATGTATGTGTTGGAACCCCAACACATACATCTTCTTGAAAAACAAGAAAAGTAACAATACTTAATTATATGTTAATTTGAAAAAGGTTTAATTCTGCATTATTCCGGCGAACTATGCAGAACCTCATTAAGATAAGTTGAGGTTATTAGAATTGTATAGGTTTGAGTATTTAAGTACAACAGACAAATCTATACATATTTACTATTTATCAATCTATCATCTCAGAGAAACAGCATGACGGGGCACGAGCATGGTAAAAGTTGTAACAAGGTGAAATATTGACTGTACATCTCAACATACATCTTTGAGTTGTACAGCTTTTCCATGAATCATGAGACGTCCATTTCCGGTATTGTAGTTTGTGAGTGATCTCTCCCCGAGGATAATTACAGCCTCTACGGTTTTGCTTTTCTCCAGCGATTTCCTGCCCCATGAAATTAGTCCTCACTAAGTCCATTTATCATTCCATTACCACAATCCTGTTCTCTAAATATAGGCTCAGGTCTGGAAAAGTGGGGTGAGAGAGATATGCGGCCAACAACAATACCGGCAATCACACGATTGGTCATCGTCACTTGATTATAGCATTTCAAATGACCCCGATGTTTGAAAACAAACTACATCAACACTCCCTTTCTAATTTTGCGTGTGATTTGACGGATGTAATTGAAGTGACTTCAAACTTTGCACAAATAGCTGTTTAACAACCCATTACAATTTGGCATTGAGTCTTAAAAATGCTATTTTCTGCATTTTCATTTCTATTTTCATTCAACTTTAGTTCCACTCATGCAGTAATGATTTCCTGGACGTTCTGGGTTTCATTAATTTTCTACCTTTGTCTTACTTTTTTTTATTTATTATTATTATTAGAGACTTTGAGGGGTACCAACAATCAGAACTAGGGATGCACCATTAATCGGTAGCATAATGGGAATCGGCCATATCGGCCATAAAACTGCCATATCGGCCATAAAACTGCCATATCGGTGTCGGAACGGTCTCAAAATAATACAGATTATTTCATCGGTTTTCACCAGCATTTTCTTTTTATAAAATCTACATTTAATTTGTGTACTCATCTCATTCAGAAGTCATTCAGTTGTGAAAACAGACTCTTGGAAAAGAGTATTGTATGCTATTTATTGATTGATTGAATACAATGCTTATTAATTAATTAACAGGCATTAGGCCAAGCCCCTATAGGGCCTGGGCTTGTTTCCATTGTGGTCCTCTGTATAATATCGGAATCGGTCAGAATCGGTATCGGCAGATATGACCCTGCAAATAATCGGAGATCGGATATCGGTCATAATTTAATAATCGTGCACCCCTAATCAGAACCAAAACACACAAAACCCAACACCAATCCCTTAAAGAAACAATTGAGAAACTGATCACTAATGCCAATGTGGCAGGTTCAATCGCTGCGGCGTCACTACAAAATTTTTGGCTCAGGTCACTTAACCTTTTCATCCACTGAATTACATTATTATTAGCACCATGTTGTTATAGCACATTGCCGTATGTCATATTAACCATACGTAAATATGTAAATATCCCCCCCCCTAAGATACACCATATTTTGCGTGTCTTAAATACCAGGTCTTATGACTTAACTTAAGACCTGGAGGCGTGGCTGTTTGGCCACTCAAAATAGCCAAACAGCATTGGCCACGCCTCCAGGTCTTAAATTAATCCATAAGACCCCTTATCGTACTGTAGACTGAAAAAGAAAGCCCGTTAGAAAGAAAGGCAGAAGTAAAGTGCAAGTGACACTGATAGATTCCAAATATTATCAAACTATTCTTAGGCACCCCGGGACTTGCGTCAAGGCACCCACTTTGAGAAACCCTGCACTAACTACTCCAGGACTTACAGCTCTTTGCCATTACGCACTGACCGTGTACCGTATGAACAAAATAATAATGAATGAAATGATATAGTGCCTTCATCCAAAGCTCTGTACAACGTGCATTGTCCACACTCACAGACAGTGGAGGAAACCATGCAAGGGTTCAGTGTCTCGCTCAAGGTCACTTCGCCACTAACCCAGGGAAAGCAAACCGGGAAACAAGGCATATGTGGGTCATTGATTGAACTTGCACACAGGTGTATTAGCACAAACACACACATCATGCCTTCCAGTCTACATGATGAACAGTCTGAAAGAAGTACATTATTCACAGAACGTATAATGGGCCTAAATATAGGACTGGAGGGCGTATTGTGTACATCTCCTGAGCTTCCTTCCACATGGATCTCTCCGTCGTGAGATCCATCAGATATTTAAATTACACAACCCTTAATTAAAACACAGTGTCTCGTCCGGTCTCGCTTTCCAGGAAATATTTTCCATATTACGAAGCCATTAAAATGCACTTAAATGCAAACTCGCAAGGGGAAAGTGTATGACGGTAGGATAAAATGTAACCACGACCATGTTGTTGCTGGGGGTTTAGTATAGCAAACGTGGCGCAAACACTAACGAGTGATGTTTTATTTGACAAGGCCGCCACCGTGATGAAACCGTCAAGACCAAGCACACGCACACGCGCACACACACACACACACACACACACACACACACACACACACACACACACACACACACACACACACACACACACACACACACACACACACACACACACACACACACACACACACACACACACACACACTTTTGCCAAACATATACAGGGGGGGAAAAGGATTGGGCCTAGACCATGGGGGACTCAATACTAATTTAAACTTATCAAACCTTTTAGAAAATTTCCTTTCATTTTCGTGAATTCCTTCATGGCATCATGGTATAAAAGAAACACGTTTATTTTGCAGACGTCAAAGTTTTGTAGAACAAAATGTCAATCTAAAATTACTTTGACCCCCGTGACCCGTTGTTAGGTTTAGTTTAGGAGAGGGCGCAAACGGTCAAATCAGAGCGGCGATGGTCCAAGGCCATCGGGGGTGGTAGCCGGGTGACTGAGTGAGGGTCATGTGTGGTGGGAAAATGTCAAGCAGGAAGTAGGAAGGGATGAGGGTCACGGCGAGGGGGTCTTTCTTGACGAGTGCATCCATTCCAGGCAGGTTGGGAGAAGTAGGCTAAGCCCCCTCGGGGGGATTGTGTTCACTTCTGAATAGTTTCAGCCAAACTAAATAACTCCTGTGAGATCCGGCGAAGAGTTTGTATTCCCAGAACCCTGTTATCTATTTTGAAAAAAGAAACAAAATCAACTAGAGGTTTTGCCATTCGGTGTCTTTCAAATCTTAAAATCTTTACAAACCTTACCAGACTAGAAGTATACGTTTCTTTCATGTATAGGTTTGTTTACTGTACAATTAGTAATTGTTCAGATGCTCTTAACAATAAACTGCTGTATCTTGTGCCTCGTCAAACTTCCTCTTGGGAGTGAAACTCCTGTTTCTTTCTTTACATTCTGTATTAAAATATTCTATCAAATGCATAAATGTGGTGCTGCATTTCACATTTCACCGTTTCTGTGTCCTCTTATTGTCCCCAACTCCCCATATGTGTGTGCTGCTGTCCTGCATTCTTTAAGGCAGCCCATATGTATCCTATCTGGGTATGTGTCATCAACATGTCTCAACATCATTGTCATAAATTATATAACTCAAGTGTTTGCGATTGTCGCTGTGATTTAATTCCATATACACGCCCCATGTCTCTGTCCTGGTATTAGCGGGGGCTTGCCCAATTCTGTTATGATGGGTCTCTTCCCAATAAATGTTATTATTACAGGGTCTTATCATATTTCCACGGCGGTATCCATGTCCTCCTCCTTTCCTGCGGAGAACTAACTCAAAACATGTTTTCCTGTGATCCCACGGACTGAGCCGGCCCGCTATTTATTCATTAAACAGAGGCTTCATTTTGGCTTGGGAAGACGATCGCGGACGTTCCGCAGTGGGATCGAGTATCACACGAAGCCTGGTCATTCCACGAGCGTGGAGAGGACGCTCACCGGGTTGCCAGACGGGGAGAATTCCACCGGGGAAAATAATGTGTCTATGTGAATGCCAGTCAAGTGTGTCAGTTGATGAGAAAGCATGTTTTCAGTTAGTCCTAGACATAATAAACAACGACAAAAGGCCCATAAAGAGTCTAGCTAGGATGGTTAAGAAGAAATGAGAACGTTTAGACTCTTTATATACACTGTGTCTCCTATGATGGAAGGTGCAGAGTTGGTAGACCTACTCTGACTCTGATTATGGGATATAGAGGTAAAAAAAAAAGTCTTCATACGCACGCACACACACACACGCACGCACACACACACACACACACACACACACACACACACACACACACACACACACACACACACACACACACACACACACACACACACACACACACACACACACACACACACACACACACACACACACACACACACACACACACACACACACACACACACACACACACACACACACACACACACACACACACACACACACACACACACACACACACACACACAGTAGGTACATCCATAGTTGTGCACCAGCACCCCCTGCTGGGTCAATTTGAGGATGGACAGTGACATACATACTGTAATCTATTCTACACAGATACCCCTTTTCCACTGGTTGGTTCCCAATGGGAACCGGTTCAGTTCTTTTTGGTTCTTAGTCCATGAGCCAGAGATCCAAAATTGGAACGTTAATTAGGAATTGAGTGTGCAAAACTCTACCTATATTAAATTGTTTATAGGTTCAATATAAGTACATTTATATATGATAACCATTCCAATGTAGGCTATTGCATATTTTCCTATATAATACCTCATTTGCATATTTATAAATTTAAAATGTGTAATACAATAAATCCTTGTCTTTGTGTAAGTAATCAACTGGGGAAGTTCCATGGTGATAACAATCTAATATAGGTATATGGTTTTGCCCACTCAATGCATAATTATTAATTAACAAATAATAATTAAAAAACTAAAAGAACTGAACCGGTTCCCATTGGGAACCAACCGGTGGAAAACTCATAACTATGAATTTGCATTGAAATCACTCAACTAAAACTAATAATGTTACTAAAAAAGCTGTTATAAGGGTTCCTTTGGTTATGTCAGTGCTTAGGATCAAGATAGTTTTTGCATTATTCAATGCAGTTTCGGTTAGTTATGTTTTTTTTTGTACCAGGGTGTTAATTGTGAAAATCATCAAGTAGTGTCATCAAAGTTCTGTAAAAAGTCCATAGACTTGGCACGACTATGTCATAGTTTATTGTGACACCCACTCCGTCATGATAAATGTATTTTGCCATTGACTTGGCCTGAAAGTTTGTACGGAATAATTGTTCTGTAAGTTAATAGACTTGAGGGAGCACACACAAAGCCATGCATTGGCTAATAAAACTAAACTAAATTTGATGTTCCTGCATTTTATTTTGAAGTAGGCCTATCTTATTTTGGAACCAATTTGCTCTTCTTGCATGACGCTGAAATCCTGCTAATAGCATTATGCGTAGAAGGAACAGAGGAAGCAAAACTGCATTAGCATTCCATAAAGATGTGATGTGGTTTCAGAAATGAAACTGTCCCTCTCCACTATAGTTCTTTAATGCGTGCATAACAACCCTTGACCTCCCCAACAGCAGAATTTGACATAGACTGTTTAAACATAGATTCCATCGTTTTTATAAGCTCTTCCCAGACAAATGAAACGCATGGGTTCAGGTTGAACAGTCTTGAAAAATCTTTCCTACACTTTTTCCTTGGCCCTGATTTCCTTAACTAGCCTAGCCTAGTCACGCATGATCAAGTCAGGGATTCAGGGTTATTTGCTTTGTTCGTTATTTTTGTACACTGTGGTGCACTCTCTGACCATGCATGGTTCTTCCACTCCTTTAAGGCTGGTTTAGGAGGGTTCCTTGTCATATAATAATATAAAAAACTTTATTCGTATAGCACCTTTCATGACATGAAATTCAGCTCAAAGTGCTTTACAGTAAGAATATAGCCCTTGGTGAAAGCTGCATTTATTGATAAGTTCCGTAGAAATTAATCTCTAAGAATGGTATTCCCTCCCGACCCGTCCTTCCTCCTTGGCGAAAACTAGAGTTCTGAGCCAACTTTTATTCACATCTCAACATGGAAACTAGAGAAAAAAGACATAGGCCTACAATACACAATGCATATATCAATAATCCAAAAACAAACACGTATCAAATGATATCAGAATACAATACACTGAAGATATAGCCTACACCAGTAAGACGCCCTGAGGGTGAGAAGCGTCCTCACCCTAAAGGGCAAGGTCGCGTGCACGCATCCGCCTGCGTGACGGCAGACTGCCGGGCGAGCGCTGGCACTTTGGCATGCCATGCCAGGCTACTTTGGCATGCCATGCCAGGCTACTTTGGCATGCCATGCCAGGCTACTTTGAAGGTTTCTCGACGGCATACGCTAATTCTCATTTTGTTCTTAACGTCATACGGTGTATGATGAGTTCCACGGTAGAACACACCACTGGTTGCAACCATATACTCTCAACAATGGCACCAGCAACATGTGAACCTAACCACATGGTTTCGATATGAGCCACATGATTCGGTACTGATTTATATGCATGTCCCCTGATGAAGCTAATACACTACACCCTGATGAATGACACGCCTGGGGCTGAAGACTTTTGATACCATATTGGTAGCATTGAATTAATAATGAGGGGCTTGCACTCTCAAATAAGGAGTAGATTTATATCCATCCTTCTCTACATTACTGCATTTTACCATGTTTATTGTTTACCATAACTACCAGTGGTGGAAAGTACAGTAGGCTATACATTTACTTAAGTACAATTGAATCAATCAAACCTTCTTGCTGTGAGGCGACAGTGCTACCTACCTACCGACTGGCTGCACCATCATGCCCATCATGAATGAGTCAGATTTTCTAGTGTTTGTCATTCATTCATTGTCCCTGCATGCTCAGACTTTTCCCAGACTTCCCACTATCAAGCCTGCAACTTCCTTTGCAGTATTTATTTTACTTACTGTCTGTGTTTCATATCCTGTCTATGAATATCTCTGCATTTACCAATGAAAACATGGGAAAAACAAATTGAGAGAGAGAGAGAGAGAGAGAGAGAGAGAGAGAGAGAGAGAGAATAGCATACAGGCATATAGTTGCTGAAATTAATGGGACCATAATTTACAAAAACACATCATTGTAATTGAAAGGAGACTTTAAACTATAGCGACTAAAAGCATAAAGTATGTATTGACAATGATTACTAAGGCAATGAAATCAAGTGTAAACTCTGGTCAAATTCCTATTGTAATCTAGCCTGGCTCCAGCCCTGTCGCTAGCCGAGCCCTTGTTTGTGGTGTTTGGACAAAATGTTTAGGAGTATTTTTTGCAAGAATCTGTCATCTGGTGGTTGTATAACAGGGCATGTTACAGTGTAGCTCTGGTCCATAGCCTTCTACTGCTTCGATTCTGCCCTGCAGTAAGGCTATGTGACTATGACTATCAGTATTAAATCTCAAATCGAAATCAGACCAGGCTCTCATCTTTTGTGGAAATCTCACGAACGTTTGACCTACTCACCAATAAAAAGACGGGTTGTGTCAATATAAAGCCTACTTTCCTTAGTGGACGCACTCTGAGCCCCCCACCACACGTATAAACGGTACTTTTTGGCAAGAAAGGGATTTTTTTTCACCGGAGGAAAGATATTCTCTATGAGGCTCTCTGGGCAATATCGGTAGAGGGCGCAGCGGAGTAACTAAAAGTATTTTCTTTTCGGTGGAAACTAAATCCCTTTTTGGCCTAAAAGTACCGTTTATACGTGTGGTGGGGGGCTCAGAGTGCGTCCACTAAGGAAAGTAGGCTTTATATTGACACAACCCGTCTTTTTATTGGTGAGTAGGTCAAACGTTCGTGAGATTTCCACAAAAGAGGAGAGGCTGGTCTGATTTCGATTTGAGATTTAATACTGATAGCCTTACTGCAGGGCAGAATCGAAGCAGTAGAAGGCTATGGACCAGAGCTAGTTACAGTGTATTCATAATGTTTAGTAGTGCGCATACACAATTGTACACAGATACCAGTTTTAGGTAAGAACATAGGAATTGGCCTGTTATAGCGCCACCATGAGGCTGATTTGAATTTTTTTGAAGTGCCATTTCTTCCTTCCACTTTTTGAGTGGTGCAACCACTCCAAGGAACAGCAATGTCCTGTTCACCTATGTGTTGGTTCACCTAACCACTCCAAAGAACAGCAATGTCCTGTTCACCTATGTGTTGGTTCAGCTATGTGTTGGTTCACCTATGTGTTGGTTCCCCTATGTGTTGGTTCCCCTATGTGTTGGTTCACCTATGTGTTGGTTCAGCTATGTGTTGGTTCACCTATGTGTTGGTTCCCCTATGTGTTGGTTCCCCTATGTGTTGGTTCAGCTATGTGTTGGTTCCCCTATGTGTTGGTTCACCTATGTGTTGGTTCACCTATGTGTTGGTTCAGCTATGTGTTGGTTCACCTATGTGTTGGTTCAGCTATGTGTTGGTTCAGCTATGTGTTGGTTCAGCTATGTGTTGGTTCAGCTATGTGTTGGTTCCCCTATGTGTTGGTTCACCTATGTGTTGGTTCACCTATGTGTTGGTTCAGCTATGTGTTGGTTCACCTATGTGTTGGTTCACCTATGTGTTGGTTCAGCTATGTGTTGGTTCACCTATGTGTTGGTTCACCTATGTGTTGGTTCACCTATGTGTTGGTTCAGCTATGTGTTGGTTCAGCTATGTGTTGGTTCAGCTATGTGTTGGTTCAGCTATGTGTTGGTTCAGCTATGTGTTGGTTCAGCTATGTGTTGGTTCCCCTATGTGTTGGTTCCCCTATGTGTTGGTTCCCCTATGTGTTGGTTCCCCTATGTGTTGGTTCAGCTATGTGTTGGTTCCCCTATGTGTTGGTTCAGCTATGTGTTGGTTCAGCTATGTGTTGGTTCCCCTATGTGTTGGTTCAGCTATGTGTTGGTTCAGCTATGTGTTGGTTCCCCTATGTGTTGGTTCCCCTATGTGTTGGTTCAGCTATGTGTTGGTTCAGCTATGTGTTGGTTCAGCTATGTGTTGGTTCCCCTATGTGTTGGTTCAGCTATGTGTTGGTTCCCCTATGTGTTGGTTCACCTATGTGTTGGTTCAGCTATGTGTTGGTTCAGCTATGTGTTGGTTCAGCTATGTGTTGGTTCCCCTATGTGTTGGTTCACCTATGTGTTGGTTCACCTATGTGTTGGTTCAGCTATGTGTTGGTTCAGCTATGTGTTGGTTCACCTATGTGTTGGTTCAGCTATGTGTTGGTTCCCCTATGTGTTGGTTCAGCTATGTGTTGGTTCCCCTATGTGTTGGTTCCCCTATGTGTTGGTTCCCCTATGTGTTGGTTCAGCTATGTGTTCAGCTATGTGTTGGTTCCCCTATGTGTTGGTTCAGCTATGTGTTGGTTCAGCTATGTGTTGGTTCCCCTATGTGTTGGTTCAGCTATGTGTTGGTTCAGCTATGTGTTGGTTCAGCTATGTGTTGGTTCCCCTATGTGTTGGTTCAGCTATGTGTTGGTTCCCCTATGTGTTGGTTCCCCTATGTGTTGGTTCCCCTATGTGTTGGTTCAGCTATGTGTTCAGCTATGTGTTGGTTCCCCTATGTGTTGGTTCAGCTATGTGTTGGTTCCCCTATGTGTTGGTTCAGCTATGTGTTGGTTCCCCTATGTGTTGGTTCAGCTATGTGTTGGTTCCCCTATGTGTTGGTTCCCCTATGTGTTGGTTCCCCTATGTGTTGGTTCAGCTATGTGTTGGTTCCCCTATGTGTTGGTTCAGCTATGTGTTGGTTCACCTATGTGTTGGTTCACCTATGTGTTGGTTCACCTATGTGTTGGTTCCCCTATGTGTTGGTTCACCTATGTGTTGGTTCCCCTATGTGTTGGTTCCCCTATGTGTTGGTTCACCTATGTGTTGGTTCCCCTATGTGTTGGTTCCCCTATGTGTTGGTTCAGCTATGTGTTGGTTCCCCTATGTGTTGGTTCCCCTATGTGTTGGTTCCCCTATGTGTTGGTTCACCTATGTGTTGGTTCCCCTATGTGTTGGTTCCCCTATGTGTTGGTTCCCCTATGTGTTGGTTCCCCTATGTGTTGGTTCAGCTATGTGTTCAGCTATGTGTTGGTTCACCTATGTGTCTATGTGTCCGCCTATGTGACGTTAATGAGCACCAGTATGACTATTAGTACCAGTAGGGGAGCTGTTGTGCCAGAAACAGAGAGAGCGATAGTGCTGCACGTGCTGCACTGTTGCCTGCTAATGAGAGAGAGAGAGAGAGAGAGAGAGAGAGAGAGAGGAGGGGGGGGAGTTGCACCACTCAGTTCACACAGGTGTGATTTTTAACTAACAATTCAAATTGACCACCCAAGCTCTCATTGTTGTTTACGTAACCAGGTATCCTATCCTAAAGCATTAGTTTTTAGGGAGAGACGTGACCCAGAAAGCAAGGTTGGGATGTCAAGCACAAGGTCTTCCAGGCTAAATGACAAGACACATAAACCACATATGAAATGAACATCAAATGAAGGCAAGCTGCAAAGTCCAATTTAATTATGGACAAGAGAGCGTCATTCCACAGATGAAGGAAGCTGAACTGGCATGGCATGAGCTTCTATTGTGCATGTGCAGCATGTCTTAGTCTGTGTTTGGTTAGGATGTTGGATACTTGTTAAAAGAGCGATGAGGGGAGTCAGTTTCCACAACCTTTAAAAGACCTGAAGCATGGCCAAGTGAAAAAGAGCACATGTGGTGCTGTTATTCCTGCTCACGGCTCACTGATGAATGCATGCTGCTCAACGACGCTGCTACCGAGGCAGTGACTGTGACACCACCGGCGTTCCTGTTTCATGTTTGTTTGTGCGTGTGCGTGCGTGCATGTATTTTTCTCATTTTTCGTTTTAAAATGTGTTGATGGATTGAGGGCTTAATGGATGTTGAATTCACTGGCATCGTGAAAATATCTTATCTCCGGAAAAAGCATCTATCTATCTAATTGGCTGGCAGTCCATATATTCATCCTTCCGTCCAATCATCTAGCTGGTAATCCAACTTGAATCTCCCAGTCAGCCTCATTCATGTCCTTCCATATATACCTGGAGTTTATTCAAATGTTCATTCAATTTAAATGCTGTGCTTTAGTAAGAAACACTGAATTGCTACCTATCTATGAATGGCTGTTTTCCGATGAAATGTTTAACCACATAGCGTCCACATTCTGGGGGCGAACATTCACAATGCAACGTGTTGTGAGCTTGAAGATGAGCAAGCTCATCTGGTGAATTAAGTGGTTAAAGGGAAATACCACTCATTTTCAACATTTTACTATGTCATTAATATGCCTTAGAGTTGTTGTGTGGAAAGTCCCCCCATACTGTGTTGCCTAGAACTGGAGGTCTGAAAAAAATCTGTAACATGATGAAGTACATCTCAGTGACATAACAAAGATGTACTTCTTAATGTTACTTATTTTTGAGTGGTGCAACCACTCCATTTTTCCAGACCTCCAGTTCTAGGAAACACAGAATGGGGTGGACTTTTTATTATGTCCACACAACAACTCTAAGGTATATTAATGACATGGTAAAATGTTGAAAATGAGTGGTATCCCCCTTTAAGTACTATCGTACACTGCTTTGGTATCATGTAAGCTAAACATGAATGCAATGCAATGCTGAACTTTGGTAGAACCTTGGGCTATATCTCTACCTGGGCATGATATTAGTTCCAATATTGTCCATCATCTGTTGCTTCTGCATGTGCTCGAGGAATCGGAAACTAAGTCCAGTCACTCTCATTCTATCGAAAACACTTTTAGCATATAATGATATTATGAAATTATGTAGTATCATAATTTTTCTTTTCTAGCGTCTCATTGGTTCCATTTGTACGCTTAACACTCTGGATCTTACAGTGTGAAATATAATAATGTAGTAAATGAAGTAGTGAAAGCAAGTCTATGTAGCAGCGTGGTCTGGGCCTGGCATTCCCCAGTCCTGATCGATGCTCTACTAAGGAACGAGCAGCAGTCACTGGTACTTTGGGTAATTATCATATTTGTCACCCGCAGAAATGAGCCGCGCCAGGGAGCAGCTTCTGTAATCTAATTGGACAGAGTTATCAGGCAGCGAGCAGAGAGCGCTTTTTCACGCACGGTAAAAATCCTGTGTGTTCGTTTAACCCCGAGAGCGTGTGAACGCAACCAACATTAAATTGCGTTTGCGCGCTCTCAGGCCCCATACACACATACAGAACGCATGTTCTGTGTCTTGTCTGTGTTTAATGGCCGCCACAATGAATTTCCAGTCACATGGCTTTGAAGCAAGGAAGTCCACACAACTCCTTGACCAAACATTTTTGTTTGATGGGCAGAACACAGCCATCAAACACAAATGTTTGCTCAAGCCATGTGACTCCCATTGGAAATGCATTGTGGCGGCCATTAAACACAGACAAGACACAGAACATGTGTTCTGTATGTGTGTATGGGGCCTTAGAGTCATACAATGACATTTTAGTAGTATTTCATTGTGACTTCACTGAATGAACGCAAATGAGGAGTTGCAGACATTAGTGTGTACCAGATAAATATAATGTGCACAGCATTCGCGCAGGCATACACGCACGCACACATACACAGATAGCCATTAAGCAATTTGCCTGTACATGCATCAGCTCTCACACATACATGCATGAATGAAAAGACATAAAACACATTATGTATTCATTAACCTACTCTTGAATGAAGTCACACACACACACACACACACACACACACACACACACACACTTGCTTCGATTGATGACCTGGCTTAGTGGATAATTTCTGTACAGCTAGGAAGCACAAGCACATTGTCTGCAAGCACATTTTCATCCTAATGATGTATGCTGTATTGTAGACCTGCTCACAAAATTAATTATTACACACATGCATATTATATTATGCATATGCGCGTACATACAAAATACAAACTGCTTGGAGCGGTTGTTTTCATTCAAAGTGGGGGCCGAGTGACTATAGTAGCTTATAGCACCGGAGCGGCCCAACGGGGTAAGGTGAGGACAATGACCCTGAAGAACGCAACTTGTTTGTCGAAATGTTGGTAACAATCAAAGTATTTTTGACATTGGGACTAGTTGTGCGACCTCTCCTTTCTATTTTTAAAGGTAGGGACAATGAAATAAATAAGTAAATAATTCAATAATCGTATATATATATATATATATATATATATATATATATATATATATATATATATATGTGTGTGTGTGTGTGTGTGTGTGTGTGTGTGTGTGTGTGTGTGTGTGTGTGTGTGTGTGTGTGTGAGACACAATGATCTGGAGTCAGCCGCAGCAAATCGCCCACTCTGGCGTTCCTTATGCTATAAAGGGGTTACACACCTCGAGGAGAACCGTACACAGCAAAGGATGGCACGGGGCCAGCAAAGACACCTCCGTGCTGTTCCAGTACCACCTCAGCCTCCTGATCCAAGCCTCACACCATACATTCATTTTATATCGGTTCGATACCAATATTGCATTTTTGAGGCAGATGTTGCCGATGCCGATATGATGACCCATTAATCCCCCCCCCCCCCCTATACAAAAAGGCTGGGAACCCCTGGTAGAGAGAGAGAGAGAGAGAGAGAGAGAGAGCCTGTATTTTGCACTCCCTCATAACGTTACATAAAAGAGGAGACTATACCTCTTTTGAGAGATTGTGATGAAAGAGTTTAACTAATGTCCATGTGTCTTCTGGAATAATTTATGACACCCTGCAGCTGTGCAAATAGCAGTGTTGAACAACATTCCTCACAGCGCAATGACGGGCCGTGTCTCAGCGTCGTAATGACAGAGCTTCGGACATAATTCATCCGAGGGGCATAAAATATGCAATGCCGTTGCCTGGAAATACATTTGTCACGAGTTTTCATTCTTTCTAGCCCAGAATAACACACATCAACGTGACAATGGTCTGTGTGAAGTTATGGACAGTTCGTTATTTGCTTTGTTTTTCTGCAGCAGTTTCTCAAGGGCTCGTACAGCCCGATTTGTACTTTACCGTACGACGCGTCGCACAACATAAATAGAAGATGTACAAGCTGTACAAAGCATCGCTTTGCGAAACTATAGTGACACTTCAACTTAAACTTATACACACTGCGCGCCAAAAATATTGTTGGCTTGCGATGCATCCTACGAGCATAAATTAAGCAGTACAATGATGATTTGATATACAATGGCATCTGAGATCACAGCAGATGAGCCAGGGCACAAAATATTCCAGGCACACTACTAAATATTATTTAGGTAATTTTGATAATAACCTGCAGTTATAGTAGGCCTATAAATTATAGTATATCATCTTCACTATTTTAAAGGTGTCATCTATTTTACTTGCAGATACCAGGTAATCACAAATTACCCATAAACGGTACTAATCTCCTTGTAATGGTATGCCTTTAAAATGATGGAATACTCATTTGGGAATGAAATGAATGTAATAATACCTTGTCGAGAAAGAGAGAGAGAGAGAGAGAGAGAGAGAGAGAGAGAGAGGAGAGACACGTGGGAGGGGGGCAAAGAGAGCAAAGGAGAGACGGAGGGAGAGAGACAGAGAGATGTTCAGATGATCCAAGCAGAAAGTGTATAGATCTACACAATGAAGTGTTATTTATCCAGGTGTTTTCCGTGGAAATTCTTTACCTTTGCTGAATTTCTCTCCAAACTCAAAGTCCATTAATTCCTCCAATAACTGGTTTGGTTTCAGGCTGTTCCAAGCTCTGACCCCTGTAAGGTAACAGAGAGGGTACACAGATAAAACATACCATGTGTAAAGGACAAATTTAACATGCGTACAGTAAGTATGTGCAGATGTACAGTGACACAAAATAACCCATAGATAGAAGTAGAAGCGATGATTGCGAATGTGTGGACCAGTGATGACAATGATGATGTTTTAGTACCTATAGCACTTGCACTCCAATTGCTATGTTGTCCTATGCTATGTTGTCACATGTCTGTTGCGGTGTTGTACCGTTTTTACATTTCAAATCTCTACGATCTGCTGTAAACTAAATGGCCCCCCCACCCCCCGGGAACATTAATAAAGAACTTTATTTTCTGGAGCTCTGCAGTGTTGCTGTCTCTGCCGTGAGTGCCATCACGCCGCACCGTGTTCACTATCCCCCCCTAGCTGTGCCCTGGGTTTGCCCCCAAACATGTCAGTTTGCTGGCCATCAGTGCCGTGTGCCTGACACAGTGCCCAGGCAGCCAGCCCACATGCTGCTCTCCCTTACCTTGGCTGTGACCTGTGTGATGCCCTCATAGTGGTCCACGTTTATCATGTGGTCCCAACGTGTGACGCCAAGTGCCATTTGTAACATTCTTGTGTAAATGCCATGCATCCGGGCAGTACCAACTCTACTGTAGCCACGGACAGCCCAGTTGTGTACATTTACTTTTACTCCCAACTACATGGAATACTTTAGTTACTAGTTACTTTGTAAATTTTTATTATTACTACTAAAACATGCATTTACCACTTGACCCATATACGGCCATTTGAAAATAGCAGATCTACCAGCTCGTAGATCTTGATTCTACATTTTAAAATAAATTCTAGACATTTGAATACTTGAAATAGGACATCCTGGATAATGACTACTTTTACTTTTGGTACTTTAACTACATTTTTATGCCAATACCTTTGTAACTGTACTCAAGTGTATTTTGAATTCTGGACTTTTACTTGTAACAGAGTATTTCTATAATGAATTTATTGATACTGATACTTGATACTTTTTCCACCACTGTTGCTGAGATCATACTTAACTTTGGTAGCGGAACAATGTTCATACAGTAGTGTTCCCCGGCCCCATCTCACCGGAGATAATGAACCCGTGCACAAATCCATGAACACATTATTCAACAGTAATATCCCTGCCAACATTAGGACTATAATTATTATGACTATCGTTCAAGCCAGGCTTTTAACATAATTGAGTCATAAAGAATTAGCATAAAGGTTAATTTGTTTGATTACGCGTGAATTTAGGGAATTAATAGAGCTAAATGATGACGGCGGCATGACAGGTTAAAAAGAATGAGGTGCTGCAAAATTGTTTAAGAAATGTTACTGAAGAGCAACGATGTGTTCATTATGTGCTTGTCTGTTTATCCAGAATCCTGGCTGCTCCCGTGCACACACTCAATGGCCCACACGCACGCACGCATGCACAATGCACATGCACACACACTTGCACATGCACCTACATGCACATATGCAGCCATACATTCATGCAAGTACACATCTATGCGCCCATAACACGCATGTACCCAATTATGCAACCTTACATGCATGTACATGCACAGTGACAGCACGCATGACATGACATGTACACATCTGTGTACGGTCTACGGTGTACCCACACACACATGCAAATCAAAGAACATTTAAAGACCATTAAGAAGACACACACACACACACTCATCAAACTAAACTACTACTTTGAGAGTAAATCACTGCAGAAAGTATAACGATCAGTGACTACACCACATGAGGATCTATCATAAATCATGCAGACAGACAGACAGACAGACAGACAGACAGACAGACAGACAGACAGACAGACAGACAGACAGACAGACAGACAGACAGACAGACAGACAGACAGACAGACAGACAGACAGACAGACAGACAGACAGTGTTTTTAACGTGTTGTGAGCTGAAATGCACAATGAAAACTAACTAATGCAGTGATTCCCAACCTGTGGGCACCGGTGGGCCATCAGGGTATTGCAAGTGGGCCCAGCCTTAAATAAGTAATTGGCGAAACATTTAAGATTGTAATGATAATATCTATCTATAAATGCACCGAGTCTCTGTGAGCATGTCTGTAATCCATGTTACTCGAGAACCATTCGTCCCACCACCTTCAGATTCTACACGCACGTTCCACACCACCACAGGGAGTGCAGTGCCCGGTGTCGAGTCGGTTGTCCCGAACCGCCACAAAAGGCCTCTGCCCGAGCTCTGTGTGTGTGTGTGTGTGTGTGTGTGGCCACAAAAACATGGACGTGCTGAAAAATTACGATAAGCAGTGGCCCGAATGCACCAAGACTGCGTTTATGTCATGTGCAATACAGAGATACTCCAGAGTCGGTCCAGCGCAGGAATTGAATTTGTGGGTGTGGAATTATTGAAGCTGCAACCATAATGTGTTTTTTGTGTGAATAGAATGTTATTTTAACCAGTGAGCTGTGATTCTCAACCTTTTCATTTCAAGGATATTAAAAAGGTATGATATGCAATAGGCAACAGATCGCCATTTATACATTTCTTTAATCTCTCTGACCCCAATCTACCCTGTAAAATCCACAGTGTTCACCTAACCCTGAGAGTCTGCATATAAATGATCGATACGCGAGCGAGGAGAATGAAGGCATTACATACATGGTATGAAAATGTATCCAAATGGATGCATAGGGGTTTTACAATGAGTTAACTTTACATCGAGTGGTATTCACAAAGCAGCATACATATCAACACATGTAGCACAACTGAAATAGACCTTGCATACAATCCAAATTGACAGTTCAACTTGCATTAGCCCCTGCTTTTATGCATTACGACGACCAGCAGTGCACTCAACAAATGGTACACATAAATCAACTTTCAATGTCGTAAGACCAACAGAACACCGGAACTCACAGCCATGTGAACTAGAAACTCCATGACCGCATGGTGACACATGCCCTGATGTAACATGCTTTTATTTAAGTCTGAATGAGCACACATTAATTGTTCCAGTGTCGAGAGTCAAATGTTGAGATAGGCTGGTGAAGTAGGCCCGCACAGTGAAATACATAGGACCACAAATGGAAACAAGAAATGTAGGCTTTTTTGTGTGTTATATTGTTTTAGCATTGCTTGCACCATTGTACTTGCTGTACTGTTTGTAACTTGTTAATAAAGTATAAATAATTAATAATAAAGTAAATAAATAATAATAAAGTATAAAACTAAATACTTAAGACAAAACACTCGCAAGTGTTAAATTAACACAGATGAAGATACTGTGTAGCTCTCCCAACACACAATGACAACATTTTTTAAAAGTGTCAACATTGACTTCACTTTGAGGAAAATGTGACTTTTTATTTTTTCACTAGCGGAGGGCCATGGTATATGCTATGGTATTGAGGCTATTCTTAACCACATGAACCCTAGCTAGCATCCCCATTCTGAGGAAATAGTCCACCTACAGGGTTGTGAACTTATAGATCTACGATATTCGGCAAAGATCCATCCAGTCATCCGTTCATCCATGGATGGATGGCTGGCTGGAAGGAGACCCCTGAGGGACTCCAGTCAATAGGGATGTGGTTAAACTCTCAATCGCCTCACTGTGCGCAGTGTAATGGTCTGTAGCCTTACATGATTCTAAGTGCATGTTTTGCATGATCCCACAGTGCAACATTTTTAATGTTCAGTTGTCGGCGTGTAACTTTAGGCTGCTCAGGCTGCAGATCTTTCAAAAGGGTAGCATGGGTGACTCTCACTCGATCTCCCGTGCAGTCCTCTCTGACCACACACCATGTTATTATTGACTCAGAAAACACTCGCTTGTCAGCTGGTCTTGAAAAGACCACTCTTCCTGCCCCCTTCTTAACCTCGCATCACCAGGCTTTCCACACAGCAAAAAGACGACCAGTGTTATCCGGTATAAGCCAGATACAGATTGGCTGAGGAATGTGGAACTAATATCAGAATCCGGTTGAGCACCTCAATGGTAAATGGTGCATTTACTGTATAAGGCGCTTTTATACAAACGTTAGATTATGCATTAGTCATTCACCCATTCACACACCGATGGTGGAGGAAAACATGCAAGGCATCAACCTGCACAAGCTGCACATCGGGAGCAATCAGTCTTTCTTGCTCAAAGACACTTTAACACTATCGAATCGGGATCGGGATCGAACTCGGAACCTTGCTGTACCTATCCGGCTGTTCTACTACTACTAGCAACTGGCAACTCCACCCCGCAATTTTATTGTACCCTCATATGAATGCCAAATCCAGTAGCCTAGAATAAAACATGGACATACCAAACAAAGAATACCAAGATATATTTGAAGAAACTTGCAGGATTCATAAAATATCAGAGGTTTGATTATGGGTAAGCCGGGCTAGGCCCTACCACATTGGTTTCTGAAATAAGATTTTTTGGCTATATCCGTTGATTCTTACTAGACCGGTTCAGAAAACGGCAAAAATGAGTTGATTCTAGACTAAGATTTAGACTCTCGTAGATGTATTTATCGATTCTGACATTTTCAATCTACAAGAGCCTAAAGGCCTATTCATAGTCTGGATTTTCGGTGGTGAGGTGACCACCGCTCCGGTGGTGAGCTGACCACCGGAGCTGAAATAACGTTGAGCGGTGGTAAAGAGTAAAAACAGAGAGAAGGGCTGGAGCGGTTGCGGTGGTTTGCTCGTCACCGCGGCTCGTGACGTCATGTTGTAGTTCGGTGGTCACCTCACCACCGAACATCCAGACTATGAATAGGCCTTAAGCCGGTATCATGCCCCATGGTCCTGAGCGCACAACCCGCTGCCTCCGTAGCTACTCTGAACAAATAGTAGTAGCCACAAATGCAAAATCTAAGGTGCTTAACCTACTGCAACACTTGTCAGGTTGGCTTGCGTCTAGCGTTTAAAACCCTTAATTCTGTAGTTTTCAATATAAAAAGTGTTTTGATCCACTCTGTCTCGGAATCGGTCATCCATCTTGGATCTCTCCTCGTCTCCCTCAATGAGGGCAACTGGCTGCGCAACCCTGACCGCCAGTAGGGTAAGCAGTAAGCACCTTAGATTTTGCATTTGTACATCAGAGTAGCTATGGAGGCCAATGGGGCATGACACCTTAGACTCTCGTAGATTGAAAATGTCAATACATCTACGAGAGTCTAAATCATAGTTGATCCCATGTATAGAGGGTATGCACATGCATAAAGTGAGTGTCAAATCGAGTGGCAAAGTGAGTTTAACGTCATTTAACGTTGTTTAATGCAATCAGATAGGACTTTTCTGTTTGGATGTATGGGCTCTCAAGGCCAGAAAGATGTTTTGGGTCACTCAGTAGGCAACTTCCGGGTATGATGATGATGTCACACGCATACCCTCTATACCTCTACTATGGTGGGAACTGGGAAAGTGTTTGCATGTTTGTGTGTAATGAAGAACACAACCATGACAACATGGCAAACGCAAACAATATAAATGTCAATAAAGAAATACAATTCACATACCATCCACTTATATCGGGAGTCGGGTCATGGAAGTAACAGTTCCAGCAACAGTTCCCAGAGACCTTCCCTTTCCCTCTGACCACATCAGTGTGGAGACCCCATTTGGTTCTTGGTCAGCCATGCCGTGGCTTCCTCCCAGCTGGACATGCACCTTGAAATCAAACAAATAAACTCTGATATCCGACTTCTCTGATATACATTCATGGTTCCCACTTCCCACACATTTTTATCAATGAATTTCCAAAACCGTTCCAGAATATTTAACCCAATTCCCAGGCCTATAACAATCATTCAGAGCAATAATGAGTCTCTTATACTCCTGTGCAATGCCAATGCCCAAAGACAGGCAATGTAACAAAAATAAATCATAGAATATAGAATGGTAAAATTGCATTCCAAATTCCGTGCCAAATTCTTTGCTACACGACCTATCCTATCCTAGGACCTAGGATCACACTGCAGCACATTGTGAGCTTGTAGATCTGTTATTTTTGTCACGTCCGTTCAGCTTCTTCTTCTTTTGATTATCATCCTCAAATGTCCAACTCAGTATCGAGTAGCCACGCCCTTGGCTCTGGTCCCACCTGACGTGGAAGAAGCCGGCCTCCGAAGGTGGTCTTGTACAGGGGGCAGGTGTTATGTGTTCGGCAGACTGCTCAGGCTCGTCACACTCGCATGCTGCACTGTCTGTCAAGCCCCACTTATTCATTGCTGATATGAAGCAGCCGACTCCAGTGCGCCCCGGTTCAGTAGGGTCCATTGCCGGCGTGGTTGGTCCTCTCCTTCAACACCATCACCTGGGTCACAGATGTAGCGGTGCATAGGGAGGGCCCAGCAGACTCCCACTCCTGCTTCCAGGATGAGAGTTAATTACGTGTGAATCTCTTTTGCGTCCGAGCATAGGCAGGGTAATCACAGGCCTGCCTGTGATTGGCCTACCGACCCGTCTTGACTGTCCTGATATAATGCTGGATAGTCAGATACGAGGTTACTCTCCGTGGTTCGTTATGATACAAGAGAACTATAACTTGTAACTTTTTTGTAGAGGCAACATTTTTGTAGAGGCAAACTAATATTGTTTATACCGTTTGCTTTGATGGAATATTTGATTGAACATGCACTCCGTAATATGATTTGAGTGCATTCTAAAATAAAGTGTTTGTGTTATTATTGTGTAATTTGTTTGTATGTGTAAACTTGAAACATTATTGTGCGATAAAAAGGTCTATTTTCCCTTAATCTTTATCCTTTTTAGTGTAATAGTATTAGTTAACTATAATTAGATTAATACAGGATAATCAACACTAACACTTTATTTAGAACATAATATTAGTTTGCCTCTTCTACAAAAATAAAACTTACAAGTTAGTTACAAGGCTGCATTCTGTCGCGCGTGACAAGCTGTCATTCTCTTGTATTATTTATTTCTCAATCTCACCACGGAGTAACCTCGCGTCTCGGAGGACAGTCAAGACGGGCAGTGTCGGTAGGCCAATCACAGTTACCATGCCTCAGCCATGCCTATGCTCGGACACAAACGAGATCCACGCCTTAATTACTGTGTCTACCTTTTGGACTCCTACACCAGACTAAGGTTCAAGGTTCAACTTTATTGTCAACAATACCAGTTACAGGGTAAAAGGCACGTGAAATTCATTGTGCATTAAAAGACCATACAACAGCTACAGTCTAGTGTCAAATACTCTGTGTAAAGAACTAAGTGCAGGTTAAAACTAACATCTCTAAACAACTACTGAAAGTGCAAGATCTCAGGTGCAAAAATGCAGAAAGCCTTGGACATATGGCCATATAGTCCAGGCCTTGTATTGTTCAGTGTCTATTCATGAGTCTGATGGTGGAAAAGAAGAACGTGTTCCATAGTCTCTGTGTGCGGCTGGCGAGGCTGAGGAACCGGTTGCCTGGCTGCGGCCACCTAGATGGCTCAAACAGGCTGTGGCTGGATGATGCACATCTTTAACAATACATTTCGCCTTGGCCACGCATCGGCTTTCGTATATTCCCTGGAGGGAGGGAAGCTCACCTCCAATTGGGGGCACAGGTTATGTTTTCATGTAATGTTATACATGTTTTGGGATTTTTAACAAAAGCAATAGCCAAAAACAGTGCATAGCCAAATATTTTTCCAGGACCCTTGATAAATTCCAAACCTTTTGCAGGACTGGAAAATGTTTTGCCTAATTTCAAAATATTTCCAGGAATTTCATGACCTGGGAACCCTGTGAATTGCAGTCCCATACACACAGGTCAGTAATGCACGGACAAATCTAGTATTGGACATCACATGTGTACTATACAGTTGCATAAGTGCATTCACATTTCACAAAGTTTAGAATCAAATATGGCATCTGCATATTCAAAAGCTAAAGAATAGAATAAAATCTACTGCTACAATTACACATTCTATAAAACAAATAATGCATTGACAATTGCTGCTGTCTTAGTTGATAAGCAAGCAAGCAAGCATAGTTTTGCTATAAATGAATCTGGAAACATCTTGTGCTGCAGCAAGGCCCTTGTACTTTATTTTCATACATGTCATTGTTGAGCCACTAGGTGGTGCAATTATCTTGTGTAACTCTTTAGCCTATGTGGGACTTAGCTTTTTGTACTGTCGACTGTTCACTGTTACCAACTAAGTGATGAGGAATAAATTAATAAAACCATCGCTCTGAGAGAAACAGTAGGCTCATTTGTCTGCCTGTCTAGATGGAAAAGGGGTAACTTCGTCCCCATGCTATGGGACATAATAAGACTTCAATGTGGGCTCTCCTCTCTCTCCATTTGCAATTAATGTCTATCCCATTCCCACTGTCACTCTGTTTACTGATGATTTTATTGAGCCCTCACTCTCAATAGACCAACGTCAAAACTGATGAACACAACGAATAAACAACGATCAGTACATGAACAAACTTAAGCACATAAACATAACGAACATGACAATATAATGCATACATGATGAACACATGGATTTACCTCACTGGCTGCATAAGGGGAATGAAGGGAATGGAATGACAGGAAACCCATATGAACAACAACAAACGTCAAACAAACGTTAAATGTTGACAAAGAACGTAAAACATTGGTTCAGAAACAACAAACAAACCTTGGTTAATGACACACGCTCTCAAACAATTCATGTCCTTCCGTCTACACGGAGGCTTGACAAACAATGTTGTGACTGAGCCATCGCTGGTTCAGGGCAGGCACTGTCTAATCTAATCTAATGAGCTAATTTAAGACAGGTGGACGATCTCTTCAAAAATAAGAGTACCCTCTAGAGTATTAAAAAAACGTTTAATTTGCACATTAAAACTACAAATTAAGCATTTAAGCACCGGACGTGACATAATTCCAAATTACCTTTCCCAATATAATGTGAAATAAAACAAAATCAGGGCAATCAGAGTCAGAAAAGCAGGACCGTAGGGCAGGACTGGAAATAGACATGGGAGCGGCAGAGGAAAATCATGGGCAAACGAGGAGGGGCTCAGGACGTGAGTCAGTAGTCGGCCTGCAAGACCTACTGTATATGGTTGAATTATTACAATATTTATATTTAATCAAAAACAGAGTTTAAATAATTTGTAAAATAATAAATAAAATAAAATAAAACATCATCATTGATGTTCATTGTTTAGTCTTACAATGCCATTGGTTATGATATGTGCATATACTGTAAATACCCCCCACAGAGGCAAACTTAACAATGTTTAACCTTTAACCCTGAAGCTATTCCTCACAAAAAAGTAAAATGCCTGTAATATATATATATATATTTTGTGATCATTATTGTGAAAGATATCCCCGAAATGAAAATTATGAATTTATTATTGTTATTTTAATATAAATATATATTATAAATGTGCATAACATTTTTATAAAACTTTTTTTAAACAAATGTTCCTCTGCAAAGTACTAGTAGTACAAAGTACTAGTAAGGTTGAAATCTCTTTTTTGCAAGTAGAAATATATCAAGCATACATAAAATCACACCCGTGTGAACTGAGTGGTGCAATTCTCCCCCCCCCCCCCCCCCCCTCTCTCTCCCCCCCTCTCCCCCCTCTCCACCCTTCTCTCTCTCTCTCTCTCTCTCTCTCATACATACAGGTACACATGCAGGTAAACAGGTACACGGACATTGCTCCTTGTAGGAGTGGTTGCACCACTCAAAAAGTAGACATGTATCTCGATAGTCGATAGTATAGTTAACATGGAGGCAAGCTTTTGCGAAGCATAGCGGAAGCTTGCCATAAGCTTCCGCATGCGTAACATAAGTGGACGTTCGGTAGGCCAATCATACATGCAATGTAAACATTTGTTTTCTCAGGCCAATAAAGCCGCAGTAGGCTAGACACTTGAGTGGCAGCGACAGCGTCTCTTCCGCACTTCAGCTTGACTTCTGCCTAACGCTAGGGCGACTGTGGCTCATAGAGGTAGAGCAGGTCGTCCAATGATCCATGGGTCGGCGGTTCGAATCCCGACTCCTCCTGTCTACATGTCGAAGTGTCCTTGGGCAAGACACTGAACCCCAAATTGCTCCTGATGTGCTGGTTGGTACCTTGCATGGCTTCCGCCGCAATCGGTGTATGAATGTGTGTGTGAATGGGTGAATGTAATGCACAATCTATGTAAAGCGCCTTGGATAAAGGCGCTATATAAATGCACCATTTAACATTTTATAACGCTGCCTGGTAGAGACACATGGCTTCAACGAACTGCAGCGGCCAATGAGGCATCTATTTTATTTATTTTTATATTTTTTGGGGGCTTTTTCTGCCTTTATTTGTTGAAAGTAGAATGACAGGAAATGGGGAGAGAGATTGGGGAAAGACACGTGGCAAAGGCCGTCACGATCGGGAGTCCAACCCGCAGCATGCCGCCAGGCTGGCTCAGCAGCCTAGGTGCCCAGACAGTTGAGCTAACCGTCTCGGCCCAGACGATTGAGCTAACCGTCTGGGCCGAGGCATCTATTTTTGAGGGGCGCGCCGCTAGCCCCTCCTATGCCGAGCTTTGGGTGCAGGCACACTTTTAAGTGTCAAGAGGCGGCAATAGAGCAGGCATCTCTTCCTGGTTTTTAGACAGCTGGTGGATGGAAATAGTGCGCGACTTCAACTTGTAGCGTCGGCAAAGTGCTTCCGTTTTTTGGCTGGTCTAGGCTAGGCGTTTCTTGACATTTAAGTGTGACTGCACCCTTTGCCTGTACCGTCAAGAAGGCGTCAAGAAAGTGCCTAGTCCAGGAGTCTCTTCTGGGTTTTTAAACAGCTGGTGGGTGGAAATGATGCTAGTCCTAAGCATAAGCTTATGGGCACAAAAGTGGGCGTGCCCATATATTGTCATGTGCATATATGGGTCAGACAGACTGCAAACTCAAACTTTTATGGGCAAGGCTGACAGATACAGATACCTCCATATATGGGCATAAAAGGGACACAGCCAGATGGGTACAACGCATACTCTGACAAAGCCCCAAACACCATGATTAATAAGATATTGGTTGGATCGGCAGTGCGAACCTAGGTGTGAGGGCAACATAGTTGAATTATATCTGTATTGAACTTATACTGTATTTGGCTGTGTCACAGCCAAATAAATGTCTTGCCGCTGTGGTATCCTTTGCGTTTGTTTGTTTAGCAGGGGGAAAGAAATTACGTATTTTGTACTGGTACTGTCTATTTTGGTTTGGTATTTATAGTAAGAGAACTCCTTTCCTTGTTTTTTCAAGAGAAATTCCACTCTCGATTTCATCGACAGGAAGCAGACTTTCAACTCAAGAAGTATCTCCCTTCACGGTTTTCCAGACGCGCGAGGTAATGGAACCCAGAGAGAGAGACGACTGCTTCATCTGCTTCTGGGAGAGCTCTGCTAAACGCTGTTTGTCTAGTTCTAGTAAGCATGCCTGTCTGCGTCTGAAGGCCTCGATCGGGTCCTCGTCCAAGGCATAGTTCTCCAGAACCAGACGCACGTCTTCGACGCCGTTTGACGCAATGCTAATCAGGAGGTTGGAGAGGTCGTAGAGGGTTCTGTCCTCAGAGTTGCCGTCCCATGCCTTGAGGGCAAGTCCATTAAAGGGCTGCAGGCTGAACGCCTCACGCTTACAGTCCACAACTATCACCTTGCTGGCGTCCCTGTTCAGACAAGACACGTCCTTTACGTATTGGCCATCGATGTAGCGTGTTGCGTCTCTGAAGAGTCGATACATGACAAGCCCATTGGGGTCTATGTTGTCTATCAGAGGGAATGCCGTTATGCCGGTCTCTGCGGTAAAGATGACTATTTCAAAGAAAGGCGCTAGCTTTTTAAACAGGTGGTCAATACCTGGTCGCTTCTTGAAGCGCCAGCCTGTGTCTAAGGACCACTCCGGATGCAGAAGGACGTCTTTCAGCTCGATGACCAGCGTGTACGGAGGTTGATAGTACGGCTCCTTTAGAGGATCGGGCAGCAGCTTGAGGCTTGTGGGGTCAAGGATCATCTGTCTGTAATCCTTCATATATTTGAACGTCCGTTTCAGCTGCTGGACCACCGGCGGATCGCCATCAAACTCATCCGGAATCCTGTTTCCTTGTCCGTCCACCGAATTGCTGCCAAATATGTAGACACCCGCAAACGCTCCACAAAATCCCATCAGCCCCATTAGCCGTAGAATAATCTTATTAGCATAGGCAGTGTTCTCTGTTTCTTTTTGCTTTCTATCCTCTTGTTGTCCCCTTTCCCCCTGCTGTTGTTCACCAGGAGGGAGCTGGCTCTGACTCTTGTGTTGCTGCTGTTGGAATGTCTCCTCCTGGACGATTGTCTGAATCACTCTGCCCGTGGCAACACCTGCACCCTCTCTGCTCTGCGGTGAGTCAGTGGAGAGAATCTGTGCGAGGTGCATCGTAGCCAGCGTGCAGGCCCTGGGGGGTCCATTCGAGACCCTCAGCAGAGCCCGGCTCACTCGGACACACACGGAGAACATGTGGATGTATTCAGTGGACAGGGAGCGAGAGGGCTGTGCATTTTACAGTGACATGGCTTCTCTAACATCATGTGGATGATGTCACATTGATGACATCACTCTTGATGTCATCAAGAGTGATGACATTACACTTTTACACATTACACTTTTAATTCTGATAGTAAGCGTGTGTTCGGTACCAAGGGTCTGAGGGTCTCCCTGTCACTCCAGCTCTTTAATAAACAGAAAATACAGTTTCACGTGGGTCGCCAATTTCATCCAATCAGGAAGTACCTCCAATTTATCAGCTTCATTGTTATAGTATTTCAGTTCCTATTTTGTCCTGTTTGAACTGCCTCTAGATGACGCCGTTACTCTGTGACCGACAGCAGCAAGATTGCAGTCAGGTTCATGCTTAGAGCAACAGAGGATGATGAGAAAAATCACCATGTGTGTAGTACTAGATTGTACCACTGAACGGCGCATAAAGACAAGGGCAAAAGTTAGCTTGTGTTCATTCTTTAACTGTTGTTTCACAGTCAAGAAGTGATCAGTGATGTACATTACTGATTGTAGCCTAGTTTTCCAATGAATTGAATAGGGCCCCAATGGAAACAAGCCATAGGCTTTGTTGGATTTTTAATCCACTTAGCAGACCTTGTATTGAACTGTAGCCTACTTTTCTGTGCTTTTCTGCAAACTGTTAATAGTTATTCAATCAAACACTAACAAAAATGTGGTTAGACTTATATGTGAGATGTATCTGTGTTTACTATTTGAGTTTGGGGCAAAAAAGAAAAGAGATTGCATTTAGGCATGTGGGTACACTTAACTATGAGACTTATCCATGTTTACTATTTGAGTTTAGAAAATAAATAAAAGTACAAATTGTCAACTCAACATCAAGTCACTATAGATTCAAATTAGAAAGTAGGGTTGTGTAGCAGTAGCACCATCTATGAATCATATTTGTTTGGCTGAGGCAAACGTTAATGTGTTAGCTCTGTCCTGGTGTGGTGAACTCAGATGATCAATTACTGGAGACCGAGGGGGCTGTCAGTCAGACCATGAATCCTAGAAGCTCATATACCAATAGTAAAGCATAATGGGGAAAAGAAAACTATAGGCCTATAAATCAATAAAATAAAACTGGGAAGGATATAGTATTCGGATTAAACAAACTAATCCGTTTAATTATAGAAAATAATACAATGTTAAGAAGTGGTTACTCAACTTGTTGAAAAATGAATAAATAAAATAAAATAAACACTTTTTGATCATTCGATAATCAAAAGTAATCAAATAATCCCTAAGAAAATGGTGTCGGTGTCACTCAATAGCTGATCTACAAGCTCACAATGCATTGCATCCGTATCGCGTTGTGGGCTTGTAGATAACCTATTTTCAGCACAAGACTGACCACGAAATAGGGCTTAAAACGATCAATTTCCCTCCTTCCTTCCTGAGCCAAATCTACAGGTAAAACTTCTACAACCAATCGGAAGCTTTAGGGAAGTCATGTAGTCAGGTAGAAAAGGGGGACCGAGGCCCTATCCGAGCTGCTATTGGCTGGAGATAGGTTTCAGTGCTATAACACACACCTAACAATTCCTGAACAGATGATGTGCAGTTTGTCCATATGGCAACCCTCTGGGAGTCCTTTGTGCTGTGACTGATGTGCTCACTTTAATGCCTGTCAACATTAAAGGCTTCTTCCTTCACTTTAAAGGGCCCCGTCTCCGCAAGCCGCCTCCCCACCCTCCCTCCGCCTGTGCTGCAGGGTGAATGAATGGGGGGGGGGGGGGGGGGTGGTCTCTACTCCTCGTTGATCCGGCAAAAGTGTGCCTTTCGTTTTGTACACACATCCCCCCTTGCCCCTCCTCCCCCTCCCTAAAACCACACACCCCATTCTCCTCCCCACACGCCTGACCCCGGTCGCCTGCACACTCCAGACTTTGTGTTCGGTGAAAGGGACCATCTCAAATGTCCTGTGCAGCCGCAGCAGCTGCTCCTGGACCTCGCTTTTCTTGCGGGACAAAAGGGGAAAGAGAGGGGTGAGGCCCTCGTGCACCTTAGTGAAAGCCTCCCCCCTCCATTGACGAGGGTGTAAAAGTGGCAGTAGCATCTTTTGTCTGAGCTTTGTTTTGGGGGCCGGAGGGAGAGTAGAGCAGCCAGGCGGGGTCCATTAGCCATCTGATAATGTTTTAGAGAACCCATATTTGTACTTACATACTACATACAGTACATGCTTGCATGCGTACATGCTTGAATGCGTGCTTGGACACGTACAAGCATGCACATATGCAAACGCATGCATGTCTCTGACACAGGTTTTATGTATATAGCACATAGTACTAACTTAGTGTATAAAGCTACTACTAGAGCACAGCTGGCAGGCACACCCTCTGCCTGCTGCAAGATCCTCCGTGTTCAATTAACTCAGAGGATCTGTAACCGAATGGACCCATAGGGGTATGAATTCGACTGAGTAGGTTCAGCTATATCTCACTCACATTATGCAGTTTCATATGCTCTGCATGACTGCATGTACGCAGGTGCATTTATGTTTGTGCATGTATACATGTCATGGATGCATGCATTGTGTGCATTGCTTTCTGTGTCTATATTCATGTGTTTGCTTATTGTGTCTGATATAGCCTATCTGTATCTCGGTGCGGTGGGGGCGTCCTTTGGGTGCCTCTGCATTGTCTAACTGAAGGAGATCCATGTTTTGTCAACAGTTGGCAGTGTGTAATGTATTAGCACTATAGACTCCTTGGTTACGCCACTAGACAGCAAAAGCTGTGTATCGCACCACAACAGTGTGTGGATTACGAAAGCACACAGCACTTACAGAGATAACAGTGTTACGTAAATACTTGTATTTTGTACACACTGCCGGGTTGTGACAAAAATAATGTTCAAGTGAAATTAGTCGCTTTCATTTATCTGTGGCTCTCAGTTGTGTCTGTTTTGGCAGTGACGTTATTTATTTCATCAGAGACACAATGGTTGCAAGATTGCAAAGTGTGTTAAATCCATATTGTACAGATAAGTTGTAAACAGCTCAGATCTCACCCAAAGCCAGTGGTTACACTGGCTTTGCTTACACAAACAAAAGATCAATGTGTCCTAAAACATAAAGAGCCTGCCCCAAAATGTGTATATAGGCCTACATACATTGCTTTGTACAATATACTGTACATTAACCACTATAGCACAAATAGCATATTAATCAGATCTAGGCCTACTATACTACAAAATGCATTTCAAAAGAAAATTCCTCACTCTCTTTGGAGGCTTGAAATATGCTAACCTAATCAGTGGTCAGATTAATTAATCTAATTAGCGGTCAGATTAATCTGCTCTTGTAATGAGACTGGCTGACAACAGCTGATAATGGTGGGTTGGGTTAGACATGTGTTAGAGCTCTGTCTGACTGGGTGTGCACTGTGCGCGTGTGTGCTCATGCGCGTGTGTGCATGCGTGCTTACTCATTCAGATGCCTTTGAATGTGCACAGATTCATCATCTGACCCTGCGTTCGCTGTGACCTGGAATGCAGTATAACAGCAGGGCTATCTATGGTTATGGTAATGATGGCGATAATGGGCCTGGCTGATACGATATTAACATAACTAGCAGACTATAGGAGACAGCATGACAGCAGACCGGCAGCCCAGCTGAGACCAACAACATCTCTATAGAGCCTGACCGCTGGGCCCACTGGTGGCTCGTGAGGATATTGTGCATCCAATAAGTGCACACCCAAAATTGAGGACTGACCGATACATTGATTATGGTCATGTGCATACTGTATATAGAAACGTGCAGCCGAAAGGACTCGAGGGCGTATGATATGGAGATGTCATCAGTGTAGAAGACGAATCCACGGAGGGGTGCATTAGGCGCAGCCATTACTGAGATGTACCATTAAGCGCAGCTTTACACCTCAACACTGATTAGCTACAACTGGCCTACAGGGCACTGAATCCATGGCGCAGTCATAGATATTAAAAAAAAAAGATGCCTCATTGGCCGCTGCAGTTCGTTGGAGCCATGTGTGTTGACGGGAGGGCGGAACAATTTACACTGGGGCAGAAGTGCGCCGGAAGTGTGGAAGGCATGCTATGCAACGCTGCCACTCAAGTGACTACTGGCCAATCACAGCGCATCTTTTCCAGGACTTGTCAGATCCGAACACCCGCTCTTTGATGCTTACGCTATGCTTCGCAAGGAATCTCGGGAAAGCTTTGCCCACTCTTGAGAACACACGCCCCAGAGCCGGAAAAGGGTCTATATATGTCTATGGGAGCCGTGCCCTATAGGCCAGGTTAATCAGATTAATGGACGGTACACCTCAGTAATGGCTGCACCCAGAGCACCCCTCCGTGGATTTGTCTTGTCATTATGGTCATATCGGTTTGGATGTGCTGTTCTGGACAACTGCATATCCGAACAACTCCACTGCAGGCATCGTATTGGAATCGCAATGACATGGACTACCAAATACAGAGATCTGCATGCATATATGGTCATAAAAGGCACACAGACACACAGGCGGGTACAACAGGTGCAACGTCGCCTTACCTTTAACTTTAACGTTGAATGCATAAATTATCATTAAAGGACGACTTCACCGATTTTCAACCTATCTTCATATATCATAATTGGTCCTCAGTAATGCTCATGATGAAATGGTACCACTTTTTTGTTTACTCACTTTGTGTCTCAGAGGAGGACTGCATGTGGAAAGTTCAGAAACACGCCTACCAGTGACACTTGAAATATTGTTTTTTCAAACTATTTGTATTCGTAATAATCTCAAGTGAATTTAATCATCGTGATTTTTATTAAGCTATTATTCAAGAGCTCCTAGGGGTATATACCCAGACCCCGCATTGATGACAAACAAATTGTCTCTGGTTTTCAATTATGCTCAGGCTACAACGTTGCAACCGTCAAGGAGCAATAAAGAATCGTCACAATGGTTTTTAGACCACGGTGGGTTCAACTTCAGCCAAGTCAATAGCACCGCGGCGCTAAATATAGAAAAGCTGTAGACTGGAACACGCCTTCTGCAGATTGAGGAGTTTTGGACTAGATTGCAATAGCTGTATCCAAGGGAACACATTCATCCACAAACACAACAGCCACTCCCATCTCAAACGCACGCACAAACACACACACACACACACACACACACACACACACACACACACACACACACACACGCACGCACGCACGCACGCACGCACGCACGCATGCACACACACACACACACACACACACACACACACACACACACACACACACACACACACACACACACACACACACACACACACACACACACACACACACACACACCAACGACACATCAGTACCATCTGCTGTAGCTCCAGGGACAGCCCATAGCTCGCCAATAGTGAACATAAAGGGGATGGAGAGGAGGGGGGACTCTCGTATTGAATGGACACTTGAGAACAGCCATGTGGCCGCCCGCAACAGAGTGCTTGTAAAGTGGTTGAGGCAGAGGGCAAGTGAGGTTGGCCGGGGTGAGCGGGTTTAGATAATGGACATAGTGGGACACCGAGAAATTAAAGACACACCGCCAACAAATGTCCATGTGCATGCACACAAATCCAGAAAACAAATGTCCATGTGCATGCACACAAATCCAGAAAACAAATGTCCATGTGCATGCACACAAATCCAGAAAACAAATGTCCATGTGCATGCACACAAATCCAGAAAACAAATGTCCATGTGCATGCACACGAATCCAGAAAACAAATGTCCATGTGCATGCACACAAATCCAGAAAACAAATGTCCATGTGCATGCACACGAATCCAGAAAACAAATGTCCATGTGCATGCACACAAATCCAGAAAAACAAATGTCCATGTGCATGCACACGAATCCAGAAAACAAATGTCCATGTGCATGCACACGAATCCAGAAAACAAATGTCCATGTGCATGCACACGAATCCAGAAAACAAATGTTTGCTACATGTGCATTTACAAATCCAGAAAACGAAGGCTCATTAAATGTCCTTCATGCACTAATCCAGAATACAAATGTCTGCTAAATGCCCATGTGCATGCACAACATAAACAATTCCAGAAAACAAACTTTTTCCACTTTAATGCACAAATCCAGAAAATGTGTAGGGATGTCAGCCTTTCGAGTCAACTGAATTCATTACACTATACTAGATGCTCTACATCAAATATCTTCGCCGAAAATAGCCGAATGATAAGTTTACAATGCCTTGTGTTGCAACCCATTGTGAGCTTTTATGGATCTGCTATTTAGAAAGAAAGAAAGAAAGAAAGAAAGAAAGGTGATGAATAAATGCATGACGAGGAAAGTTAGCCTTTCGAGTCAACTGAAAAGCCTGCTCCAAAAGGACAATTTACAGTTTATGGCAGAAATTGAGAGACAATACATTTCCAAATGCACAGCTATTCATAGGAGACTTAATTCAGTCCTTGTCAGTCATTTGTCATGTAAGCACACTGACTGACTGTTGATATGCAGCCGGTGGTAGCTCAGCTCCTGCAACTACTCTGTGTCTTGATCCTGGAACTGTCATTGTGCTGGTTCTTCAATGGGGGCAGTTTGGGTTGGGCTAATGGTGAACACTGGCTCCGAATTAATGACATATTTTTTACATATATTAATAATATGTTTTGTAATCATCTGAAGTAAATTGAATCATAGTGATTCAGCACCTTGACCTCCTGCACAAATTCTCACAAATGTGGGTCCTTTTGACCGTAATTCTAACTAAGACAAAAAAAAGACATAAGCCTGACCGCTGGGCCCACTGGTGGCTCGTGAGGATATTGTGCATCCAATAAGTGCACACCCAAAATTGAGGACTGACCGATACATTGATTATGGTCATGTGCATACTGTATATAGAAACGTGCAGCCGAAAGGACTCGAGGGCGTATGATATGGAGATGTCATCAGTGTAGAAGACGAATCCACGGAGGGGTGCATTAGGCGCAGCCCTTACTGAGGTGTACCATTAAGCGCAGCTTTACACCTCAACACTGATTAGCTACAACTGGCCTACAGGGCACTGAATCCATGGCGCAGTCATAGATATTTAAAAAAAAAGATGCCTCATTGGCCGCTGCAGTTCGTTGGAGCCATGTGTGTTGACGGGTTGGCGGAACAATTTACACTGGGGCAGAAGTGCGCCGGAAGTGTGGAAGGCATGCTATGCAACGCTGCCACTCAAGTGACTACTGGCCAATCACAGCGCATCTTTTCCGGGACTTGTCAGATCCGAACAACCGCTCTGTGATGCTTACGCTATGCTTCGCAAGGAATCTCGGGAAAGCTTTGCCCACTCTTGAGGACACACGCCCCAGAGCCGGAAAAGGCTCTATATATGTCTATGGGAGCCGTGCCCTATAGGCCAGGTTAATCATCTTAATGGACGGTACACCTCAGTAATGGCTGCACCCAGAGCACCCCTCCAAAAAAAAAAGGAAAAAAAAGACATAACCACCAGGACCAATAAATCTGAATAAATACTAGAACACACGAAAAATGATACTTACCTCTGCCTAAAAATCAGTAGCACAGGAAACTTCAACAATGCTGTGAACGTCAAAAGGAGAGAAAAGGCAGAAAGAATGTTAAGTTAGAGACATAGCCTACCAATAATAAATAACATATTAGACTCCGTCGTAGAACCCATTTGCGACTTGCGAGATCTGGGGTCTTCTTGCCAACCAAGACATTGAGAAATGGGACAAACACCAAATAACAAAGACTCAAGCATGCATGCAAGCATGCAGAACTCTGCAAATGCATGCTTAACCGCACCCAACGGAAAACAACAAACAATGCTTGCAGGGCAGAATTAGGACGATACACACTCATTATCAAAGTTATGAAGAGAGCATTTAAATGTTATAACCACCTAAAACAAAGCAATCCAGACACGCTTCAACCATAAAGAAAACCTACAGGGATGCCCCCTAGTCAGACGGTCCACTCTGTCTGTGCACAAACACGAGCACAGAATGGACCATTGGCTGTCAAGAGTTAAATGATTGTTAAACATCTGCATTACTTAATTTACAATAAGTAAAGTAAGATAATCTTATCTGATGACAACATCAGTCTTGGGCCTGAGAGGCTACATCTCATCAAATGGCGGTCTGTGGCTCAAATGCCAAATACATAATAGACCTTGATTAAAGGACAACTTTAGTTTTTTTCATCATGTTTTAGGTTGTTGTTAGAGAAAGTAAAAGATGAGTGTTATTTTATTTTTTTCATTTGCTGCATTCGAACATGGGGCTAAATATGTATTTTTTTACACAATTTTATAGCGATTTATTATTTATTATAGTCCTACTAGACCCCAGGAAATTACATCTGACCACAAAAGATCACAGGATCTACTGAATGTGAAGGGAGGTATACTATAGGGCTGCCGTACTGTGTTGTATGGCTCAACATGTCAGTTTGTCACCCCCTTCACATTCAGTAGATCCTGTGATCTTTTGTGGTCAGATGTAATTTCTTGGGGTCTAGTTGGGGTCTATAGTAAATAAATCGCTATAAAATTGTGTAAAGAAATACATATTGTAGCCCCATGTTCGAATGCCCCCACCCCCTGTCAAATATAGCTAAAATCGCTAAAACGAAAGAAAGCAGCAAATCTTTGTTGTAAATCTTTCTCTAACAACAACCTAAAACATGAACCTTGGTTGAATAAAACTAAAGTTGTCCTTTAAGGGCTGAAAATCACTGTTTTAGACCAGTGGTTCTCAACCTTTTCTGGACCAGGGCCCATTGAAAATCTCGAAAGCGTTAATTTGCGGCCGACAAATCTGACCACTTATAACACGGCAGACTATCGCAAATCCAGGAAAAAAGGTTCACTTGTCCATGTGCATGCACAAAAAACATGAAATAAAGATGTCCACTAATGTAAATGTGCATGCACAAATCCATAAAAATATAAATAAATCCACAGTATAGGTGAAAGCTCGCCTCTACAACCACGCTATGCACATGTATGCATATTTTCTAGACAATAGACACATGAGAACACTAATTTGTGGAAATTTGGGGATATATTTTTGAGGGGTGATAAGATAACCCCTCCTATGTCCAGCTGTGTGTGTGCGCACAAACATTGTCCTACACAAACATTAAATCCCATTGACGATGAATGGACAATTTTGAGTGTCCGTGTAAACAATTACATTGCGTAACACAAAAATGTATGACGAAGGTGAGGATGCAAATTCTGATTGGCCGGAATGAGATGATGTATGATTATGTACGATGATATGATCGCCCTCACTTCACACGGGTGTGATTTTTCCCCCTTCATACATTATTTGACAATTTGGCCAATGTTTGACCATTTTTATAGGATAGTTTGTTGATTACTTTTGATGCAGTAATGTTTGTTTGTTTCTTTCTTTCTTTCTTAGTAAAAAGAAGAAGTATTAAAATGGCTTACATTTTCACTTCACTGTCCAGACCCACAGGTTGAGAACCAATGGCCTAAAGAAAAACAGTGCAACTTAACCACTTTACACTAATTCAAAATACTTTGTTACCCTACAGTAGGTGCTCTATTAGTATCTCTTTGCCGACAATATCGATAAGCTCACAGCGTCTTGTGTTGCATCGCATTGTGAGCTTGTAGATCTGCCTATTGCCTACTGTTCACCCCAGAATAGGGACACTAGGGTTAAAGTGATCAAGCTAGGTATAGAGTGATGAATAGGCTAAATGCATGACCACAAAAATTAGCCTTCCAAGTCAACTGAAAAGGCTGCCCCAAAAGGACAATTTACAATTTATGGCCGAAATTGAGAGGCATCCATTTACAATTGCACAGCTATTCATAGGAGACTAACAGTCGTTGTCAGTCATTTGTCATGTAAGTACAGTAGCTGTGCTGTTGCAGGCAAGTAAGAAAACAAATATGTGCAATTTAACAATTTACACTAAACCCTATATACTTTATTGCCCTATACTAATTTAGATCCTACATCAAATCTCTTCGCTGAAAATAGAATATAAACTCACAAGGCCTTGCGTTGCAACGAATTGTGAGTTTTTAGATCCGCTACTTTTGCCTAAAATTCACCCCAGAATAGGGACACTTGGGTTCAAGTGGTCACGGTTTGAATGGGTAGAATTCTTCAGAAATTCAGGTGATGAATAAATGCATGACCAGGAAGTTTATAGCCTTTCGAGTCAACTGAGAAGGCGGCTCCAAAAAGGACATCGATTTACAGTTTATGGCAGAAATTGAGAGACAATGCGTTTCCAAATGCACAGCTATTCACAGGAGACCGCCGTCGTTGTCATTCATTTGTCATGTAAGTAAAATGGGAAATGTCGAATAAATATGCGACCGGGCGGTATAAGCTCGGCTCCTGCAATGGCTCTGTAGTCTTTGGAGGCCTTATGTGTTTTGATCCTGCAGGAACACTCATTGTGCTGGTACTTCAATGGGGGGACGGCGGAGTAGAGTATATGGCGGGGTAGGGGTGGGCTGTTGGTGAACGCTGTCTCTGAATGGATGAATGAGAGCTGACTTGTGCCAGGCACAGGGCCCTTTCTCCTTGCATTTAACCTGCTCCTCCCCACCTCCCCTCTGCACTCTCTGGCCCTCATCTCATTAATGGGGACAGCAGATGGATGAGGGCCTGTGGATCGGGTTGCCAGGCAGAGTTTTAAGCGTGCGTGTGTGCGTGTGTGCGTGCGCGCGTGCGCGTGCGTGCGTGTGCGTACGTGTTACTGTATGCCTGACTTAGGCCCACATCAAACCAGTGGGTTGGGGCCACAACTGGAGTCACCAATTTGATTTGACTGCAGTTTCAAATGGTTTAATTAACGGTTACGGGTATAGGAAAGTATCCGCTATAAGGGTAAGGGTTAGGGTTAAATTTCGTATGGTTAAGGTTAGGGGATATGGGAGGAATGTAAGTCAGTACAACAATGTCCCTAAAACAGAAGTCCCCAAATATTTTTGCCCTCCTGACCTAGCTGACGCACCCCCCAACGCTCAGTCTCATAGTATTTTTTTAAAATATGATTATGGCAAATAATCAATTTAAATAAATTAAATAAGAAGTACCGATGGGAGAATGCATTGGGTTTTCATTTCCTGGGCCACTCGTTTTTCTGAAAGGGGGAGGGACTGCGGCGCTCTATACTCCCACAGCTGCTCTATACATCTCCTTACAACAGTGTTTAACCGGATTTTGCAGTTTGTGTTAAATAACACCATAAAACCACCATTACCCTTTTCGTGCACGCGCCCCCTAGACCTAGAGGATGTCCGTGCACCACAAGGGGTGCACGCACCACAGTTTGGGAACCACTGCCCTAAAATAATGTAAGGCAAGTTGTATGCATGGGAGAGAGAAGCTGCAGCTGACTTCCAGTTCATTCACAAAGTTCTGTCTACTACACAATGCCAAGGCTGCAGATCATTGTTCTTTAAACCTCCTTTTAATGCAAATTTACTGACATCTTTTATGCTTGGGGGTTAATTAGACTCCAGCCATTTAAACCACCAGCAAATGATTATAATTACAATTGTTACCAAAGTGACTTTGTTGACTACCTACATATTAGTCCTATACCCCAAAACATGCGAAATCTCACCGATTGACCAACAATCGTAAAGACAGATATTTTTGGTGTTTTGATGGCTTAGTTTATATTATTTCTAAGCACACGTCTAAGTACAGATTTTTATCTCCGCCAGGCCTAAACGATGGCAGTTGAAGATAATGTTTTCAAACTTGTCCTGTTGTGTGTGTCTGTCTGCCTGTGGTCACTGAACAGCTACTCTCGGGCCCATATACAAATTACACGAATGCACAAATTGACACAAAACAAAACTACCATCATGGTAATGTGATGTTTAGTAGTAAACATCAAAGTTAGTTAGTTAAGTCATTGAATATGAAAAAAGAATGATGTTAATCGTTTATATACAAATGCAAAACATTGAATGAGCCCAAACGTAATAGAAGGCTTTAAGATATTCTTTTATGTGTAGATACTAGATAGTGAATGGCAAGGCAGGGATTTCCCTATCTCACTCTATGCGTTTGTGTGTGTGTGTGTGTGTGTGTGTGTGTGTGTGTGTGTGTGTGTGTGTGTGTGTGTGTGTGTGTGTGTGTGTGTGTGTGTGTGTGTGTGTGTGTGTGTGTGTGTGTGTGTGTGTGTGTGGTTGATAAGTGGAGGGTCACAGTGAGGGGTCATTGCAGTCTAAAGCAGCTGTTGACTCTTACATCAGTCCATAATGCCTTAGGAGTGACATACAACATGTTGCAGGCCAGCATGACTGCTGGATTTACATCCACATTCAAATTCAGATGACCTTAATTATCCCAAAGGGCAATAAGATGTATATGTATGTATGTGTGTGTGTGTGTGTGTATATATATATATATATATATATATATATATATATATATATATATATATATATATTGGTGCATTTATATAGTGTTTATTATCCAAAGCTCTTTACATTGATTGTGCATTAGCCTACATTCACCCATTCATACAGAGATGGTGGAGGAAACCATGTAAGGCACCAACCTGCACACCGGGAGCGTCTTGCTCAAGGACACTAAACTCTGGGGGGAGCGAACTGGGAATATCTTCTGCATGGTCTGTCCAATAATGTATATAAAATAAACTTCAGAAGTTGTCGTTGTCGTTGTGATACTGCGATACTGCGGGTGATCTTGTTCTGCGTGCACGTGACTCAACATCACTCACCATCCTTGTTTAGAGGGTTACCTAAATTCACATTCATAACAACATACGTATATAATACTGTATTGTTCTACCAGCCTAAATTGTCATGACTGCCATACACGCAGGGATTAATCCAATTTTGCTCTGTATAATTTTCTTTCTTTTCACCTCTTTGCCCCACTCTAAAATGTTCCTGTTTTTCAATCTATTTTTGAAGCTCGCACAATAACGACATGTAAACCTATACTGATTTTGATTCTGCTCAGTCATTAGTAAAGAATTCTCATTACTGCCAGTGCCAACAGATACAGCTGCAAGGGATTTAACCGTCTTGAAAAATGAGAGCATCAATCAGTTCATTGATTCTTGCATCTTTGTATTGGTTAACTTTTAATTGATTTTTTAATTGGTTTGTATTGATTTTATTTGATCAGATGTTGCCTTTCTGGCTGTTCTTAAATCCACATTAAGGAACAAAGGTGATAGGACCTTTGACATCATTCAGGGCCAGTGTGGCCAGTCAGCTTATATCATAAGACTCGTTTCCCTGTAAAGTCGCTCCAGTTCAACCACTTTAACATTAGCTATTTAAAAATAGCCTACATGTGCAATTTTCAATGAATCTTTAAGTAAACTAAAAATATGGAAACATTTTACAACGCATATCTTGTATGGGGTGTCTGGCACTAAATATTTTCAGATGGGGGAGTGTGGGCAAATACATAGGCCTATGCATTTGGGTGTCCTTGACATGAAAATGTTTGAGAATCACTGCTCTAACATGCCTTAGTTGTATTGTTTTCATAGACCTGGTTGCTTATATCTCTTCAACAACTTTGGAATTACTGACTCAGATTGGAAAAGTAAATTTCTTGTCAGACATTTAGGCTAAATAAAAAAGGATAACACAAAAAAGTCCTGGGGACTTGTTTCCATTGTGGTCCTATGCTACAGTAAATAAACTGGCCTTGCCAATTAAACCCTATATACTTTGTTCTTCAAACAGTAAAATAGCCGATCTACAAGCTCACAACAGACCACAAAGCATCACATTGTGAGCTTATAAATCAGCTATTCTCACCCAATGTTCACCTATTTCAGCTGAATGTCCACTTATAACATGCCCAGGGATGCAGTTTAAGTGTAAATCAACAAAATGTCACTGGAATGTAAATAGAAACAGAATGGTGCCCTACGTTGCAAAGTGTGAGGAACTGGATGGTGTTGTCTGCTTCATGTGTGTTGCAGTGCAACTTCAATTATCCACAGAACCACCGGGACAGAAATATTGTTTCGTTTTCTTTTTTTATTGTAGCTTTTGGTCATACAACAGATGAAATACACATTTCTCATTGACATGAATGTATCTGAAGTGAAAACTTAATTTTCCTGTGAAATCAACACAAACATGACTGAAATAATGTTTTCTTTCTTTTAAACTGTTTCTAAAAACTGACTTCAGTAGACTACCATGTTTAAATTTAAACTTTTAGAGCATTAAGTTATATTTAAGATAACCTCTTTTCCTATACTGTTGTAATCATTAGCTAAACAACTTCTAAAGTGAAACCTTTAGAGCCATCATTAAGTACTTTTTGTTTTTCATAATTTTGTCATCATCAAATTTCTAAAGTGAAACCTTTAGAGAATTAAGACACTTCTGGAAAGTGGGAAACATTTCGCTGCGTTGTTACTCAGCGAGAGAACATTTAAAAAAGTCTCTTTTTAAGAATGTCTCTTTCTCGGCACCGCTTCTTTCTCCTGCTGCGCGTGCGTCAGATATGCGTGTGACGTTCTGCTCTGTGTGTGCGTGCGTGCACGACACATCAGGACGTGGAACAAGTCACTTCTCCTTTCTCTCCAAACCTCATCCACACAAAGAATGAGGGTCGATGTATCGCTCTCGTGGCATACCTGACCTCATTCACATAAAGAATGAGAGTCATCTTGGCATGGACGGGACAAGAGGCGACGGGTCCGAAGACCAGCGGGGTGGCCCTCCTCGGGGCCGGCGCTGGTTGGTCGGGGTGCCCATGGATATGAATCCTCCTCAGGAGTATCCATCCATCCAGGGATGAGTAGAAAACAATGTCATCCTGCTCAGTAGGATGAGTATTTCCATTTTGTTAAACGAAGAGAGAGTGTTGAGCTCTCTGATCAGCGCTCGGGGAGGATGATCTCGGGCACCCAGTCGTTCAGATTGCGGCTCTCCTCACAGAACAGGTGCAGCTTCTCCATGGCTGGGTCCTCCCAAGAACCATCAGCTGGGTTCTGTTGAATTAAAGCACAAGAGGAAAGCAGGTTAGCAACAAAACACTTCCAAAGAGAGGCTGCTTCCTGCATGCTTAATTGTCCAACAATGCTTTGTGATAGAGAACAGATATAAGGCTATATGTTTTAGTTCAAATGACATACCGTGATGAGGACACAGTGAGCGTCTTCTAGTTTGTCCTTGTCGCCAACGATCTCGACCAGGCGCTGCACGTCGCTCACTCTGACAATGCTGATGTCGTTCTCGAAGCAGAAGGACTGGATGAGGGTGAAGTGGATCTGGAGGGCGATGTCACACTCGAACCCTTCGTCCATGGCCAGGATGCAGAAAGACACGCTGTCTGGATCACTGTGGAGAAATACATCTGTTAGTGGCTGCTCTTGTTCAGGGCAAAAGTATAGGCTACCAGCTGAGCTGAGCAATAGCATAAGACATGTTAGCATTGCACTTACTCATTCATTATTGTGGCACTTTCGTAGACTCCAATGGTGAGTTGTCCCTCTCTCCGAGCAGAGAGGAGAGCTTCTTTCAGCGCTTTGCCAGGAGACCCTGCAGGAGACTGCATCTTCAAAATAATTCCAACAAGTGATTGATCTCACTGGTTTTAGTATATGTGGAGGACAGTGATTCAGAAGATATAGCACAGTTTGCTCTGAATGCTCTCTGATGGGACTGGCGGTATTTATACTGAAGACCCGACACGCGCGTTCTGTGATTGGCTGTTGTTCAGGGACAAAAGTCACCCCTCCTTCCCCCCACCACACCTCCCATGGCAGGCGCGTGCCTATAGAGAAACTGTCCGAGGAAGGATGGGCCAGTTTGGACTGAATGGATAAGATTCTGAAAGTCCGTGACCTTTAATTGATGCCCTCAACTTCAGGAATAATTAATCCCGACACTTGGCCTCTATAGACTCGTGCCATCAAAATCTACGTAGATTTTCAAAACTGCCTAATTATTCCACAGAATTAACGGCACACTGCGCTGCATGTAGTGAAGTTCACAAGTGTTCATTTAAATCCAAGAGAATAGCCATAACCAAATGGACCCGGTGGATTTGAGGATATTTTACTTTTCATCGCAATCCCACATTCCCACTTAAAGGTATATTCAGTGATTTCACTTAATTAAAATATCACTTATTTTTTTGTTTTGTTGTGATAATCCTCCCTACTATAGAGAGTGCTGGCCATATAAGGAGTTCCTCCCTGTCCCCAGTTAACCCCTGGGGGTCAAAAAACCTTAGGTTTCGTTTTTGACTCTCTATCCTGATTGGACGAAAGGCTGGGTCCCACAGCCAAAAACGAAACCTAAGGTTTTTTGAGTGAAATCACTGAATATACCTTTAAATCGTGCATGCATGCACAAAACAAAACACGTGTTTGACGTGATAAAGTCGTAAAGAGTGATAACTCTCTATATGTGGCAGTTGACTCCCTCGCTGAGATTCTCAGATGTTGCCTTTCTGGCTGTTCTTCAATCCACATTAAGGAACAAAGGTGATAGGACCTTTGACATCATTCAGGGCCAGTGTGGCCAGTCAGCTTATATCATAAGACTCGTTTCCCTGTAAAGTCGCTCCAGTTCAACCACTTTAACATTAGCTATTTAAAAATAGCCTACATGTGCAATTTTCAATGAATCTTTAAGTAAACTAAAAATATGGAAACATTTTACAATGCATATCTTGTATGGGGTGTCTGGCACTAAATATTTTCAGATGGGGGAGTGTGGGCAAATACATAGGCCTATGCATTTGGGTGTCCTTGACATGAAAATGTTTGAGAATCACTGCTCTAACATGCCTTAGTTGTATTGTTTTCATAGACCTGGTTGCTTATATCTCTTCAACAACTTTGGAATTACTGACTCAGATTGGAAAAGTAAATTTCTTGTCAGACATTTAGGCTAAATAAAAAAGGATAACACAAAAAAGTCCTGGGGACTTGTTTCCATTGTGGTCCTATGCTACAGTAAATAAACTGGCCTTGCCAATTAAACCCTATATACTTTGTTCTTCAAACAGTAAAATAGCCGATCTACAAGCTCACAACAGACCACAAAGCATCACATTGTGAGCTTATAAATCAGCTATTCTCACCCAATGTTCACCTATTTCAGCTGAATGTCCACTTATAACATGCCCAGGGATGCAGTTTAAGTGTAAATCAACAAAATGTCACTGGAATGTAAATAGAAACAGAATGGTGCCCTACGTTGCAAAGTGTGAGGAACTGGATGGTGTTGTCTGCTTCATGTGTGTTGCAGTGCAACTTCAATTATCCACAGAACCACCGGGACAGAAATATTGTTTCGTTTTCTTTTTTTATTGTAGCTTTTGGTCATACAACAGATGAAATACACATTTCTCATTTACATGAATGTATCTGAAGTGAAAACTTAATTTTCCTGTGAAATCGACACAAACATGACTGAAATAATGTTTTCTTTCTTTTAAACTGTTTCTAAAAACTGACTTCAGTAGACTACCATGTTTAAATTTAAACTTTTAGAGCATTAAGTTATATTTAAGATAACCTCTTTTCCCATACGGTTGTAATCATTAGCTAAACAACTTCTAAAGTGAAACCTTTAGAGCCATCATTAAGTATTTTTTGTTTTTCATAATTTTGTCATCATCAAATTTCTAAAGTGAAACCTTTAGAGAATTAAGACACTTCTGGAAAGTGGGAAACATTTCGCTGCGTTGTTACTCAGCGAGAGAACATTTAAAAAAGTCTCTTTTTAAGAATGTCTCTTTCTCGGCACCGCTTCTTTCTCCTGCTGCGCGTGCGTCAGATATGCGTGTGACGTTCTGCTCTGTGTGTGCGTGCGTGCACGACACATCAGGACGTGGAACAAGTCACTTCTCCTTTCTCTCCAAACCTCATCCACACAAAGAATGAGGGTCGATGTATCGCTCTCGTGGCATACCTGACCTCATTCACATAAAGAATGAGAGTCATCTTGGCATGGACCGGACAAGAGGCGACGGGTCCGAAGACCAGCGGGGTGGCCCTCCTCGGGGGCCGGCGCTGGTCGGTCGGGCTGCCCATGGATATGAATCCTCCTCAGGAGTATCCATCCATCCAGGGATGAGTAGAAAACAATGTCATCCTGCTCAGTAGGATGAGTATTTCCATTTTGTTAAACGAAGAGAGAGTGTTGAGCTCTCTGATCAGCGCTCGGGGAGGATGATCTCGGGCACCCAGTCGTTCAGATTGCGGCTCTCCTCACAGAACAGGTGCAGCTTCTCCATGGCTGGGTCCTCCCAAGAACCATCAGCTGGGTTCTGTTGAATTAAAGCACAAGAGGAAAGCTGGTTAGCAACAAAACACTTCCAAAGAGAGGCTGCTTCCTGCATGTTTAATTGTCCAACAATGCTTTGTGATAGAGAACAGATATAAGGCTATATGTTTTAGTTCAAATGACATACCGTGATGAGGACACAGTGAGCGTCTTCTAGTTTGTCCTTGTCGCCAACGATCTCGACCAGGCGCTGCACGTCGCTCACTCTGACAATGCTGATGTCGTTCTCGAAGCAGAAGGACTGGATGAGGGTGAAGTGGATCTGGAGGGCGATGTCACACTCGAACCCTTCGTCCATGGCCAGGATGCAGAAAGACACGCTGTCTGGATCACTGTGGAGAAATACATCTGTTAGTGGCTGCTCTTGTTCAGGGCAAAAGTATAGGCTACCAGCTGAGCTGAGCAATAGCATAAGACATGTTAGCATTGCACTTACTCATTCATTATTGTGGCACTTTCGTAGACTCCAATGGTGAGTTGTCCCTCTCTCCGAGCAGAGAGGAGAGCTTCTTTCAGCGCTTTGCCAGGAGACCCTGCAGGAGACTGCATCTTCAAAATAATTCCAACAAGTGATTGATCTCACTGGTTTTAGTATATGTGGAGGACAGTGATTCAGAAGATATAGCACAGTTTGCTCTGAATGCTCTCCGATGGGACTGGCGGTATTTATACTGAAGACCCGACACGCGCGTTCTGTGATTGGCTGTTGTTCAGGGACAAAAGTCACCCCTCCTTCCCCCCACCACACCTCCCATGGCAGGCGCGTGCCTATAGAGAAACTGTCCGAGGAAGGATGGGCCAGTTTGGACTGAATGGATAAGATTCTGAAAGTCCGTGACCTTTAATTGATGCCCTCAACTTCAGGAATAATTAATCCCGACACTTGGCCTCTATAGACTCGTGCCATCAAAATCTACGTAGATTTTCAAAACTGCCTAATTATTCCACAGAATTAACGGCACACTGCGCTGCATGTAGTGAAGTTCACAAGTGTTCATTTAAATCCAAGAGAATAGCCATAACCAAATGGACCCGGTGGATTTGAGGATATTTTACTTTTCATCGCAATCCCACATTCCCACTTAAATCGTGCATGCATGCACAAAACAAAACACGTGTTTGACGTGATAAAGTCGACTCGACTTATAGGCCTATATTGGCGAATGTATATTGATACAAAATATCATATGTTTATAACTAAGTTTAAAAGATGTATCTTGGTTGTGCATGTTTAGGTTGAAGAAAAACAATAAAGCACGCATGCATTCACAGTCTCACACACTCACTAAAAACCCATAAAAATCCAACCCAAAATCCATAAATCAAATGCAGAAGCTGCAAAAGTGCTAGGCTATTAGGAAATTAATTAATTAGTCTAAAAGCAGTATAAAAAAGTAACCAAAGTATTTTTGGGAAGGCTGTTTTGTTATTTGGTTCCACCATTGGACGTGATGTTTCAAGCCTATCGGCTCTTCATAAGATGTTGTTCATCGGTGTTCACGTTGAAACTCTGTATGGAACAATTACGTTGAATAGGCAGCCTATAGGCAACTTTTACGCAACAGATTCTAGATAGTGGCACGCGCCGCTACTTTGCATGCGTAAAGACCGAGCCAGACCTCACTCAGTGGAGGCGCGTGGCAGCTGGACGTGTCCTTATCTCCACGCCTGCATCACTCTCCATAGCAACCCTGCAGAAGATACGCCATCTGTCGCTGGGGGGACAAAGGAAACTCATGCCTGGAGATAAGTCAGCACCTGCTGTGCGTAATGGCCGCAGGTGATGCAGCCAGTCCAAACTCCAGAGTAAACCACCACAAATCATTTATGTGTTTCACTCAACTCACTTCAACAGCATATTGTTGCAGACAAATTTGTGACTTATGTGTGACTTGTGTATTAGGCCTACTTAAAGTTATTTTCTACAAAGATGCCCTATATCCAAAGAGCATAATAGTTTTCTTTCCTCCGTGTATATATACACTTTGCGCTTTGTTGTACACAGACCACTATCCTATAATGCACGCGCGGCTTGCCATAACAAAACGCACTCTTGAAGAATACAGGCTACAGCTTTTTAACTAATTTGCATCTGCACAAAGACTCACTCAGCCATATAGTGTGCTGCGGGTCAGCCGAAAAAAAAGGCACTGCTCTGCTCACCAACACCTGTCGCACACACACACACACACACACACACACACACACACACACACACACACACACACACACACACACACACACACACACACACACACACACACACACACACACACACACCGCGGGGCGTGGAGGGGCGCGCCGCTCCGTCCGGCAGATGCGCCTCGCAGCAACAAATACGTATAGGCTACGGCGTATCGACTTGCACGCGCCTGCCTGTAGCCATGCATGCTGATCGAGAACATATCAACTGGAATCAGTTTGATCCAAAGGTTCTTTAGTCATGTGAGATGTTGACGACTCCTTGATGGCTCAATGTTTGCAAACTTTGCAGCATGCAGACATCGAGAGACAGAAAAGAGTCACCTGTGCACAAGGAATGAATAATAATGACCCGAAAACAAACAAATAGGCTATCAGCGATTCTATGCCGATATGCAGTATGCACGTCTGAAAGATAAGGGGGCTTCTGTTGCATCATGATGACACACTGTTTGATAATTGTTCTTAAACGTGTTTACAACAAGTCAGATGAGGTGATTCGTATCTCTAGGTCTGCATATGCCTGCAGTGTACCGTTTGAGATAAGACTTGTTGTATAGCCTATAGAGATCACTTGTTCACTAGGCTAGCCTACTAGACCCCACAGTAAAATGACACATGGCAGTGATCATTTATCATTATGTAACTCCCAGAGAGTGCAAATGTAACCCGACGGGGACTACGCACGGGTCCATTTGGGTTCAATCTGTATACATTCTCGGAGTTAAATTAACACTCGGGGATTATTTGTAGCCTATACTGCATGTGATGTGCTGCTAATAAAGCCCTCTCCTTTTGGCATTCAAATTGAATTAAACGCAGACAACAGATGAGAGAATGTGAGACACGTAGACAATGAAGCGGCGCGCCCCACGGTGGGTCGGGGTTGACCTGCAGGCTGCATGGTTGGTGGTGATGGGGGGGGGGGGGTCATAGCGACAGTCCTCCATCTGTCCTTCTGCTTTCTATGCAGAACAATGGTGCTGAATCAATCACCGCCAACCTGTGTTCTGTGTTGCCCTGTCACACTCTGGTCCCCTTTAATTACGCAGCAGCAGCAGGCATGTTTGTTGTTATGCATTATATATATATATATATATATATATATATATATATATCTATCTATCTATCTATATATATATATATATATGCATGTGAAGCGACAGATGCGTGCATGCATGCGCAAAAGTTGCACCTATATAGGATTGCACGCATTTAATTAATATTATTTCAAATCGAGGATAGATTTAAGTGCAGGAGTACTATAGAGATATACATTAACGTCCTTATAATGTACAGTATAACCAACATATATAGGGGCTTGTGTTGCAACTTTTGGGGATAATCTTTGGAGTTTGGACGTTTTGTTGATGTTTTACCAAATGAGGTCCGTGTGGGCCCCCTCTCTACGGTAAATAAATAAAACCCATTCGAGGATTTGGGACAGCTGATGGCCACGTGGTCAGCGTGGGCCAGCAGTGCAGATTGTGCGGCAGCACGCACAGCGTCCTGGCACGCGCTGGTCATTTGCATGTGTATGGGGACCGTGATAATGGGGGTCTCTGCGCGCACAATAGGGTCCGTATTTTGTAGCCAGCCCTCTAGTCCTACAGATGGCATCTTCCACCTGCCCTCTCTCTTTCTCTCTGCAGCATGCATGCAGCATGGGGGATGGGGAGCCTGCATGCATGCCTTTCTGCACACACTTTCTGTGTTTCTGCAAAAGCACTTGTTATACTTTCACCTAAAACTTTTCGATGTTTCAGCACCCAGAGATAAAATGGCATGGAAGTCAGCAAGGGTTTTATTTTGTGGATATATTTCGTCAGGGTGACCCCTGACGAAATATATCCATGCACAAAATAAAACCCTTGAAGCTATAGGGCTACAAACAAACATAGGCTAATATATTTGTCTTAAAAAAAGTCGAAAGAAATTGGGGAAATGCACTAGGCCATAGGCTATATGCATGGATGTATTGAGAGAATCACAGCAAGAGATCGCATATATAGGGGAAAAACACTGAAGTCGTTTCTTTTTTTTATATGAAACTTATTTTTAGTTGTGCAGAAGACCTATTATTATGCCAGAACGTGGCTCGGTGACCCCTATCAATCTGCCACGAGCCGCATGCAGTGTGACAATGATATTAGCATACCAATACACCATTCAGGATCACTCAGCCAATCCGAGCGAAGCGGCTTTCACGCGGCCACACGAGAGCCAACCTATAAAAGCGCAACACACAAGGACCAGAGACACTGCTTTTTCGGATTTGCTTTCCGACAACAACCTACATCATCTCTCTCTTCAACTTCTTCCCTTGTGGAATACTTTTTGTGACTCATCGCCAACCAACCAACCGAACCAAACATGACTCTGGAGGAAGTTCTGATCCAGACCACCGGCACCGAAGTGGTCGACCGTGCCCAGTGCAGCGGGCAAGCCCTGGAGGATGTGCTCGTCTCCGCCAAAGACAACGACTGTGTGACGGTCGGCGTCTACGAATCCGCCAAAATTATGAACACTATGTAAGTATATGAACTTCTCGAACACTAGATGCACAGAAAAGATGACACGTACAGGGCATTTTTCTAATTTGAATCCTATTTGAGTTTGTGCTCATATTGTTTCTTCTTTTTTGTCTCCAGTGATCCGGACAATGTGTCTTTCTGCGTCCTGGCCATCGACGAAGGGTTCGAGTGTGACATCGCCCTCCAGATCCACTTCACCCTCATCCAGTCCTTCTGCTTCGACAACGACATCAGCATCGTTAGAGTGAGCGACGTGCAGCGCCTGGTCGAGATCGTTGGCGACAAGGACAAACAGCTAGAAGACGCTCACTGTGTCCTCATCACGGTATGTCATTTGAACTCAAACATAGCCTTTATATATCTGTTCTCTCTCACTCTGGACAAGCAGGCATGCATCAGCCTCATTTGGAAGTGTTTTGTTGCTAACCCGCTTTCCTCTTTGCTTTAATTCAACAGAACCCAGCTGATGGTTCTTGGGAGGACCCAGCCATGGAGAAGCTGCACCTGTTCTGTGAGGAGAGCCGCAATCTGAACGACTGGGTGCCCGAGATCATCCTCCCCGAGCGCTGATCAGAGAGCTCAACACTCTCTCTTCGTTTAACAAAATGGAAATACTCATCCTACTGAGCAGGATGACACTGTTTTCTACTCATCCCTGGATGGATGGATACTCCTGAGGAGGATTCATATCCATGGGCACCCCGACCGACCAGCGCCGGCCCCCGAGGAGGGCCACCCCGCTGGTCTTCGGACCCGTCGCCTCTTGTCCCGTCCATGCCAAGATGACTCTCATTCTTTATGTGAATGAGGTCAGGTATGCCACGAGAGCGATACATCGACCCTCATTCTTTGTGTGGATGAGGTTTGGAGAGAAAGGAGAAGTGACTTGTTCCACGTCCTGATGTGTCGTGCACGCACGCACACACAGAGCAGAACGTCACACGCATATCTGACGCACGCGCAGCAGGAGAAAGAAGCGGTGCCGAGAAAGAGACATTCTTAAAAAGAGACTTTTTAAAATGTTCTCTCGCTGAGTAACAACGCAGCGAAATGTTTCCCACTTTCCAGAAGTGTCTTAATTCTCTAAAGGTTTCACTTTAGAAATTTAATGATGACAAAATGATTGAAAAAGAAAAATAATAGCCTACTTAAAGCTCTAAAGGTTTCACTTTAGACGTTTAATGACTAATGTTAAATTAATATTAAAAAGTAAAAAAATATATATATATATATTTATAATGCTCTACAACTAAAGGTTTAACTTTAGAATGTTTCACTGATGTACTTACCAAGACAAAACAATATACAAGCTAATTTATATTTGTATAAGAGATGGTGATTATTTTTGGAAATTGTGACAAGCTACAAATGTATGACTTTTCACTTTAGAATCGTCGATATGATATACAGAATGTACATCCAATAGAAATGAATATTAATTCAATAATAAAACTAAGAAAAGAAAAAAAAAGTTGTGTGTCATGATGTGTTTGTGTCAATGTTATAGCAGACTGACTTAGCTTAAGTTGTAAGGGATTTCTCTTTTCTTTTTGGTGGGTGGGGGAAAACCAGTACAACTTTTATGCTTACAGAGTACAGACTAGTCAGCAAATTTGCATATAGGCAGCGCATGTGCTTGAAAACAGCAGATCTGCAAGCTCACAACGCCTTGCGTCGCAAGGCGTTGTGAGCTTGTAGATCTGCTGTTTTCCGGCCTAGCCACTATAGCCAGCAAGCCAGCCAGCCCAGGCGCTCATCTGCATGTGTATAGCCTAATTAAATCCTCTGTGTGCTGTGCAGGCTATCGGGGCTGGCGGGGCGCGCACAATAGCAGCGCGCGTTCAGGCTGTCAAATGCAGCGGTCCGCACAGAGCCGCTATTGTCTGTCCCAGGGCAGATGTCTCGTACCCACGCCACACCATCTGCCACTTTCTGCAGGTGGGGGTCGCGGGAGGAGGGGGAGGGAGGAGCCGGCCTGCACTTTTCAGTGCCAAAAAAAGGGGCCGGTTGGGTTGGGGCTGGTTTGGTCCGGCTGCAAGCATAGAGGGTCCCGCCAGCTGCTGTTCTCTCCTCCTCCTCCATTGTTTACTTCGGGGTCTCGCAGGCACTAGCGAAACTTTTGGTAAACAAATCCCCAGGGAGAGACGGATGCACTGCAGGCACAGTGCTGCCAAGTCAGCTCTATAGGCTACTGTTCGAGTAGTCATGTTCAGTAGTGGAAAAAGTATAGGACTATCACGTTTTTACTTTATAGGTCTAAAGTAAAAGTATCAATAATGCGATAGAAATAGGCTAGGCTACTGTGTGTAAAAGTCCAGAATTCAAAAAGTACTTGAGTAAAAGATTTAAAAAAGGGCCATCAAAATGTAGGCCTACTTGAAGACAAGCCTGGCAAGTAGCCTACCAAAAGTAGAAAGTAGTAGGCCTATGCAGAAGGTCCCATTTCAAGTTTTCAAATGTAGGCATATAGAAATCTATTGAAAATAGCAGATCTACATTTGCAGAACTCTATATTTGCAGAACTCTATTTAGTATTTTCAAATGGCCGAAATGTATAGGGTGGTTAATGTATGTTTTGTAATAATAATACAAATCTACAAAGTAACTTACTTTGTATAGTAGTGGAGTAAAAGTACAACATTTGGACCCCGAGATGTAATGGAGTAGAAGTAAAACTATTGTAAATTGCCATGGAAAACTCAAATAAAGTCAGCTCAAACTTGTACAATACTTTATAGGCCCAATACAATACATTATAGTTACATTCCACCATTGTGCTGCATGCATGTTCATCATGAGTTAAACCATGAAATCTGTGTGAGTTTTTTACTCAAATCATAATCGACTATATATTCAGAGCTTGACTGCTGGATAGGGCAGGGAGTTAAATTAAATAAAAAAAATAATGAAAAGTTAAAGTCAAATGTCAAGCTTGAGTTTCAAAATAAATACAATTTCAGAGACCTGCATGGCTTAATGACCAATTAGGCCATTTGAACTCCACTGATCAAATACAGGATTTAAGAAAAGCTCTAAATGTAGCTAACTACCTTACTTCAAAAGCTGCAATCAAGAGGCACTTTCTGTCTCTCTCAATTCAATTGAGCTTTATTGCCATGAGAAAACATACATTTACATTGCATGCCAAATAAGCAAGTGTCAGGAGAATCACACACACACACACACACACACACACACACACACACACACACACACACACACACACACACACACACACACACACACACACACACACACACACACACACACACACACACACACACACACACACACACACACACAAACACACACACACACACAAATTATCAAAATGTGGAAATAATCACAAAATATTTGATAGGCTACTCAGTTAATGATCACTTAATGCAGAATTATTAAAGTATAAAATACTTTTTAGTATAAAAGTGCGCTGCAAGAAAGCTGTGATGGTCTATCACTCAAGTGTCTTTAATTAAATCAATAGGTACTGTCTGAACACGATGCTCCAAAACGTAATGGTTCCTTACACTATAGTCAGGGAGCCTGAAGGGCATTAAGGGGTTAATAACTGATAATGCTCAAGGGATATCACTGGGCACCCTCTTGAATTCTTAAGAGGTGACCCAAGCTACAAGAAAAAACGTTATCTGACGAAACCACGTTGACCCCCACGGCTCTCCCACACCATGGACGCGACGTTTCGAGCCTCTCGGTTCTTTTGGTAGTGTGGTATGGCCAGACAGATAGTCTATTTCCAAGGGGTGGTTACAAACAGATTGCAACGTCACAGCAAAAAAAGTCTCACTTTGAATAGTGGGCTCTGATTGGTCACCCACAACACTGGGGTGAGAAAAATGTAATTCAAACTGGGGAGTACCATGCAGGCCAATCTCCCCAGGGAGTTGCAGATTTGTCTGGTTTCCAGGCTACTCTTTTGGATCATCGTCCAGTGTGCAGACCTTACCTTTCTTCATTATTCTAACCTCGGCCCAGCACCTGGTTTTCAGTTAAGGCTAATTTTCCACCTGGGTTGAACCGGTTCAGTTCATTTTGCCTGCTTAATATTGAACCAGTTCAGTGTTATCAATGAAAATGAATTGGTTCAGAACCCTAAAAGTGTGTTCGGAAATGGAACCAAAAAAAGGCCACCGTTTCCATGAAAGCACTAAGGTTCCAATAATCTAGAACGGAACCAGTTCTAGAACCACATTTATATTGGTGGAAAAGGGGCCTTTAGAGTGGATGTGCATGCTCCATTGTTTTTCTCTTTCACGAAAGCACGCACATCTTGGAGGAGTGTAACAGGCCTCTGTAGGCCCTGAGGCTCTCCCTCTTGGGGTCTCGGACCATACCCCTGACCACGGGCATGGTCTCACAGCCCCTCCTCTTCTGGGCCCGGTGCAGGAGCACGCGGTAGACTCCGGTCACGGGGCTCCGGCTGTTCCGGGGGTCCTTGTCGCGCACATGCTCCGCGGTGAAGCCCAGCTCCTCCAGGGAGGCCCGCACCTCCTCCTCCTCATCGTCCAGCTCCCCGGGCTCCGAGTCCAGCAGGCGCCGAGGGCTTGGCGGCTCCACCGGACACTGCAGCCAGGTTATTATAGTCAGTGGTGGAGAAAGTACTCAATACTGCAATGTAGAAGTAATCTGCTACAATTAAAAGTCCTGAATTCAAAATGTACTTGTGCGAAAGTACAAAAGTATTGGCATCAAAATTATACTTAAAGTAAAAGTAAAAGTAGTTTTACCGAAATGTATATAGGGCTGAAATTGTTAATGTACGTTTTGTGATAATAATCCAAATCTAGACGTTGGAGTACAAGTAAAAGTATTGGAAATTACAAATACCTCAAAATTCTACTTAAGTACAGTGCTAAAGTAAATGTACTTTAGTTACTTTCCACCACTGATTATAGTTAACAAATACTAATAAAATAACCACAACTAAAATATATATTTTTTTGATAACTGAACTAAATAAAAAACTATAATAAAAGAATAAAAATGATAACTAACTGAAACTGTATTGTGTGTTTACAAAACTAACTATAACAAACTCTCATTACCAACACCAACAGTATATCCTTTTTTAAATGGTATCTTTTATTAAGTTTTTATTAAGTATGAAAAACACAAAAACTAACACTACAATTAAAACTAATAAAAAACTAAACTAAAACTAAGCGTTAAAATAAAAACTAATAAAATCTAGCAAAAACGCTAGAAAAACGAAAACTAACTGTATTATAGAAAAAACATTGTCAAAAACTAACTAAAACTAAACTATAATGGAAAAACGATCCAAGACTATTATAATAACCTGTGACTGCAGCAGAGACCAGGACCAGGGGAACTCGATTGGCAGCAGCCACTCGCAGCCCAGCATCTGGTCCAGGGCGTAGCGCTCCTCGGCAGCTGGCTTCAGCGCCCCCTTGATCAGCCTCTGGCACGGGCCGGGCACCCAGGGGGGCACGGCGTAGTCACCCTCCAGGATGCAGAGGCGTAGTTTTCCCATGGTGACGGCGCGGAACGGCATCGAGCCCGTCACAATGAAGAAGAGCAGCACGCCCATGGCCCACACGTCCACCGGCGGGCCCACATACGAGTCGTCCCTGCAAGTGTGTTGATTTTGACAGCACATTTTGTATTTAGTTTTTAAGCCCAAACCGCACCAATGCAACCATAGACATAGAAAGGTAGACGCCTCCTTCAGCTCTGGGGCGTGTGTACTCAAGGGCAAGCTTCTGCGCTTGTTGGTGCTTCACCAGTCTCGCGTAGCCAGACAACTATTGCGAGAGGCAACAGTCTGGCAAGACTAGTGCTTCACAGCAGCTTCTGCGTGCGTCACAGAGCGGACGTTCAGGTCTGACACGCTGTGAATGGCCAGTAGTCACTTGAGCTGAGTCACATATTTTCACACTTTTACGCTTGGTTGCAAACCCAAGCGCATTCAGCGCAACCAAAAAATAAATTGTCATTTTAGTCTAGTTCTTATTTGTTGATGAAATTGTCAGTATACTCTGTATTTAGTCATAGTTTTAGCCATCACAGCTTACGTTTTATTTCGTTTATATTTTCCGTTCTCGTCAGTGAAAAAAGGTAGTCGACGAAAACCTTCGCCATAGTTTTTCAATAGAAGAAATCAACACAGTGTGTATTATATACCTGAAGAGCTCTGGGGCGGCGTAGGGGGGTGAGCCGCAGAAGGTGTCCAGGGTTTGGCTGCGCGTGGAGACGCGCGTGCTGAAGCCAAAGTCCGCAACCTTCACGCAGCCGTCGCTGGTGAACAGAACGTTCTCCGCCTTCAGGTCCCGGTGGATGATGTGATTGTTGTGCTGCACACAGCAAAACGTTTGGTATCGGTAAGTGTACTTAAAGTACCAAAAGTACAAAGTAGTCATTGTGCAGAGTGTCCCATTTCACAAGTTTTCAAATGTATAAAAAAGCAGATCTACAAGCTCACAATGTGTTGCATCGCAACACATTGTGAGCTTGTAGATCGGCTATTTTCAAATGGCCAAAATGTATATAGGGCTGAAGCGGTTAATGTTTTGTAATAATAATAATCAAAATCTATAAAGTATTAACTGTTAACTAAAGTTTTCAAATAATTGTAGTGGAGTAAAAGTACAAAATTTGCCTCTGAGATGTAGTGGAGTTTGGAAATACTCAAGTAAAGTACAAATACCTCCACATTAGTACTTATGTAAATGTACTTTGTTACATTACTTTACATATCACGGTAAATAAAACTAAACAAATAAAGAGCTTTTAAGACGTTTTAAAATAATTAAAACTAATCAATACGATAGTGTGTAGGAAAAATACCAAACTATAACTCTGCAGCACACACACACACACACACACACACACACACACACACACACACACACAACCTTTTTTTTGCAACTGAATGGCTGGAAAATGGAAATGAAGAGTTTACATAGTACGCAGTACATGCATACACCTTCCCTAATGATCTGGTTTCAGAATTTATTTGTCTCTATTATTAAGGTTATTGTAGCAGTCAATTTATATTGGGGGTCGGGAGGGGCAGGGCGGGGGTCCCAGAGTCATTGCCAAAGCATTTCCGGGGGTCCCCGACCAAAAACGTTGAGAACCCCTGGTTTAGGGCACTAAAGGACGACATAAGACACCATGTGTCCAATATAAATACAGTGGACACAGAGTGTTATTTATTTTATTACACTAACCAAATGTCTCATGGCAGCCAGAATCTGGGCGAAGACGATCTTGCTGTCGGTGTCCGACATCTTGCCTTCGTCGCTGATCCTGGAGTGGAGGTCCCCGCCCCCCGCGTACTCCATCACCAGGAATAGCCGGGAGGGGGTCTCCACCACCTCGTACAGACGCACCACGTTGGGATGCTGCAGGCTCTCCATGCTAAAGATCTCCCTGGGCAGCAGGCGCTGGGCCTCGGGGTCCAGCCCCGTCTTATTCAGGATCTTCAGGGCCACCTTGTCTATGACATGACAAAAAGGAAAAGGTACTCACATTTAACCTATTTAGACCTGAGCTGAGGACGATTCTACAAATGCGGAGACGAAATGTTTTTATAATAGTCATGGGGGCACACCCCCCCTCCCCTCCCCCGGAATATATATACAGTAAGGTCTAATTCCTCATGGGGGCAGAGGCCCCGTGGCCCCCACGGACTCTACCGTCACTGTACAAATGCCTTCTAAATCCTGAAAAACCCGAAATATGTTGTTTCCAGGGACCTCACCAGAAGCAAAGATTTGAGTAAAAAACGTTCCCTCTGAAAGAATAAATATTCAAAGATTTGCGCCACATTTTTACGATTTTTCAAAAATAGCAGATCTACAAGCTTGTAGATCTTCTATTTCTCAATAGCTAAAGTATATAACATAATCCTTAAAACCCCAAAAGGGGTTCCCACCCGGAATGGGGTAAGGTCCTTTTCAGATGGGCAGTGATTAACGCGCCTGGTAATTCATTTTGCAATGAGAGATCTGCGGGTTCTTTTGTACGCACAGAGAAGTTGAGGGGCGACAACGCAAGCGTATTTACGTGGGTGCGGTCCTGGGAAATTGTCACAAGCGTGCTCGTTTCGTGCACACGCTCGATGTCTATGATATGACGAACACATGCGTAGAAGAGTGTACACAGTTATATACAGTGGTGGAAAGTACATTTACTTAAGTACTGTATTTGTAATGGTTTTCTTTTATATTTCTACTCCACTCAGTGTTGATTTTGTCGACTAAAACTATGACGAGAAATGTTCGTCGACTACCTTTTTCGACTAAACCAAATAAATACTAAATTAAATCCAAGCTATGATGACTAAAAATATTGACAATTTCGTCAGCAAATAAAAACTAGACAAAAATCTTAGGGAGGGACTAGTGGAGCAATCTGGGAACCCATTGGCGAAACAAAGGAAAAACAGCTGCCTGTTTTCACAGTTTGTCTCGAGAGACTAGTGGAGAAGAGATCCAGTAGAACTAAAAGACAAGTCATTTTATGTTTGGTTGCACTCAGGTGCACTCTCTTGATCTACAAGCTCACAATGCGTCAAGTTGCGACACATATTGCAGTATTGGTACTTTTACTTAAGTGAAAGATGTGAGTACTGATGATAGGTGATCATTGATTACCTCTGGTGAGGGCGTGGAAGGCCAGTTTGACCTTGGAGAAGGTCCCGTAGCCGATATCCCCTCGCACCTTGTAGAAGCCCACCCTGCGGCCAACGACCAGCTCCTTGATGGTCTTCTGGTCTTTGCACATGTCCGTGGTGAGCTTCTGCAGCGGAGTGAGCTTCTCCTCCTCCTCATCCTCCACCGAGCTGTCGCTCATGCTGTACAGGCTATGGTGCCGCCTCCTGGTCATCACCTTGTACTCCTTCCCAGGCATTTTCTTTTTCTTTTTTCTTTAGGCCTACAGCAGTGGAGAGATCAGGTCATCCTGAAAAGTAGTTTTGACAGGTTCATATATTGTGGCTCTTTGGCCAGCCGTCTGGGCACCTATAGGCTGGTAGTCCAACCTGAAAGCGTGTCGTGGGTTCGAGCCCCGATCCCGACAAGCTTTGCTGCGACCCACTGTTTGGGAAAAAGAACCCTTTGGGCCCTGCTCAGGAGATGTTTTCTTATACAAATAAATAGCAGATCTACAAGCTCACAATGTGTCACAATGAGACACACTGCAAGCTTGCGGATCAGCATTTATTTGCCGTTTTAAGTTTTTTTCATGACGTACCTGGATGAAATTGTAAACAAAACAAAAATCACAGAACTGTATAATGTATATTATAAAGGTTTTGGTTGCTTCCAAATAACTAGAGGTATCTGAAAAGTCAGATGATGTAATGTAAACATTATATAGATACATGTTGTGAGGAGAATACTAAATAAGAACTAGTATCTATAAACAAACGCAAAATACCATGCATTAGTTTTGTTCATGAAACTCAAAATAATGCACAGGAATATGACCATATATGGTCTCATTTTACACCATGTACCATATTATTCCCTCCCACACGGCATGCACGTGTATATACAATCGTGGAAGGGGTGGAGCTCGTTAATTTGTATTGATAACGAGCACCTTATCAATAAGGCTTATCGAGCCAGGTTCTTATCGAGCCCACTATCGAGCATTTTCTATTAATTTGTGGAAAGATGGGAGACGACAAATTCTGAACAGAACAAGTATCTTTTACTAGGGCCTTCAAATACAGTACTTTTCTAACAGACGTCCTTTTCACTTTTGGAAAATAATATTGAAGAAACTGTGAACTGGTTAATATGTGTACCGTCACTTTAAAAGTGTAATTTTGTTTACCGGTGCAACGCTGGTTGGCAGGTATCAATAAACTTTTAGACCAACATGTTTGTGCCAGCATGGGTGATTAGATTTATTTCTTGATCGCCTCTTGTCTTGATTGTTTTAACATGACTTCATGGGCCGCTATGCTCGATAACAGGCTTGATAAGCCCAAAGATTATCAATACCGGGTTCTCAATAAGCTTGTTATCGTTTTTTCGTTATCGGGTATCGAGCTTCATCTACTAAATGGTTATTAGGAGATGGTGTACCACGTTTGTTTTCAAAATAGCTCGGATGGTATTCTACGTACCATATAGCGTAACACGGCAGAACACCACTGGTTTTAAGTGCTTAAGATCTCACCAAGTCTCCGCAGTTGTTGCATCCAAACACATCCATAGTATCCATGGCAACCATCAAAAGGCAGCACATCCCTATTGACTCGGCGGGACATTGAGAATGTTCAATCCTGGATCCTCTGCAGTGACATGTTGATGCCAGCACCCATTTGTGCTATTATATTCTCTGAATTAATCATGCAGTTATGTTTTCAGCCCGTATCTCCTCTCTTTCCTCTGGTACTCCACACACACACACAGGCTGGAAGGCATCACCCGGTCATCACTCTGTACCTTCACCAGAAGTGTCAAAGAAAACGGACACCAAACGGCTTCTCGTCAGTCAACTCTGTCTCCGTCTCCTCCTCCTCAATCAGATTAGGGATTAAGGTGGTTTCATGTATTCTAATCCTTGCCTTATTTAGGTCTCCCCCGATCCCTTTAAGGGGCTAACGTTTGGTGACGATTGTTTAAGAACAAATGCGCTCACACACAAACTAATCTGCTTCTTGGGTCAACCTCGTGCTGGATCAAATCCATAGCAAAGTGAATAGGCATGTCTTTGCTATGTTCAAACCAACCCATCAGCTTCACGGATTGGCCGAGCTTTGCACCAACATATGTCGTAGCAATAGAACAATAGAACTCTGTTCTTTTACCGGGCAATGCACGTAATCTCTGTATTTGTGTGTCTGTCTGAGAGGGTCTGTCAGTCTCCCATGTATATCCATGTACATCATCATCAACACAACATCAGCAGTTTCTGACAACATCAGGGATCCTCGTATCTCCAGAGTGGATTGGTCGTATGGTAGACGGCACCGTACTGCATGCGTCTAACAACAAGCAGGGGTCTGTACCCTACCCACCACAATCAATATGTCCATACACAGACAAAATGTGTCTGCAGGAAAGACTTGTCCTAGTCCTTGAACATTTTAGATTTTCTTTTTTTACACACCATTATAATGTTCTCATTTTGATTATAAGACCCACTTAGTGAATGTCAGTCTCCAGGTTTTCTGACACTGATCTACTACAACACTATGCACATTATGAGTCCAACTAGTACTAATGAAGGTTCTCAAACGTTTTATTTGCAAGGACCACCATAACTCTTAGAGTGTACAAATGGACATTTGTTGCACTCTCAGAGTTACAGACCTGTTATGGTCATTCAAGACCAGCTCTTTATCTAGTAATATTATCCACTCATTTTGTATGTCCGTGCCAAAAATGTAATTTTGACAAAACAATTGCATAACCGGGTGGGGCAAACAAAAACTCTGGGTACGGGCACCGGTCTAGTACATGGGCCAAAAGATGTGACACACATGGTTGAGGATACTTTATATTTGATGATCTTTTATATTGCAGTTAATAATGCACAAGGGGAAATAACTATAATAACTATATAACTAAAAGTGCTGCTTCTATGCCGAGCACATACTCCGAGTTCCTAGAAGCACTCCCTTAAAAACAGACTGTGGCATGCAGAACGGGCATCACCTTGAGGATGACCAAGGACTGAAGGAGGACCTCTCGGCTGTGTGGTCAGCTACGGTCAGAGATCAGGCCTTATGCAACAGCATTACCTGATGTTCCCAGAGAGAGATTAGCGTCTCTGTCCCGCTAGAGACACACACACACACACACACACACACACACACACACACACACACACACACACACAGAGCAGGAATAAAAGGATTATGGAGCGTGAGCAGCAATCCTACAAACTGTGTCACTCCTATTCAGGTGTGCTCTCCCTGTAAGCTTAGGAAACTTAAAGATGGAATCATGCCGTGATCCCCCAGCCCCCCTTAAAACATGACCATCAGGTACTGTGATAAAGTGTAGTGTTAATACAAGTAAGACGCGCAAACGCGTGAAGCGAACGCAGCTCGTGTGTGTGTGGTTGTGTGTGTGTGTGCTACAGCTGCGCCCTGTGTGTGTGTGTGTGTGTGTGTGTGCGTGCGTGCGTGCGTGCCACAGCTGCGCCCTCTGGTGGCGGGCCGGTGGTGTAACAGCGTGACACCACACAGCGTGACACACACACACACAGACACTCAGCCCCTGCTGTCATAGTAAGTGGCTCACTGCGTTCGCAATGATTTTATGTGGCCACTGGCCACACCCACCAGTTCATTATACCTGGTTCTCACCTTAGCACCACCCACCTGAACTTAAGCCTCGCCCACAGCTGTTGTATGATAATGGGAAGGGTTAGGGGAGGGGTTAGGGTTGTGATGTCAAAGGCTTTCAGGAAGAAACCAAAAATACACAAGGAAGACATATTTCAATATTCTAAACACACCTGGGGGTCTATTAGATAATTAGAGTAATGTTAACTCCATAGGCTTATTCCCAATCCAAACATTGACAGCACGGAGTGCCTAGCAGGAAAGTGATTGTCATGACATGGCCGGGGAATCAAACCCCAAACTCCCAATCTCAGAGTTTATGAAATTACAGGACTATGAATAGGAATACTTAAAGAGAAGTGGTAACCAAGGAAGTACCAATATCAACGCTAGGAATCTATGTATCCATTCATCCAAGTATAACTATGATGGTGTTTATAGTTTACACAATCACGGATCCATTTCGTTACAGTTAAGTGACTAAAAATGATTTGACATTTCTGCCATTTTACTTCAAGGAATTTGTATTATTCACTTATAATGGATGAACTGTCTCAATGGGACAGATTACACAGATTTAATGAACAAGTTGATCTTGTGCTGCAGCCCCAGCCCTCAGCCTGCTGTCTGGCCTGTCATCGCTCACGCTCTGCGAGGAGAAATCAGTCTGAGCTCATTAGATTAAAAGTCCTCCAGACCAGCAGGAACATTGTGTGAGGCGCCGGCATTACTCTGCTGTAATCTGTACACTATATAGCACTAAGCACTGGTTCCCAAACACTGGGTCGGGACCAATTTGTGGGGCACGGACACATATTTACGTGTCCCTTTATTTGTATAAAAAGGGACATTTCTACATTTGTATCATTAAAAAAAAAGCTAAATAAATCATTCCCAAAAAAGCTAAAATGGGACCGGCGCCCCTAGGCTGCTAATGCTGCCTGACAGCGTGTCGCAGGTTCAACTCTCGATCCCAACGACCTTTGCTGAGTGTGTGTCACTCCCCATCTCCCCCTTTCCTTTCAGTCTATATATCTATCAATAGCCGATCTGCAGGTTCACAACGTGGCGCGGCACGTTGTAGATTTGCAGATCTGTAGATTTTCTATTATCACTAGTTTGGGTCCTGGGCAAGCATCTAATTTCTCTTTTGGGTCACAGGCTAAAATGTTTTGGAAACACTGCACAAATAGTCACCTTCAGCAGTCCCCAGATCTCCGATCCACAGTGTGTGACACTGGCAAATGTTACATTTTATTGCGACCATAGGTCTTAGTTTACTATGAAAACCTGCATCTCCCGTCAGCCAGTCAGTCTGCCACTCCTTGTGACCAGACAGTGGCCTTGTGGTTAGAGTGTCGGCCCTGAAATTGGGAGGTCAGGGGTTCGATCCCCGGCCGGGTCATACCAAAGACTGTAAAAATGGAACCGAATGCCTCTCTGCTTGGCACTCAGCATCAATGGGTTGGATTGGGGGTCAAATCAACGAATGATTCCCGAGCGCGGCGCACACTGCAGCTCACCGCTCCAAGAGATGGGTTAAATGCGGAGAACAAATTTCACTGTGGTAATGTGTGTGACTATCGTACGACTTTTCTCCATATATGGCCAATACAGAATTCATTATATATATTGATCTGACTTCATCAAACCCCTAGATCTCCATATATGGAGCTGGTCTGTTCTGACATCACAATGGTAACTGGACCAGCTCAACAGAATGAATGATCTCCAGAATGATAGATCTCCAACTCTACATTCAAAACTCTTCACAGCACAGTCTCATGGAGGACGCAGCAGCATCAACTCCTGCTTCTTAACTGTGCCGTATTAGAAGCTCTGCTGTTGTTTCTGCACGACGTCTTATGGTTATAGTAATGTATTATTTAAAGCTACAATCGATATGTTTTGTGTACTCGAAACGTATCTGGCAGCGTCAGGTTAACTCTATCCCCTAGGAATAGAAAAAAAAAAAAAAAACATACGCCAAACATCTACCACTCATTCCAGAGGAATCCCTGTTGGCCATGCAGGGTCCAGGGGAGATATTGGACTATTAAATTAACTTTCAGGCACAGTTCTACTTGACAACCAGTAGGTGTCCTCCCTGACCACTGCAGATGTGCTAAATATATTGTATTACTACCACAGTCTATGATTACTACTAGCATACTCTACGAGTCATACTTTTCATATTGATTAAAAATATGTTCTGGATTGACGACGAGGTGTATAATAAAATACATTGCGTGACTGTACACCTGCCAAGTAGAAAACAACAAAAGAACAAATCAAAACATTGATGCATTTTGAATAGTTTGAATATAATTGACTAAATTACAGACCATTCCTATTTCATACTATTAAACAAAAATGAATAGCCGAAAAAATACGTGAAATTTTAATTACTTCCTCCAAAATCAAAATTTTATTATTAGGCTATTTTTTATATAATTAATTAAATCGATTAATAACTGTTGCAAAAAATCAAGCCTCGTCAAAACAAGCAAAACCTGTGCTATTATCTCCCTGCCAGGCTGCCACAAGTCTGTTGGCCAATTTAAATTGAACAAAGACATAATAAAAAACCTTTTAGACTCTAAAATGTTACTGAAAACTTTGTTTTGACGCAGGGTTCTCTAGAGAACCCTGCGTCAAAACAAAGTTTTCAGTGAGTGCTCATCTAAAAGCGGCAAAGCCACACACGTTGTAAACAAACAAAAACACGACATTATGCAAAGAAGCCACCGTGGTTTCTTCAGCTTCCAAAACACATTGCCTGGCTAGGCAGGGGGACTGCGTTTCAGGTTTCAATCATAGTTATATACTGTTAAGGTTTCAATACCTTGTTGAGAGAGACATGATCTCCTTGTCCCTTTCAAGCCGACCGATGCTATGACCAAGAAAGGCTTGCAGCTGTGTGAAGCTCATCATTACATGTTACAGAGAATAGAAAGAAAGTTCTTATTTCTGTGTACCGTCTGCTTTCTTGTAGCCTACTGCTGTCCGAGGGCCTACAGCTCCCCCTAGTGTTCCTTTGCTGTCCCCGCAGCAACCAGCATCTCATCTATTGTCCTGGCTGGTAACTAGTTACCTAGGACTTTTCTTCCTGGGGTCTAGGCAAAAACATCACAATAAAAATCATGACATGCAGTACAGCATGATAAATGTTGGTGAACACAAACCGAGAGAACAAAATTAACAGTAAAAAACCAAAAATAAAAATAACCTAATGATCCTAATCCAATATAATTGCCTTTCTGAATTTGCTGCCTTAAGTTTCCTTTTGAAACTAAATGTATTTCTTGTTTTAGAGTCAAATGTGGGGAGAGCAAGCTAAAAGCAATTGGTTTTGATAGCATATCAGTGAGCTGGATGCAATCCTACCTGGAGGGGAGATAACAGATGGTGGAGGTGAACGGAACACTGTCCCCTCCCCTCCCAGTGAGCTGTGGCATTCCACAAGGAAGCATACTAGGGCCTTTACTGTTCCAAATATATGTAAATGACATGACATCAGCTTGTGACTGCAACTTGTTCCTGTTTGAAGATGACTCAACACTGCTGGTCTCGGACAGGAACAAACTGCAGGTTGAAAAGGCCCTCAGCTCTGAACTCGGTAGAATCTGCACCTGGCTCACTGATAACAAACTATCCTTACACCTGGGAAAAACTGAATCCATTCTCTTTGGATCAAATAGTAATCTCAGCAAGGCAGATGGCTTCTTGGTTAGAGTGGGTGACAATATTATCACACGTAAAGATGAAATTACCTACCTAGGTTCCATCCTGGAGGCTAATCTTTCCGGTGATAAAATGGCCACCAATGCAATCAAAAAAGTCAACCAAAGTACAAGATTCCTTAACAGGATCTCCTCACTGGTCAACAAAAACACCTTGAAGACCTTAACAGGAGCCCTCGTACATGGTTTCTTCCACCTCTTGGTACCACAGCAACTCAAAGGCACTTAAAACAAGGCTCCAGACTTCCCAAAACAAACTGGCCAGGCTCCTACTTGGCCTCACCCCCCGAACCAACCCCACCCCTGTCCACTTTGACAGGCTGGAATGGCTTAGGGTCGACGACAGAGTACAGCATCTTGCAATGGGTCTGGTCCACACGATTCGATACACCACCAAGATACCCATGTACCTGTCTAAATACTTCCTTAATGTTAACGAAGTCCACACGCACAACACCAGAGGGAGTGCAACAAACCATGTGCAACCCAGATTCGGCACAAACAAGGGACTAAATTATTTTCGCTCCTATGCCACCAAAATGTGGAATGCTCGACCAACAGTCATTAAGACATGCGAATCCCTTGACTGCTTCAAAACCGCTATCAAAGGGCACCTACGGACAGCTGCAATTCGAAACTGGCTCCCGTAAAATCGGAATCCCACCCCTTTTTACCCTCACTGTATTCTTTTCCCTTTTTTCCTCCTTTATGATGAATTCCTGTTGTGTTCTTTGACTATATAGAAGTGTCTATTTGTACTCCCTAAATGTTTTGATGAATTGAACAAGGTGGACCCTTTTGTAAACAAGTGTAATGCTTTATTGCACAGTTAACAGTCTTTGTATTGAGTTGTGCTTGAAATGTACTGTAATTCTGCAAACTGTTAATAAATATTTCAATGAATCAATCAAAGCACACGCCAGTATGCAATGGCTCTGTACATGGCTGTTTTCTTAAGTGCATTGGTTTTGGGCACAGGCAAAGTAAAGTGACCATTTAGTTTTTACTGTCGATAACTGTTCCTAAGTGTTCTTCTTTTGGCTCATCATCAGGGGACGACGCCATAGAACTTAGAAGACCATCTGTTTCCATCGGTTTCTGTTTTGTACATCTGCCTGTATCATTATCAAAGGTAAACTTGAACAGGTTGTATTTGTATCCTCAGGGTTAAATACAGAGGTAAAAAATCCTCACATCATTCATATGGTTCACATCATGACCTGAAGAAGATCCACGACAGGAGATCCACGACAGGAGATCCACGACAGGATCGAAACGATGTCAACTAAAAATAAAGGCGTTTTTGGACGTGCTTTGGCTCTACCGTTTTTTAGCCCAGCACCCACAAGTCGACATGTGTTACCCAAGTTCCCTTTCATTGTTGGACAATACCCAATTATTTTAAATAGTTTAGTGCCGATTCCAGAAGCGCTTCGATCGGCCACAGATCAATTCAGTGATCGGCCGATTTTCACTCAAAATGACTCGATTGTTGATCGGCTATTCACCCGATTGTGAGAAACCGATCTTTTATAGGCTACCATCTTAGTGGTATAAAAGTCAGATATATATCATTTTGCATCTTTGTGACAGGCCTAAACATTCCAACTTCCTCTCCACACACACAGGAACAGTTTTGACATATAATCATTTTGGAAATATTCAAATTGTCACCTTACGCAAAGATCGGTATCAGCCGATCGTGATAAAAACAATCTGAGCACTTCTAGCTGATTCATTACACAGGGGATATTAAGTATGAAAGTGGTTTATTTGTAACAATTGTAATACAAGGACTGTACAATTTCAATATTCATCTCTCCGGTCTTAAGCTCATTATATACAATGCATGCACCATTAGCTTGAAGAAAAATAAAAGATTATTGGCTAGGTATCGGCCTATGAGCGGACACACACACACACACACACACACACACACACACACACACACACACACACACACACACACACACACACACACACACACACACACACACACACACACACACACACACACACACACACACACACACACACACACACACACACACACACACACACACACACACACACACACACACACACACACACACACACACACACACACACACACACACACACACCCCTGAGCATTCGAATACCAGTTGAGAACAATGATGTAAACAACAAAGTGCTAAATAGCACCCTGTAAGACAAGCCCCATAGTGTATAGGCTACATTAAGTTCCCTTCACACCCAAAACATGCTTTGAAATATATATATATATATATATCTTTAATTTTTTACCAAAAACCCAGCTACAACCACAACACTTAATATACCGGTATGCTTAATAACGTGAGCTTAGCTTTTGCGGTGGTGGAAAAGTACTTAATAAGTATCAATACTGCAATATAGAAATCCTCTGTTACAAGTAAAAGTCCTCAATTCAAAATGTACTTGAGTAAAAGTACAAGTATTGGCATCAAAATGTACTTAAAGTACCAAAAGTAAAAGTATTCATTATGCAGAATGTCCCATTTCAAGTTTTCAAATGTTTAAAAATATTTTGAAAATAGCAGATAGCAGCTATTTTCAAATGGCCAAAATGTATGTAGGGTTGAAGTTGTAAATGCATGTTTTGTAATAATATTCAATCAAAAAGTACAAGTACAATATTTGGAACTGAGGTTCTAGAACTTCTAGTGGAGTAGAAGTAAAAGTATTGGAAATTGGAAATACTCAAGTAAAGTACAAATACCAAATGGTACTTAAGTACAATACTTAAGTAAATGTTCTTAGTTGTTTTCCACCACTGCTCTTTTGGCACCAGGATGGAGCCTCATATGTCGTCTCTCCCTTCTTGTCCGTCTTCTGTAAGCTATCCGTCCGGTTAGGAGCAGAGGTGTAAGTAAGCTATCCGTCTGTTTAGCAGCGGAGGTGTAAGCTATCCGTCCATATAGCAGCGGAGGTGTAAGTAAGCTATCCGTCCTGTTAGCAGCGGTGGTGTAAGTAAGCTATCCCTCTGGTCAGCAGCGGAGGTGTAAGTAAGCTATCCGTCCGGTTAGCAGCGGAGGTGTAAGTAAGCTATCCGTCTGGTTAGCAGCGGTGGTGTAAGCTATCCGTCTGGTTAGCAGCGGAGGTGTAAGTAAGCTATCCGTCTGGTTAGCAGCGGAGGTGTAAGAAAGCTATCCGTCCTGTTAGCAGCGGAGGTGTAAGTAAGCTATCCGTCCTGTTAGCAGCGGAGGTGTAAGAAAGCTATCCGTCCGGTTAGCAGCGGAGGTGTAAGTAAGCTATCCGTCCGGTTAGCAGCGGAGGTGTAAGTACGCTATCTGTCCTGTTAGCAGCAGTGGTATAAGTAAGCTATCCGTCCTGTTAGCAGCGGTGGTGTAAGTAAGCTATCCGTCTGGTTAGTAGTGGCGGTGAAGGCCAGATGAGGTAGAGGTGGCGCTAGGTCGCCCTGCAGAAGGACCCTCCTCTATTTTAACAGGGACGACATTCGACACTTCATGTCACCAAACCACCTACCATTCACTCTCGGTCTCACTTATGTTCCCTATTTCCAGTGGCTCTGAATTCCTTGACGGGGTTCCAAATGGACCCTTTGGGGAGGGGTCCTTGAAAAAAAAAAAAAAAAAGAAAAAACCCACCTGTGTGAAGTGAGGGGTGCTCTCATCACCACACGTCATCATACGTCATCATACATCATAGTGTGAAGTGAGGGGTGCCCACTGAGGCTTGTTTAACTGCTGTAAACAGACATTAACTCTTCCACCGTTAAATGGCATTAGCAATAGTTAGCACAGGCCACCATAGATTTGTTCTATTTTTTAGAACGAGTTGTAAGATGTGTCTTAAATCATAATTGTAATGTTATCAATTTAAGCCCCTTTAAAAAGAAATTAAAAACGTCTTTGGCCTGGAGGCACTTTGTGAAAAAGAAGTCAAATCAGTACTTGACCTAGAATTTGTTAAAAGTCCATAGACTTGGCTGCCACATGACGTCCTGTTTAGTGCCCTAAACAAGTCCATAGACTTGGCTGCTACTCTATGTTTCTCAAAAATGCTCTAAACAAACATTAAAAGTCTATAGTCTTGGCTGCCATATGACGTCATTCCGAATGCCAGACATCGGAGGGGTAGCGGCGCACCTCATAATGTTTGAAAACCACTGCCCTATTCTACTCGTCCCTCCCCCGAATAATCCTGACTATCCACATTGCGTCACCGAGCCTACGGCGTTACGTTTCCCAGAAGGTCAGGCGTCAGGTAACCCTCTGGCGTGGGCATGGCTTTTGGCGCAATCTCCCGCTGAGGGGGGCCAGGGGTCAGGTTGGGTGTCAGCAGGAGACTGTTGTGCGTGTTCACACCCTCCACCACAGTGTAGACGGGGGCAGGGGGGGGAAGCGGGGGGCGCGCGGAGGCCTGACTCGAGTCCAGATAAGGAGGCTGGTAGTCCCCGAAGGCTTGAGACGCCGCCGCCACCAAGCTCGCGTCTTCTCCTCTCTGAAAGGGTTCGCCGCCGGGGTCAACCGACGCGGACAGTCTGGCGTTCATCTTGCCCACGTCCAGCTCTGAGGTGTAACCCGACGCATTCATACTGTTGACCCGCTGAACAAACCCTTTCTTTACGCGTTCTTTCTCCGTCTCCATCTTGATCTTCCCTCTGTCGGCGGCGGCAGCGTCCGCCATGCTCTCTTCCTCGCGTGCGAGCAGCAGCTCGCCGGACGCTCTCACCTCGCTCACCTGCAGTGTCGACATTTTGACAGCGCATTTTGATTACGTTTTAGTTAGTCTTTTGAGTAAAATTCCATTTAGTTTTAGCTTGTTGTGAGCTTGAAGATCGGCTATTTCGACTATAGAGAATGACACCTGCACACAACCAAACGATTTGCTGACGAAATTGTCAGTTTATTTAGTCATAGTTTTAGCTTAGCTTAGCTTTTGTTTTCGTCAGTGAAAAATAGGCAGTCGACTCGACTTTTTCGCCCCTAGTTTTTAGTCGACGAAATTGACACTGCTCACCTGGGTGTAAAGTTCCTCTCTTCCGCCAAGAATTGCCACCAGAGGCCACTCCCACGCAGAGGCAGGGTTCTGTGCCAGGGAGGGGCTGGACGGGTCTGCGGTGAGCGCCGAGGTTTCCTGGCTGGACATGCGACGTGAGAGAAGTGAGTGAAAGGGCAAGGTTTCCGCATCGCAGCAGGGCATGTCCGGGTCGCAGCAGCTGGCGTGGCCCGAGTCGTCGTCCCTGAAACCAATGGACAGGGGCGAGCCGTCAGAGGACGGCGAGCAGTCCACGAGACAGTCGGTATCCACATCCGACGTGAGATGGTCGTTGGGCTCCTCGATGTCCAACTCGATGAACTCCACCCAGTGGTCGTTGTACAGCTCCGGTCTCAAGTCAGGGTGGTCGCCCAAGATCGAGGTCAACTCTAACAACTTGCCTTTCTGTAAGATAAAAAGAAAAAATATTAGTGATGCACGATATAATTGGTAGCGTATCGAAATCAGTGTTCTGAGTCGTTTGATTCCCCCCGGACATATTTACGATGCGCATATACATCAGCCAATGAGAAAACCAGCTGGACTACAGGACTAGAGGACTACTGGACTAGCTTGCACATCGATTATAGACTCGGCTTGCTATTGCATAGCAGCTGGTAAAAAAATATTTGCCTGATGACCGTCTTGAATTGATCCAAGGCTACAAGTCTGTATCAGAAATTACGTTAGAACTTTAGTTAAACTTTCATATTGACGCATTACTTTACCTGGGTTAGCTTCCATCTTGTACTTAAATGTTGACATTATAATCCCTTGGTGTTTCATTAGCGCGGGGTGCCGAAAATGGGAAACACCTCGTTGAGAGAAAAAACACCACGCTTGAAATGCTACGATAAAGATGCAAGGATTTGGCCGTGATGTGACTGTTATGCAACACGGAAGTAGCACAGCAGCAGAAAGAACGCCATTATGAAGGAATCGTCAGTGATGTGATTCCTTGGGCATGTGACGGACTTAACTTGTCTCCGCTGTTGAGAAGCACCTGCAGCTGCAGTCTTGCAGTGCGCTCTGATTAAAGTGTTACCTGTCCGCATTTAGTTCAAATACCGCCCGTCCTCGTACCCGTGAACTTATAAGAGTATATTATTTCACCCATTTTCACCCGTCAAACTCGGGAAAATGCATAGAATGTATAGATAGATAGTCTGTAAAATACCTTGAGAAGTTCTGGGTCAATTCCTCTGATTTTAGGTCCAGGAATCGGAGGCAAAAAAATGATCATCAACCTGGGGAGACAAAGTTATAGCTCATTATGTCTTTAATCACTTTATTACAAAAGCAAATAAACCTATAATATTAATGGAATATGTGTGAGACAACAAAGCTAAGGAGAACTCGCCAGTTTACCAACTCACCGCAATGTGGGAATTTTAGTTTTACATTTAAATTGCATTGAATTGAGAGAGAGATGCTTAGAGTTAACACTAGAGAAAGTAGGAATGCTAAAAGTTTAAACACCAAAGTACTGAAACAATGCAATTCATTAGTAAACAATATCCTGAAATGTTAGGCCTACTTATCATTGGTATTCACATACTCACCTTTTTATCATCATCCAGCTGACCATTTAATTGCACAAAATAATTTGATCACTTTGGAAATGAACTGTAACATCTGTGAGTTTGACATACTACACTGATGAAGACAGCATGTTAACATAACGATGAAGACATTGATGAAGACTTGGTAAACTGGCGAGTTCTCCAGCATCCTTGTGGAGCATCTCTTCTTTGAACATAGGACTGATCTTTTGCCAAGGCTATGACTGAGATGCTATGGTTACGCCAACCATTGGATAATTACATTTTTAATTAAAGAACAATACACTACAGCGCACAAAGAGAAGATCAATAAGCAATTCATAATGTGGTGAATTAACAGTGTGATTTTCTGCAGTTCTGCTATGCTTACCCATTAAGACCTCAGGACACGATTCTACAAAATGTCAGTTTTCTGAAAAACCTATGTTTCTATATCAGTAGTACTCAACCTGTCAAGGACCCCAAATATTATATCGGTATTTGGCTGCCGACCTCCATCTGAAAATATGTTGTTCCAGGGAGTAGGGACCCCCCATAAGCAAAGATTTGAGTTAAAACGTTTTCTGTAAAACAATATATATACAAAGATTTTCACACGACTTTTCAAAAATAGCAGATCTGCACTAGTTTAAAAATAATGGTTAAAAGCTAAGGCGACACGGATGCGTTCCAGGTCTTAATATATATTGTTAGAATCTCATTCTATCCTTATCAGTACTTACACATACTGTAGGTACATTGCGTGGCAACAATAGAAGTTCAAGTGTCTTACTTTTGTTGCTGGGAGACAACGATCAGCATTAGGATGCCTACTAAACACAACCCAGCAAAGACCAGCAAGATCGCCACAGGAAACCTAGAAACTGGGGTTAATAAAACACAACCACACATGCAAAAAAAGGTGCACAGACACACACAGACACACACACAATATTGACAATGGCTTTCACGTTTCCTAGCAACATGTAACATTTTGAAACGAGGCATCTACTACAAAACATTAGAATGGACAATCAGAGAATTCTGACAAACAGTAAAATCCTCAGTGGCGAATTTAAACTCTGACAGTGTACACGCTAGAGCAGTAGAGCTGCTGTAAGTGAAATGTTTTAACTAAATAAACTATTGTTAAGTTAAAGCTCTGTTTTGAAAGTATAATCACTGCTAGACTGTGTTTGTTCAGTAATAGTCACACCTCTTTAGCAAACAGAATATACATTTTCAGGTCAGGATACCACTTTTATCCATTCAGGAAAGAGCACAACACAAAGATAATTTATCAGCTTCAATGTTATAGTGGTCCACTCCTGTTACTGAATAAACAACACTCAATAGTAACTGATTGCTATAGCAACACGATTTATGACAAATTTTAACAAATAATAAAGAAAATACCTTTAAATGAATACTGAGTATTTTGCTGTAATATGCTGTGTGTAGTTCACCTGAAGAAGGCACAGAGATGAATATGGACTCGCTGAAATTTCCAAAGTATCTGTATCCCAGCATCTTGCATCTCACTCTGACCTCGTGGCTTATGTTGGTCTCAAGGCCATAAATCGAACGTTGTGTCGTTTTCTCAAGGTCAGCCTGGGGAGTAGAACATAGAGTTCTCATATATCGCTCTGAGATGACCGCTCGGATGACCAACAACAACAAAGACAAACATTGCATACCAAAATAGGGTAAACAATGCATCCCCTCGCCAGTTGATAAGAAGCGGTCTGCTCACTCCTCACGCAATGGAAGGAAGCATGAGCTCAGTTCGGGGCTCTCCCCAGGTTGGCAAAGGGACAGTAGCGACCCAGGATTATAAGCCTAGGCAATTGGCACTAGGTGAAAAATGTCGTGGGATAAAAATTTAGAAATATCAACACATTCCTCCTTCCCGTGTTTTTCGTGACAAATTATTTTGTTCAAGAATTCTCTGCAAAGGGCAGCTAAACATTTTCCATGTATTTCAAGCTTGATTTGTAAATATTATGATCTGTATGTACAATAATGTGAAGTAAATCGAGTGAATAAAATACACAAGGTTACAATAAAAAGTTGAAAGAAAACAACTCAAACAAACAAGGATTACTGTTGAAACCGACGTGTTAATAAGAATGCTTGCATCTAATTTACCTTTATTTAAGCAATTTAATAAGCATAGTTCTCATTTACATGGTCTAGTAGTGTATAATAATGACCTGGGTTTTCTGCAAACCTACAGCTACGAAAGTTATCTTTACTTTGTACTGAAAAAGAAAAGCAAACAACCTTTATCTTTACCTGGGGCCTGTTTCACGAAACTTGGATTAACTATTCCAGGATTTAGGCCAAAGCTAGGCTTTTTAAATCCTGATCTTTACAGCCTGGTTTATTCCGTTCCACTAAAGCCAAGCGAGGCTCAGAATTGGCGGATTTGGCGAGCCGGGATCAGCAAGCCTGGCTTAATAGACAGTCTGGCTTTTTGTCTCTAGACCCATTATGTGGATCACAGATTTACTGATCCTTCTTCTTCATGGGGTATTAAGGCAGTTTGCATCCTTAATAGTTGCATTACAGCCCCCTTCTGTATATCTCATTATCTTTACTAATCTATTCAAGACTTACTGATACTGATACTGATACAGATACTGATACTGATAAGGACTTAAGCTTCTAAAATAAATACTGCTGCTGTAATTAAAGAGAGAACATACTCTCAATAGTGGATAGACTGAATGATTAACTACCCCAAAAATATAGTTTACATTTTACCACTACTATTAACTTAAAACAGAATTCTTAATATTGTAAGCATAATGATATTGTCGCATTGTGATATTTGGCCATAACTCCCTCCTCTGAGGGAGCTGCCTTTGGGGAAGGGGGTTGTTGTCCAGAGGGTCATGGGTTCATGTAGCATGCCAAAGTTTGTGCTATTGCCATTGAGAATGCATTGGGCGTTTAAGTTAAATAACTCAGAAACTACAAAACATTTCAAAGTAAAAAGTTCCAGCATGTGTCTCCACAGAGTCCACAGTAAGCTGAAGTGTGAATGGAGTTTCTAGGTGAAAGTGATTTTTTGAAGTGCCACTATCTGCCTATAAAATAAATGTCTCAAATTTGAAAGCACTATATTTCTAAAACTATGAAACATTTCAAAGATTCCTTTTCAGGCACACATGTCCACCGTAGGATGAACCTAAATAGGTTTGAATGGGGTTTCTAGGTGTAAGTATGTAGGACTAGTAGTGGGTGAAACGTTACAATAAAATATGTTGTAAAACAATGAGTAATGGTAATATTTAGTGGTTTTCACTTTTACAAAAATAAATAAAAAATAATATAATATAATAATTCTTCTTAACCGTGCACTTGCACGACAGCAAACCTATTCATGGGGAACATTCACCAAAAGCAGCTGATCTACAAGCTCACAAGCTGTCATGATGTTGTGCAGCCTATATATTTTGGTTATTTTATTTGATATAGTGCTTAAATTAGTCCTTTAATGCAGACCGATACAAATAAGGCAACATAAACCCATAATAATTTAATATATCTGGAAAACATCATTGGTTTGTGATGAGTTTGACTGCTTAATGAACAGTAAAGACATTAGGATTAGGTTAAACCTGGCTGTTAGCCTGGTCCGGAGCAGGCTAAATCTAAAGCATTAGTTTCCATGGTAACTAATGTAGCATCACTTTCATGAAACCGAATCAAGCCTCAACATATCCAGGTTAACTGGTTAAGTTAATCTGGCAAGATCAACCAGCTTTCATGAAACCGGTTAATCACTGATCCAGGATATATTAAACCAGGATATGTGTTAAAGCCCGGCTTAATCTCTAATCCAAGTTTCGTGGAACGGGCCCCTGGAAAAAGATAAACAAAATCAAATAAAAGTGAAGCTGTAGTAATGCAGATCTGGGGTTATGTGGGTGTTCTGTGAGGTTGACCTTACTTCATGTATTACATATTGAAGAATTAGGTGGAATAATCCTTGTTCAATAAATATGTTTTAATACATTATTGCGTTGCATGTGGAATTTTTTCAATGAATGATCTTAGAAAAAAAAGAAAGAAAAAAAAAAGGAAAAAGGAAACTATGTTGTTGATTTGTTTTTCTGCACTTGATCCAATGTGGCAATGTCTGATCTTACTTTGAATGTTTAACCAACAGATATGTTTCCTAGATGCAGACTCTGGGTGCCACAGTTTCTTTGGTAGAGGAGACACCAGAGTTTATCTGGGTGGAAAGGAACCAGTCCAAAACAACCTTTTTGACGTTTCACAGAATGTGCGCATATTAACAAATGATACGCATGTCAGGCTGACTCACACACGCTCTGCGTTCTGAGCCACCCCCCTCCCCCACATGAAAAAGGTGCCAGAGCACATGGGCAGTTAAAGCCCTTTTTTATTGCAGCTGTAGAACAACGCTTTAATTGTAATAACTTAATCAGAGTTAGAGACTCTGATGAAAATAGAGAAAATTGTGATCTACAAGTTGTACAAGCTCATAACATGTTGCATACAAGTATCTACGATACAAGCTATTTAGCTCATTTTCGCTGTTTTAATAATCTGAATTCCTTAAAAAAAAAAAGAATAGTTAAACAATATCACAATGTTAGATAATTTCTTTCCCCATTCAATTCCATTCTCTCCACTACATCTCAGAGGCAACTAGAAAAAGTGCCCTTCTGGGCACAGGTCTCCACCAGGAGGATAGGAGTGTATGTGATGTTTGGCCAAATGTAATATAAACATGTTTACGTGTGTGTGTGTGTGTGTGTGTGTGTGTGTGTATGTGTGTGTGAGACGTGGCTTGGCCTGTTGTAGCGCCACCATGAGGCTGATTTGAAAACTGTCAAGTGGCATTTCTTCCTCAGCCTAGTGGGAATATGAATGCACAGTTTCACCGCAATCGGACACTGCATTGAGGAGTTGTGGCGATTTGTACAAAACGGATACAAAGCGGGCTACTCTTGAAAAGTTTAGAAGCCAATTGTAGCCAATGAGGGTGGATTATGAGAAATCAAACAAACCCGTCTTGATCACATGACTATGGAGAGCATGTGTACCGATTTGCGTGAAATTTGGCTAAAATCTAAAGGAGTAATATTAGAAAATGTGTTTTACATATGTTGGCCTCCTGGTGGCGCTATAAAGAGCAGATGTTTTTCCTTGGCCTCTAGGGTGTTGGCATACAAAGTTATCCACAAATCCGTGCAGTTAGAGCCAAATACACTTTTCAAAGCGGCCTCCTGGTGGTGCTATAACAGGCCGTTTTGAAAATTTCGGGGCAGAAGTTCGTTGGCATCCAGGGAGTGTGTGCAAAATTTGGCATCGACTGGGTTATAAAAAAAAGAAAAAAGTACTTTTTCCACCACTGATGGTGAGACACCCACACACACACACACACACACACCAAATTAATTGACCCACCACTGTCCAGAGGGTGGCGTTGACCCCGCGGTACTGGACCTCGTACTGCAGGGTCATCCAGCCCATCTGCACGTCGGCAGACTCCGGGGGCTTCCAGTTCACCAGGATGTCAAAGTGAGAGCCGGTCAGACCCACGTTCAGCAGGGTCCAGTTCAACCCCGACGGAGGATCCGGCCTCACTAGAAGGAACAATAGATACAAATACTGTTGTATAATGCAATCATTTCATTTCAACCTTCAGTTCAGTGGTTTTCAATAGCCTTTTCATATCAAGGCCCATTATTTATTCAGCATTTGAGCCACAGACCACCATTTCATGAGATTTAGCCTCGCAGACCCAAAACGAAATTATATTTTGGTATCGGATTAGATTTTAGTCACAGTTCCATGCTGTATTGATGTTGGTACCATAGGAGAGATAACAGGCAAACATTGATCGAAATAACAATTCTTCTACATTCTCTAATTGTGTAGACTTCTTGGAAATTAAGTAATGCCCGATGTTTAACAATAATTTAACTCTTGGGACCACTAGTTGAAAAGCACTGCTTTAGTTAGTTCTCGGAAAACACACAGAGGGCTGGGACCCTAATGACGATGGCTTTAGCTTTAGTTCATTTACAGGAGAACGGTGGTGGTGCAGTCAGTAGTGCTGTAGCCTCACAGCTAGAAGGTCCTGGGTTCGATTCCCGCCGGGGTGCAATTTCTCTAACACTATGACTCAGACATATTGGTTGGATCAGCAGTGCGACATAGCTGTGAGGGCCTGAACCTCAATTTCCTCATTTGAAAAAAAAAATGACATTTTGTACCTTTTTCTTTATTTGAAAATGTTTGACATCGTTTGCCCAAAATAGAGATGCCAGGGAATAACAACAGACAAAGAAGTACCAGTAATTGTAATATTTTATGAATTCCAGTTGTTGTATTGTAAACTGATTATTGTCATACATTTACAGTGTTTCTTGGTTCGGCATATAAACAACTTTACAGTAACAAAACAAGAAGTTAATGTGGTCGCTGATTCACAATAGCGGAAGAAATTTGGTCGCTGGGTATGATTTACATGGTTTAATAGTTAATAGCCAATAGCGGTTAAAGATAATAATTTATCTTAAATTATTAAAACGTAAAATTACACTTTTGTTAACAACTTGAACCAACAGCATCCCTATTCTGGGAGGAACGTTTGTCAAAGACTTGGCAAATTGATTTGTGTAGAGTGAAATAAGAGGGTAAAAAATACCAGGCATAGAGGGTTTAAGTGGTACTGAATTTGCAGCTCAACAAAAGCCAATTACTAGTGTATGACGGAGGACAATGTCACGATTAATTAAAATCCCTGCGATAGGATTATCGTGAGTCTTTTTTGTCCCATGCCTAGTCACGCCTGCTCACCAATGTCTTGAATCAGGAAGTAATCCTCGTCGTACAGGACGGTCTCGTCTTGTGAACGTAGCCGGACGCTATATTTTGTCCAAACGGTCGTGTGGTTCTCGTTGAAGAAGCACTCATGGGGCCGGTCAGCAGTGTAGTGAGGACATTCACACCATTCATTGTCCGTTATTCTGAAAGGGCAGGAAAGACAAACACGGTCTGAAACAGTGGTCCTCAAACATTTTCATCTCAAGGGGGTCCTAAAATCTGTATGTAGTTGGCTGCAGACCCCATCTGAAAGGATTTCAGGTTGTTTTGAACATTTTTGTTTTTAAGATTTTCACAATTCTTCAGGGTTAGTATTTGGTGTTCTGAAATATTTTGTACCAGGGAACTCCATCGGAGAATATTTGTGTTGTTTGAATTTTGACATAAAAAATAATAATTATTATTAATTATACAATACAAAATTCTAAACTAGACATTAGAACTAGAAATTAAATAGGGTTTCAGTGTTTTTCATTTTGCTGGGGACCACATGGAACCCGCTCAAGGACCCCTGTGGGTCCCAGGCTGTCAGACCCTACTTTGAGAACCACTGTATGTGGGAGAGAGGAAGCAGGCGACAGAGGATAGCACTTCAGTCACTGAGGATGCACTCAATGGAATCCCACGCTGGCAAAATTGCGGAAATAGCCGTTATACAACGCATCACAATGTTTATAGTATAAAGTTATTAAATATGTCAGTCATTTCTTTGTATATTTAGGTTATTTGTCATATCTGCCCTGTGTAATTTCAAAGCCTAAAAGCCAAGCAGAAATGACATTTCTTTATTCATACGTTCCAGCATTCAACAACAAAAACAATAAACTCATTAATCACAATTATTTTGATGTGACAATAATCGTCATGTAAAATATCCTAATTCTGACATCCCTGTAGATCGGCTAATTTTGGTAAAGGGATTGGGTGTAGAAGAGGGTGAAAAGGCAGGGGTCTAGTATAGATTCCTGGGGGGAATTCTGGTCAACGAAGTATGTACGTTAACTCCTTCAGTGCCACCTAGTGGTCACCAGTTTAGGCTCTGAGTGCCAGATCTCCCATTATTAAAAAAAAGAGGGCGTTTAAAAAAAAATGTAAATGTTTTTATACGTCTATACGGGCATGGCAACCAGTGCATAGCTGATTTAGATACGGGATGACGTCCCTGGCACTTAAACAGTGATAACTGCAAAGAATGTATCATTACCAATTTCATAAGCAGAAACACTGCTAACTAAATGAGTGGCTTTTTGTTCAAATTCCTCCCAGGCATATTTACCCATTAGACTAGCGTCCGTAGATTTCATGTTGTGTATTGTAGCTGTGACCACTGTTAGATTTAAGTCTTAATCTCAACAATGCACACACTTGTAGTGCAAAAGCAGTTTACGCTGGAATACTGGCATTCATGCGTACAACATTTACTTGTTAGCAACAGAATTATTATATATTTTCATTTTGTTTCTCAATGTTTGTACAAAATTGCTGACCTTGTAGGTCAGCTATCTTCGCATGATACTGTCACACGACAATGGGGACGTAACAAATGAACAAATATGAGATGAAACACGAGGATTCTAGGTTTCTGCCCGACAGTGAAGATATGTTGGTAGTTCTTTAAAATACACACATTTGAAACAGGCCTATTTTTACGGCATGGTCAGGCCTCATGTATTTTTGTGTCTATGGACCGACAAAAGTAGACCCATCAAAGGCCACTCACTACAGTACATGAAACAGTGTGTGGGGTAGCTCTCTGTAGCAGAGAATAGCTACACCATTAAATGAAAGATTTATTCACAAACTGAACACCTTCAGAGTGATTTGTGGCTTGATTTATTTTGCATACTGCACCCGTAGACTAGCCTTGGTATCGTCCTACTGGTAGCTAAAGATAGGATAGGGAGGCCACGCCATTAGACGTTTGTCTTGTTTTCGTAGCTTTGTCTCTCTCCTGAATAGAGAAAGATTTATTCAACGAATGGACAAAATAAGGTTTTCAACACCAACAATCTTGGTTGAGGTATAAAGAACAATACACAATAGTGTGGGATTGTAAGGGGCTTTCCTACCCTCTCTGAAAACAAAAGTATTTAACCACTTAAACCCTAGTAAATGTCTTTCAAAACAATTACCAATCTAGAGTGCAAGTTTCTCATGTATCGTGAACTTGTAATTTTTCATTTAATTCTAAAATGACATGCCCAAAATAGGGATACCAGGGTGGGAGTGGTTAACACACATTTCTAATCTTAAATCTTTATACAGTATTTCAATGTAGGATCATGGAAGCCTATCTCGGAAACAAAATATGCAATTGTATATATCATAAATGTATATGATATCATATTGAAAATTCGTTCTCCAACTAAACTTTAAAGGCTACTTGGTTTATACCCTCACTTTTTATTTATGTAGAATAAGCGGAGATTGCCCGGCTCCGAGAGGTTCTGGAATGTTCCGACATTCCATCTGCAGCGGAAAGTCTCCATGTTCGCAGAGACACAGCCTGTGAGGTGGGGGCGCTTCTGTGGGACAGCTGTAATGAGATATGATATGGAGAGAGAGAGAGAGCGAGAGAGAGAGACAGAGAGAGAGAGAGAAAGAGAGATTATTGTCCTTTGTCAACTATAGGGTTCATGCTCACTCTGCTCAATTTAATCCAATCTCGCACTTGTAAATCGCTCTGAAATAAGTGCCTAAATTGACATTGTAAAGAGAGAGAGAGAGAGAGAGAGACAGACATAGATTTTGTTCTATAATAACACACTCTCTAATTAAACTAAATAATATCCTTATTTTCCTCAACGGTTGTACTGCAGGTCCACAATACACAATGTGCTGTTCACATGTTATCACATGTACAGCACAGATACATTTATCTGGCAAGGGAGCATGTATGACGTGTCGTGTGCACTTCAGGGTGGGAGCACTGCATATAACATTACTCAAGAGAGCAGAGTAGCATTGCCCGAGGGGTAGGCACTGACAGCTGCATTTTCCTGGAAGTCCCTTTAACGCCCCTTCACATGCATGCTCGGTCAGCTCACTACAGCGGCTTTCGTGGAAACAGTTTGTTCTCAATCTGTCCTCACAGGAACCCTTCTCGACATACACAGAAACCAGCCTTACTTGCTTGCACAGCACACACACACACTCACCACCACCACGTACGGTATGTGCAACAGATATCACAACTACAGTTTGAAGTCCAATTTATACATTGCTGTGCAACGGCACCGCTTGCCAAGAAATTATTGATTTTCAACTGCAAGAAAACACTCACACCTGAAAATCTGTAAAAGAAAGTCTGTCGGCGAGCAAGCAATGCACGCTGAGGTATATATTTGGCTTGTGTGAGAAAGCCGTAGGTTTAAAACGTTGCAACTGCGGCATTTCTTTTTCTTGAGCCAACGCGCTAAGCCCAAATGTGAAAAGAGGAGGCTGAATCTCTTTTTTTGAGTCTAGCAATGTTTAAGCCAGAAACACCACAAAACTAAAAACGTAATTTGCACGATCATTTTCACAGGAGCACACAACACTAGGCATGTAACGATATATCATATATCGATATTAATCCCGACGATATGAATCGATTCATTGAAATAAAAAAATCGATAAAAAAAAAAAAACACAACACCCAATCAAACAAAACAGGGGGGAGGGTTAGGTACCAAATACCTATGCATCTCCCGCAGCCAAGGTCTACTGGGAGTAGAAGGAAGGTGTCAAGTCAGCCACATCGACAGAAGTTCAGAACAGTGTATTCACCTTGGCTCAGTGCCAGCCGTGAAAAGTACCGTTACTCAAGTATAGTACTTTACTCGAGTATTTACATTTTTCAAAACTTGATACTACTACTACTACTACTACTACTACACTACATTTCAGAGGCAAATTATTCACTCCACTACAATTATTTTATTATAGGTAACTTTGTAGATTTAGATTCATAATATTATTACAACACATACATTAATTAACTAATTGAGCCCTATTTTATAGTTTGGCTACAGTATATATGGCAATATATATACAGTATATACATAGAAATTCTGAAAATGTTTTGCACTTTACTACGTACTGTAAGAGCATATTGTCATGCCAATAATGTTGTACTTTGTCTTTGACTCAAGTCACATTTTGAACACAGAGACCTTTTATTTGTAACAAGAGTATTTGTTTACATTGTGGCGTTGCTACTTTTACTTAGCTGCAGAGTACCGAGAAGTGAGAGGACAAGATGACTCCTCTCCACCACAGCTGTGAGGCTGTGCTCGGACATGATAAAAGACCTCTGGCCTGGTTAGCGGCTCGCCTTGTTGGGGGCTTCGAAAGGTTAAAAATAACCTGTTTACCAGATCCCCCCGCGTCTCCTTCTGAGGAGCCACACTAAATGGAGGATTAAGAGAAAAATCAATCTGACACTTAGCTATGCCCGAGGGTTTTATGTGCACAGTTTACAGCTACAAATGTCAGAAGTCAGCACATTTTTTGTAAAGTGAATACTTTCCTGTCGGGCAGAAACCTTGTATCCCCAAATTCAAACTACATGCTCAAGCTTGTAGATCTGCGAGTATCTGATTTTTGTCTTCTTTTTTTCTTGAAAAGCGTCTGGATTACATTTGCTACTTCTCTACTAACGACCTTAGTAGACACTTTTTCATGATTGGCTGCCTCTAAGCCAATGGGAGACTTACCCATAAAGCCCATAGTCTGAATAGCATAAAACCCATACTATACATGCTAATGTTATGAGCCAACTGCAGCTACAGGAAAACACAGTGAGTGAACCAACAAAAGAGCGTAGAAAGCAAAACGGGAGGTTGTGGCAGAGAAAGAAAGAAAAAATAAAATAAATTGAGAAAAGATGGACAACAGAGCAGCAGCGCAGCAGCGCTTTCTGCACCTGGCAGTTATGACTCAAGTTATTCTTGTTTCAAGTCAAAGTGGTTAAAGCTTGTATGTTTTATAAATATTGAACCAGTGAGAAGCATTAACAACAGCTTGTGGCTAACTACAGTGATAACTACTACATTGGACACATATGATTGGAACACAGGTTTTTCTTTTTTCATATCCTGAAAAGTGACTACTTGGACATAGAAGGTTTCCACCCGACAGCGACGATGTGTGTGTGTGTGTGTGTGTGTGCGTGTGCATGCGTGTGTGTGTGCATGCATGCATGCACGCACGCACACATGCACGTGTGTGTTTGTGTGAGAAAGACAGAGGTAGATGACTCACACATTAAGGCACATTTTTACTTATTATGAAACAATGGGTCTGGAACATGACGTAACCCATTTAGCGCTATCATTTATTGAAAAACTACGACCTAATTCACACCAGCATTTTTTCCAGTCGAGCTCTTATTTTGAAAAGCCACATTTTCAGTGGACCGGAAGTGGATTATCCCAGCAAGCTCGATGGAGCCTGGGGAGGCCTTGTTTACATGATCGATCTATGCCGGAGCTCCACATCGCCGGCTCTGTGCCGTCAAAGAAACACTGTTTTGACCAAAATGCCATCTGGGACAAGGAATAGGAGATACAGGAGATTGAAAGAAACGGATAGAATGGATTATTATGGCGACGTTGATCTAAGATGAACGATCCAGTGCTGTGCTAACAACATTGCTAGCTAACCAGCTAACGTAAGTAGCATTATGGCTCGATCCATCGAATGCACTATAAAAGCGAAATTGCCATTAATATTCGGCAATGGCGTTAAGCGTCAGCATCAAAATTAGGCTTCAATTGACAATGATCGGCAATGGCGCTATAGGAGTTTTAAAATGGATTCAGAATCATGAAAAACCCCTAGTTTGACATGTCACATGCTACTTAAAGATGGGAGTGCCACGATTTTTTTCCACCCTAAAACATGATCAGGTATTAAATTATATAAGGAGCAAGAACTTTTTTCCAAAAAGTGTACAGTATTTGTTAAATACCCGCGGGAGGCGGTCTTTTTTCCGACACCCTTTTAGCCGACAGGACAATGGTCCGACAGTTTCGGACTATTGTCTGAAATACCGTCTTTTTACCCCAACAGTTCGACACGACATTAGACAGACAGAAGTTCCCGCAATAGTCCGACAAACCGTAGGTTAGACAGGTTACCCTAAGGTTAGACACCCCCGGAGGTTAGACGGGACAATAGTCCGATACGGGAGGGGAGGTGCGTGCGTGCGTGCGGGGGTAAATGTGTCAAGTCACGTGACCACTGGCTGTGCTACGAATATTAATTATTATTATTATAGCTAACTTAATAGTTCCTGCTGTAAATCCCGTTTTGATTATTTCCCTAGTGAGAATAAATTTGATGCCTTCCATATACTTTCTGGAAATGCATAATGGGCGCTGATTTACGTCGTTGTCTGTATGCATGCATCTAATATGAATTAATATATTATTAAATATATATAGGCTCTGGGTGGGTGAAATCCCCCCGCAGGTAAGGTATACCTAATTCGAGATATTTAATGTGATATCATATCGTTATCTTTCTTCATATATATTTTTTCTGCTCTCGTTGCAAAAGACTGCCTCCCAGTGGAACGTTTCTTTAAGGTAAGTCACGGCTCTTCTTAGTCTAGCGGACTGTGCAAATGCCTCTCGATTTATTGCTGCGTGTGGCACCTGGTTCGAATCCCGCTCACGGCAAATTATTTTATAATGTTCTTTTGTAGCCTGTCTGTCTGTCTGCGTGAATGTCTGTCTGTCTGCCTGGTGTCTGTCTGTCTGCCTGTCTCTCTGCCTGCCTGGTGTCTGTCTGTCTGCATGTCTGTCTGCATGTCTGTCTGCGTGTCTGTCTGCCTGGTGTCTGTCTGCCTGTCTGTCTGCCTATCAAATAATTAAATATGTATTAATTCAATAAGTCTATTTTTTAAAATATAATATACAATAATGATACAGTCTAAAATGTAGCTATTGTGTCCATACACAATATAGGCTACGAAAAAACATTATAAAATAATAATATAATATATTAATTATTAGATGCATGCATACAGACAACGACGTAGATCAGCGCCCATTATGCATTTCCAGAAAGTATATGGAAGGCATCAAATTAATTCTCACTAGGGAAATAATCAAAACGGGATTTACAGCAGGAACTATTAAGTTAGCTATAATAATAATAATTCATATTCGTAGCACAGCCAGTGGTCACGTGACTTGACACATTTACCCCCGCACGCACGCACACACCTCCCCTACCGTATCGGACTATTGTCCCGTCTAACCTCCTAGGGTGTCTAACCTTAGGGTAACCTGTCTAATCTACGGTTTGTCAGACTATTGCGGGAACTTCTGTCTGTCTAATGTCGTGTCGAACTGTTGGAGTAAAAAGACGGTATTTCAGACAATAGTCCGAAACTGTCGGACCATTGTCCTGTCGGCTAAAAGAGTGTCGGAAAAAAGACATGCACCCAAATCATGCTTTTATGTGGACACGCCCACCAGTTCATTAAGTATGCCTGGTTTGCCTGGTAGGTGGTGATGGGTGGTGAACAAGGCACTGCTTCAAGCTAATTGCACCAACTTCAATCAATCAACATGCTTACATCAGCCATCGTGTTGTCTTTGTGTCCCTGAGCACTGGTAAAAAAAAAACCCCATTCAGTCTATTTCGGGAATAAAGAAAACAGCCTCCACAAACCATCCAAATACATTTCCTTTTAGATGCAATTTCCAAAAGAAAAACCAGGAGCCTTTTTTCTATCAGCACTCAATTCAATAACCTCGAATGGTTAACACAATAAAATAAATCCTATACAAACCACGGAGAATATGACTAATTATGTCTAACGGCTCGACGTAAAGGGGACTGGTCACTCGTGCTGTTATGAAAACATGTTTGTTCAATGTATGGGAGAAGGTCTTCCATTAACGCGCCCCATGTGAGAGCACAGCGTTCACACAGAGCGGTAACAGGAATTATTAATAGAGTTGAGTGCTTGGGTTGGTCTCCATCAATCAGTGTTATTATTATTTTTCCTCCCAGGGAAAAGCCTCTTCCTATGCTGTACATTTAGAGAAGCCATTTCCTCCCTTGGTAGAAGGCCAGAGACCCCTCACGTCTGTGGCTTCAGTACAGAATGTTTGCTTTCCTAATAACAGAGAACCACATGTACTAACTGCAAGTGATTAGATCAGTGGTTCTCCAGCAGTGGTCCAGGGACCACAAGTGGCCCTTGAGGGGGATTCAAGGTGGTCCCCAGCTAAATGATGGAGAGTTGGTAGCCAGATGGACCGCCTTATAGGTCTTTACTGAAACTGAACTGAACTGGTAACTGAAAATATTCTAGTTTTGGGTCTGAGAAGCTTTCTAGGTATCTTGAGAGCCGCCAAATCGACCTACTTTGTTCAAACATGATCGCCGTCAACCCGAGGGAATCCGCAAAATCCCCATATATGCGTTACAGAAATCTCTATATATGGGCATAAAAAGGGACACAGACATACAGACAGGTACACAGGTACTCTGACCACGGATACGACGAATATTGCATTTCATTGTTCCCATCCCTGCTTGCATCATTCACGAGTAGGGCATACTCGGGCATTCATTTATGACAAAATAATTTAAAAATATTAATTGAGACATGGAGAAACAAGGTTTGTGTCCGACATGGACATTATGGAACAGTGAAACCCTGACCAGTACTGGCCCTTGCTGGATGTGTATGTTATGTAGCCTAGTTATGGACCCCAGGAAGATTAGCTGTCGCCCCGGTGTGGGGATCCATTCAATAAACAATAAACAATGATGTCTTGGTCAGTAGAGACCTGTGAAGTATATGAGAGAGAAATACATTCTGAAGAAGCGTTAATCTATAATAGAAACGTTAATGTATAATACATCCTTGACTGGGGGCTTTTGCAAAGTTACAGTGTGCAGACTTCTATATCTATTCTTTAGAGAAATTAATTATGATTCATCCACTTCCGTGAATGAATCATTCAGAATGTTTTGCTGTTAAGCAGCGGACTCTTTCTCTTAAATTGCCTATAGCTTCTGGTTATCCTGGATAATTCAATTTTCACTGCTAGTAGTAAACCACAACTGGCTGGCTGAGGCACCAATCGATTTCTGTGAACAATCTGGTACAGATCGGTGGGCTCTCCCTCCACTTCGATGTGGTGTGAAGACGGGCTTATAATGACCACATAAAACAGTACAGGAGGATAGACAGTTACACAGATCTTTATTGATATACCCTGGGGAAAATGCAGGTGTCGTAGCAACAAAACAGTAAGCATGAAAAACAGGATAGGTAAAAGTATAGAGGAAACAAACTAATTAATCTGATAAAAAACAAAATTTGACTTGTTCTGACTGGGTTGAAAATAATGTTGGGTAGGCTATCTTCTATTAATAAAGCTTACGTATAATATACAATCTATGGTATCACTAATAAATATGAGCTTACAAACATATAGCAACTGAGTAAAAGGTAATGTGGGCTTCTTCACTTGGCCCTGTAACTCACTTATTATCTTATTGTGCAACAAGATGCGATTTAAGCACGGACTGTGCATGTGAACCGTGCATGCAAATTCATTGCCTATGAATGGGCCAACTTACTATCAGTGAATGACCGTGTATGTAAATAAACAGCGTGGCAGAGTGGCTGAAAAAAGGGAGGCCTCTGAATGATTAAACAGCTTCTTATTGTTCCCCAGTGTTCTGGTGGATGGCTCTGGCCATTCTCCAGGATTCCTGGGAAGCCACTTCAACGGAAACCCCTTGGCTTTCCATTTCCGCGGATTACTGGCAAGCGACTGTTCCCTACACTACTTCCCATAGCCCCCCCCGTTCCCCCACCTCCACACACACTTGTTATTATACTTAATTACAATGTCATATGAAAATGTATCTCTCTTCAACAAATGGGAGCCAGCGGCTGGCTTTTCCCCCCCATTGTGGTCCTTTCATAATGCTGTGTTTTAGCCGAAGCAATGTAATTAAGCATAATAACAATGATTCTTTTTCTCTTCAGTCTTCACAGTACCATTTCAAGAAGCACAACTCAAATGTGGAAATGTTGTTCAACGCGCACTTGTTCAACATCCATCCCTAATGCCATGTGGAGCTATTGATCTTTCGACAGAGGAACAGGGAGGCGCTGAGGCGGTGGAACGGGGTTGGTTGGGGGGTAGCTACAGGAAGTAGTGAACAGTCATTTGCGGATTACTGTGTAGTGTTTTGGTGTCATGCAATTAGCCCTTCGCTAAACCCCACCCCAAATGTGATTATCAATGCCAATCCAAATAGTTTAGCAACCGTTGCTAAGGATGGCAAGCTTTCGTCACCTCATAGCTGTCAATGTTATTTGCATGGCTGTGGTGCTGAAATCACACAGCTTAACGTCAGGAAAGTGACATGACTGACCCACCCAGGTGATGGCAATAATACTAATCACCATAGTCTTACTGTGCATTACACGAAAACTCCTGTCGGACGGTCGTAAGTTGATTCATGCATAGCCTACTGCTGGCCTGGTTGACTAGATTTAGAAGACATTTTGGTGAGAACAGCTTGCCATCGCAGAGTGGAGTGGGTGGGGCTTAGCGAAGGGCTAATTTGGAGCGACTAACGAGTAAACAATAATGTTTTTGCATCGTTTGCCAGTAGTCAGTTCCATCTGGTGGTGAACTTGTTTGTTTATTTTAACATTAACCCTAGCAATTCTGGGCATGTCACTATAAGTGAAAATAAAAGTTCCAACTATTTTGAATTCAGATCTAAAAGATTGTCTATTTTCAGATAAATTTAGATTTATTTTTCTTCCCCCTTTGGTCAAATAGCAAAATAGCAAATTTACTGTAATAATGTGACACTACATCCCCAAGAGCAATTCCACATTTGGAAAAGTTTATCATTTTCTGGAATTCACATTAATAAACATGCCAAGCCTCTGCTGTGCCTGGAATTGTCCTGCCTTACCATCACATAATAAAAGCTACATAAATGTAGGCCCACGCCAAAGCATATCTTTTTTTTAATATAATTTTTATCCCACGATTTGGAAAAAACTTTTTTCACCCAGTGTCAATTATCTAATTTAATCTTGGGCACTATACACTCCCTCCGCCAACCTGGGGAGAGCAAAGGACTGACCTCATGCTTCCTTCTACCGTATGCATGAGCGTCCAAGCCGCTTCTTTTCACCTGACAGGGGGAGTTTCCCTGGTCGGACGTAGTGCGTGGAAGGAACACACTATTCCAACCAGTTCCTTTCCCCTCCATCAGGCGCCCTAGCTGGTCAGAGGGAGGCAGTTTACAGACCAGTTTAGTTTTTTAGTGAGGGTACCTACCCTAGGGGACATGGGGAGAACATGCAAACTCCACACAGAAAGGCCCTTTTGCCAACCCCACCTATAGGTACACCAAAGCATGTCTATAAATCTGATATACTACATGTGTTAACTTCAAGTCCCAGGTTAGGAAAAGTAACACACATCCTCCGTTGGTGCCGAGCCAAAACTGTAGAAACAGTAAACAATAAAAAGAAAGCAGGAGCTCGCAACTCACTTTAAGATGCTCCAAACATTATTTAGCGCCTGCCTGTCGCTAAATAAAGTTTGGAGCATCTTAAAGTGAGTTGCGAGCCCCTGCTTTCTTTTTAACTTCCTCCATAATACAGAGTTGGCTGAATTGCGGCTGGACCAAATAATCAATTCAGTTCTTACAGTAGCCATGTTTTGGTTTTGTGCTATTTTAGTTGTCTGGTAGTACATTGAAATTGTATACATGTACCCATCTTCCACCAAATGCATGACACTCAAGGCCTATTCATAGTCTGGATTTTCGGTGGTGAGATGACCACCGCTCCGGTGGTGAGCTGACCACCGGAGCTGAAATAACATTGAGCGGTGGTGAGTAAAAACAGAGAGAAGGGCTGGAGCGGTGGCGGTGGTTTGCTCTTCACCGCGGCGCGTGACGTCATGTTGTAGTTCGGTGGTCACCCCACCACCGTAAAACCAGACTATGTATGAGCCTTCAGTTTACAGTACACACACATTTGTACTCAAATAAGCTTTTTTTGTTATATCCAAATATAGGTTCATGTATTATGCATTTCTTCAGTAAACAACAATCAATTAAGGATGTCAATTATCGATTAATTAATTAATCCGGTGAGTTGATAAGCGGTGTTCAAAAAAATAATTTCCCTCAATGTCTAACAAAACATATCTACATTTTGCTGATACAGAAAGAATACAAAAGGTATGCTATATTCCTTAATCAAATATATATTATTTGACCATTTGAGATACAGGGCCAGGCAATGGCATCTTTGTATGAGGCATTAAATTAAAAGTGCACCGTCTTGTCTGTCACATCACATGCAAAAGCAGAGACGTTTCTGTAGCTACCAATGTTGGGGTGGGGGGGGGGACTTTTTCTGACCCACCTGCATGCGCAGTCAGCATTACATTCACAGATTTTATTTATTTGTCTACTCTACAATATCGTCTATAAACATAAATTTATGAATCCACTTAACTTGACCAGATGTCGGTATTGAGCAATTGTTTCTATAGGGGTCTATACGTGACCATACCATTAACAACCTATAAGTCAAAAATGTAAAAAATATAAAAAAATCATTATGCTTAAGTACATTGGACGTGTCAAACTAGGGGTTTTTCATGATTCTGAATACATTCTAAGCATTAGTTTTGCACAAAAAGCACTCCTTGGGCTAAAAACTGCCATAGCCATCATCAGAAATGTGATGAGATCCACACATTTTGGGCACATTTGGGCAAGTGGCTATGGACGTTTTTAGCCAAAGGAGTGTTTTTTTGTGCAAAACTAATGCTTGGAATGGATTCAGAATCATGAAAACCCCCTAGATTGACATGTCACATGCTACATAAAGCATAATAAAATCTTGCCTTATATAGGTTGTAAATGGTATGGTCACATAATATCCCCCTATAAAAAGAATTGCTCAATACCGACAGCCGTTCAGCAAGTGGATTCATGAATGTATGACAATATTTTAGGCAAATAAAAAATATATAGCCTATATACTAAATGTCCCACTTTAAACAAAAGAAGCCTGTTGGCTGCCGGACTACAAGTTTAATTGAAGAATGTATTAACGGCAACGATGAACTATTAACATCCCTACAATAAATCAATCAAATAAATGACGAAGGTACCTTGGTCAGAGGTCTCCTGCGCTGAAATCATCCAGATATGAATGAAGAAGAGGACCATGGGGATGTTGGTGGCCATGGTGTTCCGCTGTGGAGGGAAGGAACAGAATATGTGGTGACTGGTGATTGAATGAATGTTACTCCGTGCAGTCCATCTAGCTCAGCTCCGCCAGCCCAACCCAACCCACCACAGCACCAATGAACAGCTCTGACCAACCACTCACTCCTTCACTTCACTCTGCTGGAACATACCAAACACACACTTAATTAGACTATGGCCTGTCACAATTATTACATAATTGCATTTATTTGAGATAATCACAATTATTTTTGCATAATCGTCAATTGGTTCAATTTATTTTCCTGCAATCTCCTATTTTCTTTCTTCCGAAATAGGAGATCTACAAGCTTACAGCATGCCACATGACACATTTTGTAATTGTTTTGGAAAGAGAAAATTATTTAAAAGAATTGGGTCAGTGATTTCTTCTTTGTATATTTAAGTCATTTGTCATATCTACACTGTGCAATTCTAAAAGCCAAACAGAAATACAAATTGTTCAATGCAAAAAATACAATTAGATCGATAATCACAATTATTTGTGACAATCGTCAACTTAAAAGGAGAATTCCATACTAAAAGGCTTTCTTACCTTTCTTTGTAGTTGTTACGTCCCCACCAAAGAGGTCCAGGTGTTATTTTGTGCAAAAGCTCCTTATTGGCTATTTCCCCTACCATAAGCCCTAAATGAATTGCATTGAATTGAATGGGAATTGAATGGGGCTATGGGGTGTTGTGCTAATTCGCTTATTTCCATTGCTCAAAATTATAATTTCTTTGTATATAATCCTCTCTTCATAATGTAAATAATATCCCAAGCGGCACACTTTACTACTTCTTTCGATGGAAATAAGCGAAGGAAGGAGTTTTTGCACAAAATAACACCTGGACCTCTTTGGTGGGGACGTAACAACTACAAAGAAAGGTAAGAAAGATAAGAAAGCATTCTAGCATGGAATTCTCCTTTAAATTTGAAATTGTGACAGCCCTGCCCCTAAACTAGACTTAATATTGAATTGCATCGCTCAAAGAAAAATTTTGTCATGCCCAATGTAATCCACACATTGCAGTCGAGCAGCATTGTCGAGCAGCAGATTTAATACAAGTGGGCAGTGCCAGTGTCAATGTCAACGCCTGCCTGTATACTACTCAATGTATTTCTATTGAGCTGTTGGTCGTATCCACATAAATACCATTTTTGTTTACACTTCAATGTACTTTTTGGAAGAAAATTAATTGGTACAGTAGTACGGTAATACAAAATTATCATTACCAAGAAGGAAATAGGCCTGTGGCATACCAACTTTAAAGCAAGGTTTTTGCCTAAGCTTTTTGAGACTTTTCCGTTTGTGCATGTGAATACTGTGCACTTGGCTGGTTCATTACTCTCTTGGGGCTATTGGGTTTACCGTGTGTCGAAACATGTCAAAGTAAACATTGGTGCACTGAACACAAGACTTCCACCAACAGCCAATTACAGCAGGCTCTTGTGAAATACATGATCCCTATTCCATTGTGTGGCTCCCAGAACCTGATCCTACTACACCGTAAAATCCTCATCGGTGTTCATTCAACTACACGTGTGGTACACATGTGTGTGTACACGCTGAGGTCATTTCGCTGTGTGTTGATAGAATATGTAGGACATCGACAACTAAAAAAGGTCAAGACTGGACTGCACTTGTGTTTTGTTTTTCTAGTGGGCAGTGCACTAGGCAGTGGTGGAAAAAGCCAATTACAGTATATTGTAATTATATATATCATGTCAGTGCCAGTGGACTACTCCCATTCAACAGCACCAGATGCAGAGGAGCACGATACGCTTAAGTTATATGCCTCGTTGCATAGAGAGAGGAAAGGTCATACAGTCATTCAGAGGTTATCCAATGTAAAACATGTGGGGGAAAAAAACACTTTTGAAAATAGCAGATCTACAAGCACATAATATGTCGCATTGTGAGCTTGTAGATTTCAAATGGCCGAAATGAATATAGGTGGTTAATGTATGTTTTGTAATAACAATCAAAATATAGTAAAAATAAGTCAAAATTGTACCTAAGTTCAGTACTTAAGTAAATGTACTTAGTTACTTCTTTTGACCACTGAGTGGAAGCGAGTATATTGAAAAGGATAGGGCAGGCTCAGGTGGTTCTGAGGGACCAAGATAATGTGTCAGGTCTAAATATTTTAGAATTTAACAATCTTCTTTTTCCACACAAATTAGATTTATTTCCCCCATTTGTGCTACATAATACATACAGCAACATGTAGCATACAGGGTCTACACTCTACTACGCCATGTAAATAGCAGTAATATATCAATATGTGAACCCTTATGGTGCTAAATAACTTTTTACAGTATTCAATTTGACAGCGAGTGAACTGAACTGAAATTTGGGGGATCCCCCAAAATAATCATATTTGAACCTTGACAAGCACTTGAGTTGAGGCATTACATTTAGTTGTACTCAGTTCCACAGATATTCCATAGATAACAACGCTATACTCAACAATGCACACTTGCACAACCAACTATTTTTCCAGGACCGTTGATAAATTCCAAACCATTTCCAGGACTGGAAAATGTTTTATTTATTTTTTCTAATTTCAAAATATTTCCAGGAATTTCATGACCGTAAGGAACCCTGCATGTATACTATACTGTGTGTGCTGGCCTGAACCACTAGGCTAGATTATAGTGGACATGCATATGCATTCTGCACCCAATTTCAACGCACCATGGGGCCATTTTCTTGACCGTAAGGCAGGAAGGCCTACTGCTCCTGCGGAACAAACATGTGCTTTTCACATCCTCTGTGGCCCCTTTTGCACCAGGTTTGAACCAGGGGGTTTTCCCCACCTAATATTGAAACAATTCAGAGCATTTCCACTGAAAATAAATTGGTTCAGAATCAGAAGAACCCTAAAAGTGGTTCGGAATTGGAACCAAAATTAGCCACCGGTTCCGTGAAAGCACCATGGTTCCAAGAATCCAAGCAAGGGAACCAGTTCTAGAACCAAAGTACTTTTGGTGTTGACTGGACACAGGAGGTGCGATCATGCTGATAAAACACTGAAGCAGGGTGGCTTCAACCCATCTTCACACATCAGCAGCAACACTTTTGATAAGAGGGTGTGAGCTCCAGACAGTCACACACACAAAGCCTACTGTCTGCATTCTAGTGTTGATTTCGTAGACTAAAACTATGACGAGAAATGTTCGTCGACTACCTTTTTTCACTGAGGAAAACTCAATAAAAAACTCAGAGAACGAAGCTATGATGACTAAAACCAAGACTGAATATATTGACAATTGCAGTTCCTATCCGGTCACTCTACCGCTGATCCACTGCCACCCCATGCTGAAAATAGCAGATCTACAAGCTCACAACACGTCGCAGCGTCTCTGTAGAATTTACAGAGACGCTTGCATGATTGATTGCATGCTGAAAATAGTCGATCTACAACGATCTACAGTGTAGATCGTTGTAGATCGACTATTTTCAGCATGCAATAAAGTTTGAAATCTGTCATTACGACACCTGCCAAAATACATTTTTGTTGAAAGTCAACTAAACTATAGATTCAGTCGACTAAAATATTATAATAGTCGACTAAAACAAGACACTAAAACATTTCACTTGACTAAAAAAAACTGAATGAAACTGTATTTAAAAAAAAAAGACTGACTAAAGCTACATAAAAATGTGCTGTCAAAATCAACACTATACTGCATGCATTGTACGTGTGGGAAAGAAAGATATAATGGCATTCTTGTTGTACAGAGTGTACTGTACTGTGTTAACAACACGCAATAACAAATTCCAATCCCCCCCACTAGGCTACCCTACTTTATTACATTCGTTTCAGAATTCCATTGGAATTACCCCATGGGTGGATCTTGTATCAAACTCTTCCCAGTACCACACACTGTCACTCACACAGGGTGCATATAGATATAGTAGTGTTTGAAGGAAAGGAACTATTATCATGACTAGAACAGTTTCAGCTTGTAACATTTTCTTCATAGCAAAGTTTGCCCAAGTAATAACGAACATGACACACACAAGTATAAAAATATGCTTATATGTCTGAAAAATAAACAAGTAGTTGGCTAACTAAATAAATACAATATAAACTTTTCCAATGTAGGTTGTCCCAGTCAGACCAGGTTGGAAACCATTGTTAATTTATCCAACTCTGAAACAAACTCTGTAGAAACCTAAATGAACATGCCATGTAGGGTCTATGGTTACATACTGTGTATTTACAGTCGAGAATGAACACTGATAATGTACTGCTGTTGAGTATTTATATTAAAACATGCTTACAGAAGTGCAGATGAAAACTAATCACACCCCAGCATTGCTTTTCATGCTCATACATGACACAAATACACACGTTATAATTGAAGCTCAGAGTCAGACTGTAATTCTGGTGGTGAACCACAATGTAAGCAACATGCAATAAAACGCAAACACCATAAAACTAGCTCTGACCTCTCAAGTTGAAAATCCGCCTAGCTGTTTCTTCTATCTTCTTTTCTTCTGGGAATTAGTCTTTCTTTCTGAAGCAAAACACGAACACACGCACATAGCCTATGGTCCGCATAGCCTCCCGCGACGCCAACAAAGTTCAGTTCATGGAGTGAGGAGAAATATTAAATTCTGTTTTCGCTGTCCAAGAAAAAAATTCTGTCTGGGCGTCGCGTGTCAGATCACTGCTGCTCTCTAGTACAACTACAACTACGCCCCCCCCCACCCCGTGTTACCAGATCTTGCAAGAGAAACAAGCAACCGCGTCTATGTAAACAAGTCCAAAAGATGCGACTATATTATGTTTAAAATAATAATAATAATTATTATTAATAATAATACATTAAATACACAAACTGTGATTGCATTTTGTGTGTAGGCCTTTTTTGTGCCTCTGGCACAAAATATGTTCAGATAGATTGTGGTCTTTGGTCTGTATAATAATTTGGGGTCCTTGGCATGAAAATTTTTGATAAAAAATCACACCAGTGTGAACCGAGTGGTGCAACTCCCGTCTATTGGTTCTCTGTATCATTCCAATTTGTATCGTCCAATTTCTTCTCTGTATCGTTCCAATTTCTTCTCTGTATCGTTCCAATTTCTTCTCTGTATCTCTGGTGCCCCCTACTGGTATAAATATTAAAATATGTAACATATCGTGCTATATATGTATGTATAACATACATACAAACAAACAGGTACACAGGTACACGGACGTTGCTGGATGTAGGAGTGGTTGGCTGGTTGCACCACTCAATGATAACAGTTGCTTTAAACAAGCCCAAATAACTTGTCTCCAACATATTTTTACAAGCAACCTCAGAAATAACAATCCCAAAGTTCCTTATAATAGTCAGACATGGCAACCCTGGACAGCCTAGTTGGATCACTTGTTGTCCCATTTGATTTATACCCTCCACACGCCGGTGTCGCGCTTCCAAAATTGCACACTAGCCTATACTGCTGCCAACACAGTTCAACCCTCAAGTAATCAAGGAAAAGGCGATAATGAGAAGACAGTGGACCCGATTTATAATTTAGGCATTTAGCAATGTAAATCGCTCTTAATCCAGAGCGATTTACATTTAAGCAAGAACAAAAACATGGCAATACAAAAAAAATACTAGAATTCAAGCAGTCCAATTATCTCAGTGGAAGCACACTAGCCCAGAATATAGAATATATTGGAAGTGAGCAAATTAAGTTAGGCTTTTATAATTACCAGGTGCTATGCCGTGCAGTTTCTGCAATGGGTGTCATCACTTACCTGATGTTTTCTGAGGCTGATTTGAAAACTGTCAAGTCAGCCTATAATGGGAATAGGCATGCACGGCTTGGGAAACCATGGATATGCACGGCTTGGGATATCCGTGGATATGCTCCTGAGGAGGAGGATTCTAAAAACGACTTATACATCCTATACACTGTGCAACGGTCCTATGCTGGAAAATAGCAGATATGCAAACTCACAGCACATCTCATTCAAGACACTGAACTTGCAGATCTGCCATTTTTGCCATCCAAATGCATTATGGTTAAATGGGCCCTAAGATATGCAGAAATTAACTAGAAAAAGTGTCTCCACCAGGAGGATAGGATAGGAGAGTGTGTGATGTTTGACAAAATGTTTAGGAGTAATTTAAACATGTTTGTTTGGGTTTGTGTGTGTGTGTGAGTGAGACGCAACTTGGCCTGTTGTAGCCACCATGAGGCTGATTTGAAAATTGTCAAGTGGCATTTCTTCCTCAGCCTATATAGGCATGCACGGCTTGGGAAGCCGTGGATATGCACGGCTTGGGATAACCGTGGATATGCACGGCTTGCATACACTGCCATGTCTTCCTTCTCAGTATGCATTTCTTTCATGTGGATTCCAAGGGATTCGATTTCCCAAAAGTTGCTAACTGATCTGACAGTGCCTGTTCCTCTCCGACGCTGATGTGCATCACTTCTAAATGCAAGTCAAAGCATCCTAAGCGCTTCGACAATGATCTCCAAGCTCAGCTGGGCAACCCAAAAACCCAACAAAACAAGCTAGCTAAGAAACATTGTAACTGCCATGACCAATTCTGCAAAAATAAACTTTATCAATAACTTTATCAATGATAAAGCAGAGGAAAACAAAAACAATCTTCGGGAGCTCTGAAAGCTACTGAAAAACAGGTTTACAATCATCAACATCAAATTGAACGACACTCTCATCACTGACAAGCTTGATGTGGCCAAGTACTTATACATCATCTTTACAAACACATGGTTAACAAACTGCCCTCAGACTCTGGGAGTTTTGGTGTAGAGCACATCAAAGCTTTCTACAGAAACCTAGGTGTTTGTAAAAAATATTTTAAACAGGTAACTGATGAGGTACTTAAAAAAAACGCAGTGCCGTGCAACCCAACAAGGCCACTGGCCAGTCTGGCCATATTCCCTCCAAATTTTAGCCATCTCTATAGCTCCAATCATCACCCACATAATAAACGTCTCCATCAAACAGGTCCCTCAAGATTTCAAACTTGCACCCGGCTCACTGATAACAAACTTTCTTTACACCTGGAAAAACCGAATCTTTGGATCAAATAGCAATCTCAGCAAGGCAGACAGCTTCTCAGTTAAAGTAGGTGACAATATTATCACACGAAAAGATGAAATCTTTCAACTGGTCAACAAAAACAAGACCCTATAACCGGAGCCATTCTACAAGGTTTTTTTTCAACTATGCATGCACCTCTTGGTAGCAGTAAAGCACAGCACATCAAAGGCCCTTAAAACAAGGCGCCAGATGTCCCAAACTGGTCAGGTTTGGCTACACTCCTGGACCTGAACCCACCTCAGCCCTGCCCATTTTGAGGGATGGCTTAGGGTTGACGACAGAGTACAGCATCTTGTAATGGGTCTGGTCTACAAGATTTGCTACGCTAACAAGATACCCATGTACCTGACTTTTGTCAAACATATTTTTTTATATTACTCTTCAAGATTCTGTCCAAAATCCCACAACTCATTACACAGTATCGCTATAGTCATGTGTTCAAGATAGATGTGTCCGATGTTTCATATTCCATCCTAATTAGCCAACATTGGCTTTCAAAGTTTGCAGGATTGGCCCGTTTTGAACAAAAAGCCTCAAATCATGAACGCAGAGTGCAATTTATGTGAAATCTTTCATGGACTTTCCTACTAGGCTGAGGAATATATCCTACCCTTTTCACATTGGCCTGTTATAATTATATTTTACAAAACACATTTTTGGAACAAATCATCCGAGGCGTAAGAAGAAATGCCACCCTTTTCACATTGGTCTATTATAGCGCCAACAGGAGGCCACAACCTGACCTGCCCTGGTGGAGACCAAATGCCCCGAGGGGGACTTTATCTAGTTTTCTCTGAAAACGACTAGGTCACATATTTTAAACCTATAGGCTAATGTAAAAGAAATGTGGGAAATATTTAACCTGGAATATGTTTGAAACATTTAACAACACAAAACCTGGTAGCCTATAGGCTATATGGGGGTCAAATAATTTCAGATGGGTTTCTGCAGTTTGGGGATCCTTGACATGAAAATGTTTGAGAAGCAACTTTGTTTGAATGAATGAATGAATTGACAGGAGAAAACAAAAGACTAAACTAGGACAACAAGAAACTCAGTCAGTCAGTCAGGCTGAAGTCAGTCACAACAGGAGGGAGTAGCCTATAACCAAACACACAAAATGACAAGTGAACCTACCTACAAGTTCTCTACAGTCTACAGTGAAAAGGTGGGTCATGCTTTTGAAAGTCCCTGGGGTGGGGGAGGATCTGATGCTTGTATCAATCAAGCATTTATTTTTTATTTATTTTAAGATTTGTTTAGGGCCTTTTATGCCTTTATTGACAGGACAGTTAGACTAACAGGAAATGGGGAGAGAGCACTTATTTACCTCTCTCTAGGATAAAGGCATTATTACAAAATACAAGTTGATTATTCTGTGACTTTTGTTTGTACAAATAGTGCAAACTCAACTACAGCACATGGAAAACAGCTATTGCATAACTAGTCATGTAAAGAAAAAAGGCAAGACAATTTCAACATAACTCATAGTCATGCGTAATGCGTTACACACTACAAACAGCGATACACTGTTGTTGGGGAAAATTATTGATTATGGAAAGCAAATAACAACTGGCTTTTAACAGAGTAGGGAAAAGGTACAATAAGAGCTCTATTTATGACTCAGATTGTGATGGAGGCGGTATAGAACAGAATAGTACAGCATTTCTGCACAGAGGACATTCCCGGACACGTGGTACTATATGGAGCAATCCCTCTCCACTGGTTATATCAACCAGGCTTGATAGTGCAAGACCAGAAGACATCAGTTTCTGAGCTGCACAACATGAAGGTAAGGTTTCATTGATTGTAAACGGTAAACCTGTGCTTTGAGAATTTTAGTAGTATGGTTTAGTATAATGGGTTGAGTGAAAAGGTTATTGATCATATTTTGACAATGGGTTGCTTGTTAATTGTTGTGAGTATGATCGATGTTAGAAAGGTTTATGCTGAAGCCAGCCAAGTACTACCCTCAATGTCTGTAGGAACAGGCAAAAGAGTCTATAGGGTCTACTGCTCTATAATCTTCTTTGTTTTATTGTAAATCTTTATTCAATTAAAAAATCTAATCTGTGGAGCCCAGACAGCCTTCATATGTCAGCATCTTGTAAGTGAATATGTATATGTGCATATGTGAATATGTTTTTAATGGAGTGAGTGACATTTGGGGATTTTGAGTTTGACAGTTCTTCTTATAACAAGCTGCTATTATGTAATTCATGAATAAAAGAAACCTCAATGCTTTGCAAAAAAACTGGCACCTCATATTAATTTAATAATAATGCAATATGACATTCTAGAATTCTCTATGGTAGAATATGAGATCTTTCCCCAAGTGACATATCCCTTCCCTGATGTTTTGCTGATGTTTTGATAGGTCGACTTGGCTGTACCCCTGTACTCAATCATAGTGCTGCTCTGCACCTGCTTTCCTCTTACTCAGTAGGTGCATTGCAAACATACTGTACATGTGTGCTCTCATTCATTCATTCATTGCTGACAATGTTTAGTTTTGGTGTATGAAAGTCATGAGATACTTCTCCTTTTGTAAACCTTTTATAAACTACAGCCAATTTACATTCTTAAGCCAACGATTAGCGTAAAAATAAAATCATAATGTACTACTTGTTATTTCTCCTCTATGTCAATCATTTTCAGCTGTCAAACGCCGGTGAACTGCAGATGGGGGCCATATGGAGAGTGGTCTGAATGTGACGGCTGCAGCCAAACAAAGGTAGACAGCACGCACGCGCACGCACACACACACAAGTATGCGCGCACGCATGCACACGCACACACAAGCATGCACAGGCACATGCATATTATGCACGTAACGCACGCTATGTCTTTCTTGCACAATCCCCTTCCACTCTATGTAAGGTGTATTTACGTGTTGAATCACGTTACATTACATGCCAAATAATGCGTTACCTTACATGCCAAATGTTACAATTAGTAATACAATTTTAAAAAATAGAACTGATTCCAGAGCCTTTTAATACATAATAAAAGTTAGCTAACTAAGTAAATAAAACAGATTCTCCATTACTCAGTTTAATCTGTTCCTGTCCAGGTTCGAACTCGGCAAGTGCAGGTGTATGCACAGTATAATGGCATGCCTTGCCAAGGAGCCGCCACTGAGAGTGTGCCATGTGTTGCTGAAAAAGCATGTCCCCTGGACACCGGTTGTGGAGAACGGTTCCGCTGCACTTCAGGTATAAGACCAGAACACATTAAAGGGTTATTTAGAAATGTAAGAAATACTTGCCATTAATATAGTGGTTGGAAAGTTATTAATTGATTGCCTGAGTCCCATGGTGGGGGTTCTGGTCTGGTTTTGGTGAATATTAAGTAGTTCTGGTCATTTGGTGGGGGGCACTGGAGGCCACATATTAAATATAAATGAATCCACAAAACTATTTGTACCATATAGCGCAACTTTCGTTCAACTTAGACCCCTCTGTCACTGTCACTTGGAACTATGGTTTTGTGCTGGCATAGTGATACTGGACACAACGAACGAACGAAAGTTGCTCCAGTCTATATGGTAGAAATAGGTCAACAATACAAATGACGCTAGTTTTGTGGATGCCCCACACCAAATGAACGGAACTACTTAATATTCACCAAAACCAGACCAGAACTTCCACCACGGGACTCAGGCAATCAATTAATACCTTTGCAGCTTTAAGTCCAAAAATCTGAACTAACCCTTTAAGCCTTATTGTGGCCAGAGGTCACAGTTTTTTATCACCTAACCCACCCCCTAAATCACGTGACATCAGCCCCCTGGTCACCCCAGGCAAGCCCCCAGGTGCCCAGGTCATCGTGACATCACGTGACATCAGCCCATATGGTGCCCAGGTCATTGTGATTTATTGGTCAAAGTTCATCCCATGCCAAATCGACCGCACTCACCCAGCAGTACGATTCATTGCAGATTCACTGCCACTAAACATGAATGAAGTGGTTATGTATACAACGAAACTAGTCACAAGATGTATTGGCCAGTATGGCCACATGACGTCTCACGTCGTCACGTCAGTGCCCTAAACAAACATTAAAAGTCCACAGACTTGGCTGCCATTCCATTTTTGTTAAAAGGGCTCTAAACAAACATTAAAAGTCCATAGACTTACTTGGCTGCCATATGACGCAATTTCAAAAGCCAGGCATTGGAGGGGATAGCGCACCTCAAAAAGTGTCAATATATGTTTTAGTAGTGGATATATCCATCTGGCTGGGAACATATTTTGAAGAGAAAACATGACAGTGATGACTCTTGCTGCAGGTCGGTGTATCAGCCCGTCTCTAGTGTGTAACGGCGACCAAGACTGTGAGGACGGCCTGGACGAGAGGAGCTGCAATGTGGACACCAGTCACCGTGTGTGTGACCTGGACAAAACCCCACCTAACTCTGCTGTCACAGGCAGAGGGTAAGTACAGTACACCAGTGTGGATTTTGTCGAGTAAAACTAAGATGAAACATGTTCGTTGACTACCTATTTTTCACTGAAGAAAACTAAATAAAGCTTGACATGACTAAAACTGAGACTGAATATATTGACAATGTCGTCAACAAATAAAAACTAGACTAAAATGTTGGGGAGAAACTAGTGGAGAGGGACTAGTGGAGTACTATAAAAGACAAGACAAGTCATTTCATGTTTGGTTGCACTCGGGAAATACCATATCTTAAAACGAGTCGCGATGTGAGCTTGTATATTTTCGTCGTATTATGTTATGCTATGCCATGCTATACAGTAGGTAATTTCACCTCTCCTCTCCTCTCCTCCAGATATGATGTGTTAACTGGAAAGATGAAGTTGGGGGTCATTGACACACTGAGATTTGGAGGCCAGTGCAGAAAGGTGTTCAGCGGAGACCATAGTGTCTTTTACAGACTGCCACAGAGCATCCTCAGATACAGCTTTGAGGTAAGTGACATTTTAGCCACATGAAAGTCCCTATTCTGCGGCGAACATTCTGCAACGGTCTGATCCGAATGTAAGCAGTTGAAGTGTATCTCAATGCCCCATGCAGGTGCAGGTGAACAACGAGGAGAGCGATGAGACCTATGACAGCTCCTGGTCCTACGTTCAGCACGTCCAGTCCAATGCTCTGTTCATACACGACCGACGCACCTTCCACAAAGAGCTCTCTGAAACCAAGGTGAGCAGCATGCAAGCACACGTTACCGTGGGCTTGTAGATCGGCTGTCTTTCGTATAACCGGTCCTCACTAATGCTCATTATAATAATTATGGTTACCATTGTTGTCTACCCTGTCTGTCTGTGTCCCAGTGACGTCACCGATGAGGAATCCAATGTAATAGACATTGCAGGCTTTCTATTCCTGAAAAGTTAGAACTTTATAAATTGTTCTCCCGTTAATATAACAAAAATCACACCCGTGTGAAGTGACTAAAGTGAGGGGCGCTCTTATCATCATACATTAATACATCATCTCATTCCGGCCAATGAGAATGTGTTTAGAGATGGTCCGATAATCGGCCATCGATTGGCCGTTATTCACTCCAAATGACTCAATCAGTCATCTGCAATTTATCTGTGATCGGCAATTTATCCCATGGAGTAATTGTCTTATACCATTTAAGTGGTATAAAAGTACATTTTATATATATATATATATATATAATTATATATATAATATATGAATTTCTGAAGTTTCCACAGCCCTCCTATATGAGACACAATATCATCATGAGCATTAGTGAGGAACAATTATATAAAGATAGGTGATGTCCTCCTTTACCGTAAGTATTCTATTCACTTGGAAATGACCATGCAGTGTCTATCCATCCCATAAGGCTCACAAGCTTCTAATCCTGAAGAACCAAGTGCAGCTGGCCCAGTTCCAGAACTCCGCTCCGCAGTACCTCCCGCTGGCCGAGGGCTTCTGGAAAGCCCTGGCTGCGTTGCCGCTGACCTACGACCTCTCGGCCTACCGGCACATCCTACAGACCTACGGCACCCACTACATGTCCGAGGGCTCTCTGGGAGGGGAGTACCGAGCTCTGCTGGAGTTTGACCAGAATGCCATGCAGCAATCCAGTAAGTATGGAAGAATGTCCTCTTTCACATCATGAGCAAGCTGCACCCACATCGGCCCGGTCAATTTATCAGCCATTTTTTTACTTTTCTTTTACAACATCTAACCACAACCTGACCTCCCTATTTTGGGAATGTCATAATAGGCGGAAGGTTTTCAACATCTAGCAGCTCTAAAAGGACACAACGCCTCGCAATGCTGTGTGTTGGGTGCTTGTAGATCAGCGGTTTTGCAATGTTCTTCAAATTGGTTAGAATAGATTATGCGCTTTTTGACAAAATGGTCAAAAAACAAAACATGATCAGACCTAATCATCTGACATCGGTATACCAGTGGACCTCAAGGAGATACATTTTTCAACTTATTTTAGTTTAGTTTTGACAAGACTAAACTAGCAGAGCAACTAGTGGAATGTGAATTGACTCAGTTTGGTGCTTTGACAGCTATGAAGTATGAAGGTGTCATACTTCAACTTGCCTCCTCTCTCTCTTGTCCATTATAGGTACAACAGACACAGAATACAAACGGTGCTGGAGGAAGGTGAAACGTAGATTACTCTGGAAGAAAGTGAAAACGACATGTGAAAAACTTACTCAGGCTCTGAAATCAAGTAGTGGTAGGTTACAGTTTTAAATTTAACACAGTACCTTAGAGTAAAATCTGATATAGATAGCAATTGTGGGACTTTGAGATTACATTTTAAGCTAAAACTGCTCTGAAAACCACACGGTCACTGGCATCTTTCTGCAGGACATGACTCAAACCATCTGTCTGTGAAGACCAGCACCATTGGTGGTGACCCAGCCTCCTCAGGAGGAGCCCTGAAAGTTCTGGACCTGGAGAACCCACAAGCTAACAGAGACTCTTATGACACATGGGCCTCCTCTGTCACAGACTTCCCTGATGTCATCAACAAGAAGGTATCACGGATGCTGGACACTTTAAAACCTATACCACTGTAACATCCTGACAGTGTTTATTTATAGATTTGTAACTCTAAAGGGCCATTCACACTGAGCACAATAACTATAAAAATATCTTTGTAAGTCAAGTGGTTCACACCACATATTAAAAAAAAGTGTCTATATAATAATAAATACTGTCACTCACAGCTGCGTCCTGTGTATGAGCTGGTGAAGGAGGTGCGTTGCGCTGGCCTGAAGAAGATGCACCTGAAGAGGGCGCTAGAGGAGCTTCTGGCCGAGGAGCACCCGTGTCACTGTGGTCCCTGTCACAACAACGGCCAGCCTCTCCTGACGGGCACACAGTGCTCCTGTGTGTGTAGGCCTGGCACCTCAGGGCTGGCCTGTGAGAGGGGGACAGTCACTGGTGAACCCCCAGGTGAAATACGCCACAGTTCTCCGCCCCACGAAGGGAGGGACTTTCCCCACAAAGGGGCTTTCGCCTTATATAGATCAAGCTCATACTGTATATCTTACAATCTTGTAAGATGGCTGTGAGATCAACTTGGACAGTGGATTTCAACCTTTTTCATATCAAGGTCCATTATTAATTTGGAATTTGAACCACAGAACACCATTTGACGATACAATTTATTTTGTCGTTGGATACAATTTATCGATGTGGTATTAGGAGATAACAGGCAAACGTTCAAATCATAAATAACAATTCTACGTTCTCCACTTCTTGAAAAATAAGTAATGCAGATGTTAAACATTAAACAATATTTTTTTGAGAGCTAAAATTAAACAATGGACCAACTCTCCAAAATGTAGTTGGGGACCACCTGGAACCCCCTCAAGGACCACTGGCTGAAAACCAATGAACTTGGACATTGTTCTTTCAGGAGTGGTCCATGGAAGCTGGAGCTGCTGGTCTTCATGGAGCTCCTGCTCTCGGGGTCAAAGGTCGAGAAGCCGTAGCTGCAGTAACCCCGCCCCCAGCAGAGGAGGACAGCATTGTATCGGCCTTGAGAATGAAACCTCGCCGTGTGAACACCCAGATGTGCACTACTTACAGTAAGGGAACACACGCTCTCTCAAATGCTCGCATGCACACGTGTGCACTCACAAAACAGTGCTATACTGCATTTAGAGGGTTACGTCAATTGTTAGAGCCAAGTATATCTAAAATACTACATAACATAACATGGAATTTTATGGCCACTGAATCTGGGATGTGTGTGTGTGTGTGTGTGTGTGTGTGTAGGATGATGGAACCACAGTGTTTTGGTCTTTCCGTAGCCCTACAAAAGACATGTGGAACGCCTCCAGCACTGAGGAATGGATTTGTTGTGGTAAGGAAAGTTTTCCCTGGGTTGTCATTTCTGTCACTGCACTACTGTACACAGTACGTGATTCATGACAATGTTGGAAACCATTAAGAATAATTACAAAAGAACCCAGTGTAAAAGAACCAAATGTAGCAGTAGTCTCTAATGTATTATCAATTATGTTAGCATTGTACTGTATAGCATTGCATGTAGATAAACAAAGGACGAAGAATAAAAAAGAAAATGAGGAGGATAAACACTCACAGCAGTGCACACAACATACCTAGAGGGGTGTCCATGTTGAGTGGGTGTGAGATGGATGGGGCAGCAGTGGTTCAGGAGGTAGAGACTATATTGGCTTTGTGTCAAAGTGTCCTTGAGCAACACAATGAACCTCTTAAACTGTCATGGGTCTGGAATCAAACCCGGGTCTCAGCACTAACCATCTGGGTGGGGACTCAAGTGTACAGACAGACAATTCAGTTTACATAATATAAAGAAAAGTTTATTACAGCAAAATGAAAACTCTTTGTAGTCCCAAAGAAGCAAAGCCCAGAAGATGAATCCAAAAGCGAAAAGTTAAGCAATATCCAAAAAAAAGGCACAATTTCTCAGCTAAAGTTGTATGCTGTGTTGTACCGTCTGGGCAGCGTGTTCGAGTCGTGCGTGTTCGAGTCCTGATGACACCCCCTTATCTTTCTCCCCATTTCCAGTCTACTGTATACCTATCAATAAAGGCATAAACCGCCCCCCCCCCCCCCCCCCCCCCCCCCCCCCCCCCCCCCTATTATATGCACCATTTATCATTGAATGCGTTTTGTTGTGTTTTGGCTCAGAACCCCCGAGACATCTATCGTGTTGCCACCCTCCCTCTCTCTCTCTCTCTCTCTCTCTCTCTCTCTCTCTCGATGTGTGAAAGTGTAAGACCCTTTCATTAAACCCTATATAATGTATCAACTATATAATGCATTCCCCCTCTACACCAAATCTGTTAGTGTCAAATCACAACAAGTTGTCTCTAGACCGGTAGAGCAGAGAACCGACAGAGACCCCACCCTGAGAAAGCAAATTTGCGACAGTGGTAATGAAAAACTCCCAAGAAATGTCAAGCAGAACCCGCCTCTAGGGTGGGCGGCCATCTGCCTCGACTGTGTTGGGTGAGAGAAAGAGAGGAGAGACAGAGGAGATACAGGCAAATACAAGTAGTATTAATAACTAGTGTATTATATAATATAATATGATTTGGTATAACAATGAAAATGATGTCAATATATAGTGGTACAGTATATAAGAATGTTAAGAATGTTATAATATAATATGGCAGTCCATGCACATCATCAGAATAGGGATGGTTAAAGTGGCTGATGTAGGCTATTCATCCCAAACGTACTCTTCCTGTGTCCTGTTCTTCTAGGTGCAACATGTGGGCCTCCTCCACTCAGTGGTGATGACGTCACATTCACGCCCACCAAGGCAGCCTATCAGATTGGAGACAGGGTGACCCTGTCCTGCCCCACGGGAGCAGCTTTACGGGGTCACGTGACGGAGAGCATGTGCAACCCTAGTCTCCAGTGGTCCCCCTCTCTGGAGGAGGCCAGGTGCATAGAAGGTACAGTGGTCTCTAGAGCAGAGGTTTTCAACGCTTTTGGCTGGGGGTTTTCAACCGCTTATCCGTAGTCAGGTCGCAGGGGGCAACAGCTAAAGGTATATAAACCTTGAGTGCAAGTAATGTTGAGTGCAATGTCAAAATAATGGTTAATAATAATTATATAGAAGCAGAATAAATCTCCGAATACATATCATTTTGGGGGTCCTTGACGTGAAATCGTTTTAAAACCACTGACATGATCATCAACTACTGTTTTCTCCAACAGTGCCAAAAGTTGCTGCCACCCCTCCACCACCTGCTCTGAACTGTAAACCATGGCAGACTGCAGGAAAGGCTCAGTGTGTGTGTAAAATGCCATTCCAGTGCGAGTGAGTATACAGCGGTGGTTCTCAAACATCTTAGTCACCCCCTGTAAATAACTTCTTTCATCCATGATATACAGTATGTCACAAGGAAAACATGCAAGGATTTCAGTTTCCATTATTATGACAGGTCAAAAATAGCCTACTGTATCTACAAGCTCACAAGTTCACAACGCATCATTTTCATCACAACGTACCGCGTTGTGAGCTTGTAGATCTGCTATTTTTGGCGAAGTGATTTGGTGTGGACTGAAAAGTACAGTGAAACTCAGGGCTGGTTTACAAAGTCAGGTATTATCAAAGTATTCCGTGGTACCCCTGGACTTGCATCACAGTGATGGCATGGCACCCACTTTGAGAAACCCTTGTATGTAGTACGTGTCGTGTATGTCTTGCAGGCCATCATCAGTGTTGTTGTGTGCTAGACTGGTGTGTGTGTGTTGTGGCCAGGTCATCAGTGAAGTTGTATGCAAGACTGTTGTTTGTAAACTAGAATTTTTGCGCGCCTTGCTCAGCATGCTCACGCTAAAAAAAAAGGTGTTGAAAAAACTGTGACCCATACAATTAGGTAATGGCAGTCCACCTTCCCATCATACACCTGTAATGCAACATGCATTGCACTGCATGACACATGCGTCATGTGATCGGGCGTAGCCAATCGGAACACGCATTGCAGTGCATGATGCACTAATATTGGCAAAAATAAAGTAAATAAAAATATGCAAGCACATTGAAGGTGGTGAAAGAAGCCTAAATTAGTGTCAGAGCACAGATCAATGGCGCACGAAGGGACGTGTAGCGCCACCGCGTTTGGAGATAGAACTGGGAGCAGTGTTAGCCTAGCGCAATGCTACGGAAGAGGGGGGCGTGGAATTAATACAAATGTATTTATGTGTGCGTGTGTGTCTTGCAGACCATCAGTGAAGTTGTGTGCTAGACTAGGCTCCAGGATACGCCTCCTGGGCTCCTGTCAGCTGGGAGCTCTGCAATGTGTGGGGCGGAGCTTCACTCTGGCCAAGGACACTGACTGTGATTGGCCAAAAGAAACGTTCACTTCCTGCCAAAACTGCAACCCGGGGGAAAAGTGTAACGGTTAGTTACCTTATTTGCAATGTCATAGCTAGTGCAACCCATGCACAATGCGTACACACAATTAATAATAATTATATTACATCACTTACTTCACAATATGCAATTAGATATTTTATTAAAATGGCTGCTTAAAAGCAGGACACTAGGGGGGCACTCATACTACGTATGTGTAGAATAGTTCAATCAGCTACGTTTTGACTGTGTTTAATCGCAGAATCAGCGACAGACTGCGTATGCCGGGAACCCGCGGAATGCCCAGAGGATTCCACCCAAATGTGTGTCACCCCGGCAGATGGGAGCGTCGCCGTGACGATGACAGAGTGTGAGCTGGGGGCAAGGAGGTGTGCTGGGGAGCAGGTCACAGTGGTCGGCCTGGAGGCCTGCCAGACATAAGGATTTTCTTCTGACTTTTGTTCTATTTACACCTGTACTGAGACAGGATACTGAGGCACGGTAAAAAGCCTCAGTATCAGTGTTGATTTCGTTGACTAAAACTATGACAGAAAATGTTCGTCGACTACCTTTAGAGGGCCGCTAGACCCTCCAATGCATGGCTTTTGAAATTTACGTCATATGGATATGGCAGCCAAGTTTATGGACTTTGTGAAACAAACATTGATGACGTGAGACGTCATGTGGCCAATATAAATACAGTGGGCGCCCCTCACTTCACTCAAGTGTGATTATGTTAGGGAGGGACTAACATGGAGAAGAGATCCAGTAGAACAGACAAAACTAGATAAAGTGCCAATCGGCACAGGTCTCCACCAGGGCAGGTCAGGTTGTGGCCTCATGGTGGCGCTATAACAGGCTGTTGAGGAAGATTTGGGCCGGAGGTTGGTGTTGGAGGGATGCAGGTACAATGTTTTTGTTTTGCACAAAGCGGCCTCCTGGTGGCGCTATAACAGGCCGTTCTGGAAAGTTTGGGGCAGAGGTTCATCGTTGGCATCCAGGGAGTGTGTGTGCAAAATTTGGCATCGACCGGTTGTGTGTGTGTGTGTGTGTGTGTGTGTGTGTGTGTGTGTGTGTGTGTGTGTGTGTGCGAGTGCATGACGCGACTTGGCTTGTTGTAGCGCCACCTTCAGGCTGTTGAAAACTGTCAAGTGGCATTTGTTCCTCAGCCTAGTAGGAATATGCGTGCACAGTTTCATCGCAATCGGACGCTGCGTTGAGGAGTTGTGGCGATTTGTACAAAGCGGGCTACTCCTGAAAAGTGTAGGAGCCAATCGTGGCCAATCAGGATGGAATATGAGAAATAAAAAAAACCTGTCTTGATCACATGACTATGGAGATCATGTGTACCGATTTGCGTGAAATTTGGATAAAATCTGAAGGAGTAATAATAGAAAATGTGTTTTACATATGTCGGCCTCCTGGTGGCGCTATAAAGAGCAGATGTGAAAAATTCCAGGCAAAGGTTTTTCCTTGGCCTCTAGGGAGTTGGCATACAAAGTTATCCACAGATCCGTGCAGTTAGAGGTAAAAACACTTTTGGGCCAGTTATAGCGCCACCTTGAGGCTGAGTTGAAATTGTTCATGTGTCATTTCGTCCTCGGCCTAGTGGGAATGTGCGTGCACAATTTCACGGAAATCACGCGATGTGTTCATGATTTGCAGCATTTTGTTTGAAACTGAGCACTCCTGTGAACTTTGGAAGCCAATCTTAACCAATCAGGATGGAGTCTGAGAAATGTGAAAGAGCCGTTTCGTTGAATGGCTCTAGAGAGACTGTGTAGCAATTTGTGCGATTTTTGGACAAAATCTGTAGGTGTACTGTGCAAAAACTTGTTTTGCACAAAGCGGCCTCCTGGTGGCGCTATAACAGGCCGTTCTGGAAAGTTTGGGGCAGAGGTTCATCGTTGGCATCCAGGGAGTGTGTGTGCAAAATTTGGCATCGAGCGGGTTAACGGTGGCCGAGATTAGCTGCTCACGGACACACGGACGGACGGACGGACGGACGGACACACAAACGGACGGACACGCGGACGGACGGAGTGCAAAACATACTCTCCCCACATGCCTTCGGCCTGGTGGAGACAAAAACAAGTCATTTTATGTTTGGTTGAAGGTGATGTGCTCTGAAAATAGCAGATCTACACATACACAGTACAAGAGTGTATGCAATATACTCAGAGTCCTCTGAGTTAACTCAATCGGCGCTACAGCGCCATCTGGTGGTTGGCTCAGAGCGCTGTCCATGTATTTAATAGGGCGAGACTCTTGGATTGAAAGCCAATTTGGCCAGAAACTACGAGTTAGGAAGTAAAAATCCACCATGTAACGGCTGCTGCAAATGTCATTTAATTCACCCAAAACATACTTTCTGTAAGCTAGGACCATATAGTTTAGAGAAATGAGCCACAGATCTATAGCTTGTTTTGAGCCAAAAAGAAGAATCCGAGATATTTCCATTCTAAAATATGCGTCCTCATAGACAGCATAAGCCAGCAAAAAAAATATTTCTGTTTTTCTTTTACCGCACCGGAAACGGAGTGTTAACTTATGAGCCGTACAGGACACAGTAATCAATTGATATTAAAATAGGCGCCGAAAGGCAATCTCGTTCCCAGGAAATTAATCTCAATGCATTTTCCTCAGACTTTTCAGAAAGTATTTATTTAAAGACCTTTTAAGTGTCGTACGAAGCTTTATATTTGTTTGCTTGCCATTGAGACCAAGTTCAACAGGTTTTATAACTTTATTAACCAGTTGACTTTTATTGCTTTAAATGCTAAAGCATTGGTGTAGGTTTAGGCTAACATGCATGTATAATTTACCATTCAATCATTTCAATCTATCTAGCCCAAATAAATTGGTGAAATCAACAAACTGTCCTTGTTCTTTTTTGACAAGTTGGTGAGTGATACATGTACAATATTAGTAGTGTGTACATGTATAAGTACATTGTACACATGTTTTCAGCGTTTAGCACCACAGAAGGCTTTAATTCTGCAAAGGCACATGCAGTGCACCATACTCTTCCCTTGCAAAGGATTGAGGGCTTACAGTATGCGGTTAACACTCACCAGAGCAGGTTTCCCATTCGTAACAGTGGTCCATTCCACAGGGCACGTCCGTTGAGCTGATGGTGGACATCTCGGCTCTGAACCGGGCCCAGTCCAGTTTGCCGTCATCACACTCGCCCTCGTTGACAAAGAAAAGGGGATCGCCGTGGCATCGGCCGGCGTGGAACAAACAGATGGACATGTGTACTGTGACGTTCACATCCCCATTTAGCACACAGATGACTTCCTTAAACGAGCTGAAATCATATAATAGGGAAGTGTCAGAGGTGGAAAAGGTACTCTGATTATTTACTTTAAAAGGTACAGTATGGTAAGTGATTTTCTTTTGTTTAAAATGAAATAAGTGCAAGGGTCCATCCATTTGATTCCTAACTACATTATTTAGCTAGGGACGAGTAACACAGTGACTCTCAGTCTCTCAAAGTACATTAGGCCAAATTAATTATTACCGGTATCTATGTATCCTATGAATTAAAAAATATGGGACCCACTGTAAAATCCTCTGTGTTCTGACTTCTGAGAGTATACAAAATGGAACTATATTATTTGGTTCCATTCCATTTGATTGATTGATTGGTTGATTAGATACTTTAACAGTTTGCAAAAAAGGCACAGGGAACTAAGTACAGTTCAATACAAGGTCTGTTTCCATTGGGGTCATTTGTAGCCTTTAATGACTACTACTATGTAGAAACATCATATAGATCATTAAGTAACAGACCCGTCACCCGGCCATAAGAGTCCATTTGGGCCACTGGTCTGGTGGTCCCCCAGACCCTAACATTGAGAACCAGTGGAATAACATATCCTAAAGCCACATATTTGTGGCAACAATAACTTAAAAGTAAACTATAAATGATGCATGGTCGAGGGATCCTGTATAATGGGCTATATTTAAAAGCAAAAGCCCGATGTACCGTAAAATACGGTAGGTCTACTTCTTAGACGGTGTCCCGCAAAAAATTGCAGATCTACAAGCTCACCGCGACGGCAGTGAGCTTGTAGATCTGCTATTTTCGGTGAGCACTAGCCCTATACGTTACGGTGGAATAAGACCCGTGCAGAGGGTAAAAGATCACAACAGATTGGTACAATAAGAACGAGGGCGACACGTCTTCTTCGTGCACACAAGTCAATTACCGGGGTGTTTAAAAGTAATCCTCCCAAAACCACCGGGAATCTAGAGAGAAAGGCTTTTAAAAAAACAAAACATCAAGTTGTGATCTTAAGAGTATATATGAATATATATTATCATACAATATATATTCATATATACTCTAAGCCAGGGATATTCAATTGGCGGCCCGCATCGCCCCCTTGTGGCCCCTGGAAGAATTTTGAAGAAAAAAAAAGATTATTATTATTTATTATTTTTTGTGAGAATAATAAGAGGGCTAATAAAAGTTACAGGTATGGTGTGTGCGATATTAATTGTGAGATTACCATAATGACGGTAATCATTAAAGGACCACTTTTCAACATATCTTCATATAATAGGTCCTCACTAATAATCATGATAAAATGACATGTTTTTTTCTACTCGGTCTGTGTCACATAGGAGGGCTGTGGGCAGTTCAGAAACCCACCCAACAGTGACATCAATGGAGAATCCAAGCTAATAGAAACTGCAGGCTTTCTAGTCCTGAAAAGTTGCAATGCGAAAATGGAAGCAATCATTCTCACAATAATAAACCCTGTTAGGGTCCATTTGGTTCCATTTGTACACTCTCAGAGTTACAGACCCATAAGGATCCATTTGGTTCCAAACCATTTCCCTGGGGACCCCCTGGAACTGCCTCAAGGACCCTGGGGGTCCCCGGACGCCGAAGACCACTTTGGGAATCACTGCTCTATGTAATCTGATCTTTATAGTCTGATAAACTATTCTCACGTAAATAAATCTCGTTTAAAAAACAATCTGCCTAACGATGATGTCACTGGTGGTCGTGGACGGGTTTCTGAACTGCCCACAGCAGAGTGAGTGTGTGTGTGTGTTTGTGTGTGTGTCCGTCCAGCTGATGGTCGTTAATGTCAAAGCAATGCTGTTTATGCACTGTCAAATAGGTCTAGGCCTACATCTACTCTAAGGTGGCATATACCTGTATAGACATTATCCTGCTCATTACTGTGCGGAAATATACATAAATCTTCTTGTTTGAGCACAAAAAGCATTTTTAGAAGCCACATATTTCCACGCTTCGCGCACACACATGTGCGGCCCCCCACACACAATCATTCTACAGTTGTGGCCCCCGGCCTAATCTAATTAAATACCCCTGCTCTAAGCCTTAGAGTCACTCTAAGGTTGTGATCATGTCCACTTCCACACTTCAGTATGCAGTCTTTTTAATAGTCTTAGCACCAATTCTTAATGATTTAATTGAAATCGTTTTCATCTTGCTTACATCTAGCCCAGCCCTGGATCAAGACGGTGCATAGGCCTTCAGACAGTTTTATCAAGGCTAGTTACACCCACAAGTTATGGAAAGGCTCCATTTGCAACCCCTGCAAGAGTCCCTGAACGGCTGAACCCCACTTTGAAAACATTGGATTAGGCTGACCAACTCCATAAATGAATATAGGCTTGCCAACAGCAGGTGGCAGCACGCTCGCACAGACTAACACCGGCGCTGACCATGGTGCTGATCCAAACCTCAGCATGGTAATGTATTGTACAGTATGATCTATAAACTATTGATAATTATATATAGATTCTGTTTCACATGGATAAGATAACAGACTAAACAGACTAAACCACACAACTAAACCAACTGTCCACATAACCAAGTCTTTGTAACCTATATTATGCTGTATATTGATAGCCTAAATGTAAGAGTTGACACGAAACATATTGCTTAAAACTATATCGCCCTGTATAGCCTAGAATACAAATTGTGGATATCGGATAATCTTCACTGTATTTGCCATTCAGTAGCCTATATGTGCAGTGAATTGCCCTTGGCTTGCACTGTTGTAGGCCTATACATATAAAAAGACTGCGTTGCAGGCAGTCAGTCAGTCAGTCAGGCAGGTGACGTATAGCCTATGCACCAAGTGGTATAAATACACACGATCATCACACAAAATAAGCTAATTGTGCACCTCCTTAAAATGAAATTGATTATTTTGGAAAAGAAAGTGCTTGATTGATTGGAACAAAGGGCTGTTATCCATCATCGCCAATATAGATGTCTGTCTATAGATACAGATTATTGGATTGAAAATCCACGCCACTCATCCTGCTTTTTCTGAAGTGCACCTTCAAATGTGGTTCATGGTGTTTATTAAGAGTCAACTTAGGCCATTAAAATCCATCAAATAAAATAAGTGTAACCCCTTAGTTATTATCAGGGTATAGGACTAGTTACTAGGTTCGGAAGAGCAGTAAGCAAGGAGAATACTTTAGACCACAGACAATGGATAAGGTATAGTAATAGCCTGATGGCTTGTATTGACAACAAAATAAAAATAGAATGGCAGATACACAACAATGATAATTGATACAAAACAAAAAAAAAACAACAACTGTAGGCCTACTTACTTAGACAGTTGTGAGAGACCAGATAGTACCTCCTATTAACCCTATGATCCCACAGGAAACCAGGTAAATACTTTTTATTCTATTTTAGTCTTTATTTTAGTCCTATTTATTCACTATCTATTTTATTTCCCTTTTTAGGCTTTAGATCTATTTAAGGTAAGTAACTAAGTTAAGTTGTTTAAGGTATTATTCCTCTTTTAGGTTCACGGTAAGTATTAGTTTTTAACCAATTAAATGTATTTTTATTAAATCAAAATACTTTGTTATTTATCAAATTACCTTCTTGTTTCACCTTTAAAGTATTCAAAGTAAAAGCATAATCAATTTCACTTAATCACTCGCACATGTACAAAATCAAATAATCACATTCACATTCCAATTCACATAAACATAATGTTCCATAAATCTCCTTTAAGGTACGTATTATAGTCCAATGAACTTCCCACTGTGTGGGGCAGTGATAATGAGTAGAAATGTGTGTAACTGAAGAGTTCACTGAGAGTCCGTCTGAGTGTAAGTATGTTCAGTGTATTGTGACTGTAAAGTTCACTGTAGGCCTATGTCCATCCAGGTATGGTAGGTGTGTGCAATGTGTAGGCCTATGCAGTGGAGGTGCACTACAATGGCTAGCACACTGAGAGTCTCACTGTGTGCTGCAGTGGTAATAGTGTTGAGTTCTACCACGCCACACTACCAAAGGCTCAATCTCTTATCTGTTTAAGGGGACAGCTGTGTTGAGGATCTTGATCCGGGGAATCTTGGGTAGCTCGCCAGAGTCATTATAATCACAAATTAGGATCACAGTTTAGAAAACAAAAATAAAACATCGTCTTCATCTTAGTTCAACTACTAACAGTACATTAACAATTATTCAAAACTGTTACCAGTTACTGTTACCAAGTTAGACAGAGTGTAACCGCAACCGCAAGCACGGGAGCAGTGCATGTTCGGACCAGGTTCGGACTAACGGGACTTCGGATCTATGGGCAGTTCCCCTGCTGCATGCAGTCACAAACGCAGTACAGCTCAACTCACCAAGTCAGTGATCACAAAGTTCACACAATTAACAGGTTCCAGGATCAAACTTCTCAAAAGGATCAGCACTCTTCTCTCAAAAAGAGACTGGATCAATCAAAACTATCTTTAAATGAAAACAATCTGTTCACATTCATCAAATCTTGTCTTTCCTCTGTTTGTCAAACTGTCTGCTCAACAGGCTTCTCTCTCCTGTTCTCTCCAGAACATTCTGTGCTCTGCAGCATGTAATTAGCTGAGCCGCATCACCTGGGCTGGTGATTATCCAAAGAGCAGTCTATTAATTGAGAGACCTCATTGGTCAATTGGTTCATTGGCTTGTTCAGAGCATTGCACAGCTCTCTCAAAGACATATAAGTAGATGAATGTGAATACAGAATAAATATAAACCCAAACCCCGGCCTACATTGTACTCTGTATAGTAAAATCGTTTCAGACAAATCCTATTTAGTTTTCATTATTTAAAGCTCTTCAGTAGAAGTTTGGTTACCTGGTTTATATCCTAAGTCCATTTATAAGTCCATTTGCAATACTTATTTTATTGACTTGGCTATTTTCACCTGGGTTACACCAGTGACACAATAAGTTTGTTCCATCCCTATACCATGTGTTCAGTGTTTTTCTTTCGGTTGTTGTAGCAATGCCCCCCCCCCCCCCCCCCCCTTAATTATTTACATTATATATTGATTTGAATTGATGATACAGCATATAAGACAGGCCAAGCAGCAGCATAATTAACAAAATACAATAACAAACCTGAATTATCTGCCTTGTAAACATGAAGGAGACTAAACTATAAATCACATTTCAAAAGAGATTTCAGATTTGTACAACAGAAGCAGATAAGTGAGGGGCGCTAATATATGAAAGTCTAACTCATGTTGATATGGTGATGTAATGGTGATATAAAACAAACAGTGCCAACACAAACATTAAATTATCTTTATTGTTAATGGCATTTAATGTTTGTTTGGACAATATTTTCCCTTCTTTGTCAATGGCGTTTTTAAAACAAACATTGAACTTAAAACAAACATTAAACCTGTATATAGGAGGGGCCCTCAAAAACATGTCGTTTTTCACGATTTCGGAAGATTTGAAAAAAAAGGTGAAAATCGCAGAAAAGCGAAAGGCTATAGATGATATTGTAGCAGTGGCTCACAGGCTGGGGCTGTGAGCCACTGCTACAATAGCCTTCAGGTAGCTCTCCATGTTCAAATCCCTGTTCGCCTATAATTTAATGCTGGAGTGTTTCAACTTTACTAACTGAAGGCCAACACACACAATTACCAGGAGACTTTGGCTTAGGGTGTCTGACTGATGGCGCAGTGGTCTAATGATGAGTCTTTCAGTAGGGGAGACGGGGGTAATGTGAGACACTTTTTACATTTGCTCCCCTGTAGGCGAGCTAAAATGATATATCAGTCAAATTTACATATTTCCCATTCATTTGGGATGTTTCCTAAAAATGGAAATGATTAGAATGAATCCAAGACAAAGGGCAGTGAACATATGATTGTTTTAAAAAAAGTGGTCAGGTGTCTCACTTTACCCCAGGGCTGGGGTAAAGTGAGACAGACCATCAAAATCAATGGGGTAAAGTGAACCACTTATTCTTTTCACTTTAAAACTACCATAAAAACACTTGTTTTAACAGTTAGAACACTGACAGCTAGCTTGACAACCACACATTCCAAAACTAATGTCAGACTAGTAACAGAATCATGGGAATTGGTCATTAACCACATTTTCTTTGTAAACACTTGAAAGTAAGTCTGAACAGAATCAAAGACAACATTCTGTAATTCAAAATGTTTTAATTAACATTCAAATGATTAGAACACAACACACACGCACACAATTCACATCTCTACAAAAAGCAACACTTGCTAAAAGAGATAAACGTTTCTCTCGGTCGAAGTTTCCCCCCATTTAACCCATTAAGACCGGGAATGTATCTGTGTCACTTTAGCATAGTAGACAGCAATTGGGTTCGGAACACTTGACCCTTAGAGCAGGCTAGTAGGGGCTCAGCACCATCAGAACCAGCTAGAACAGCTACAGCTACAACTAGGTCTACTCTACATTCCAGCCAAGGTTACAGTTTGTAAATACATCAACGATGTGATTATAATCCATTTCTAATGGATGAAGCCTTGGCCTGGAAGAGAGGTTATCAGGTGGTCTCCAAACGTCTTAGAGTGTTTCAACCCTCAACAACTACACTCTCCAGTTGGCGGGTCAGCAGTGATTTGGCCAAGTCACTGCCCCTCTCCTCCAGGCCCCCAGCTATAGACAAATCTGTGGAGGGGCGCCCCGGGCACAGCCATCACCGAGGTGAAACCAGCTATAGCATTGGCCACACCCGGCCAACAGGGAACGCAGTGACCTGCTGGCCAGGTGCAGCAAACCAGTGCTGACCACACCCCAGCGACCAGCTCGCCCAGGGAACCCCCCGAAGATCCGCCCACTGTCCTTTCTGTCATGCCTGAACCAACAGGAGGCTCCCTCGGCCTTGTGTGTTCTTGGGGGACTGCAGGCACTGAGGTCTCTAGGACTATGGTTTGCCTCATGCCTAGGGTTCTCCTACATCTCACCAGACTGTTCGTCTGTGCGGTGTGCATGTGTCCATCCTTGTCCAGTGTCCACACTTAGCCTTACTCTGGTGTATTTGAGTCAAAGAAGCCTTCTCTGAGTCGGTGTCACTTGTTGTTGTCGTTGAATCTGTCCTATCGAGTCTCCCTTCCTCCCCTCCTCTCGGGAGACTCTGGGGGTATTGCTTATTTGTACGTTCTGTAGCTTGCTTGGTGCCCTCTTGCGAGTGCTGCGACGGGGGTTGCTGGCCCCTGTTACCCCGCCAGTCTTTCCTGGAGGTCAGCTGTCTCTCCAGCGTCACTGACCTTCCTCGGTTGCCATCCAGACTTTCCTGGAAGTCACTGGTTTCTAAAGGTGAGGATTTGCTCTCTCTGTGTGGTTCCTCCACGCTGTTTAGGTTGTGGCAGCTTCTTCGCCACATCACATTTCAGAACATGTGCCACATCGTTTTCCTTTATAGCAAATGTGGGTCTCTCCCATGCTTTCGTGTTTCCCAGGATTCTTCTGATAATTTGTGCAATTGTGCATATATTTCTGGTGAATTATCTTCTTTTCTGCCTTGCTCTCAGCGGCTGCCTTCTCCATCTCTACAAAGGCGGTTCCACCCCAGGTTGTCTTTCTGGTGTATCTTGGCATTTTCTACAATGTTTATGACATAGAAAATAAAACATATGCAATGTAATATTAGATTAAAATATGTTTAAAACTGAACTTAACTTGTGCCTCATGGTGGGGTAATGTGAGACAGTGTCTCGCTTTACCCCAGAGCATTTGTCTCACTTTACCCCACACCCACATTTTGGTAAACAGGACCTCTTTTAGCAATTCAGGCTAATCTTTAGCTAGCAGCAATCTCATGGATGTATATGATGGTAGTTCATCAACGTGTATGATTTAAGTTTTTCTACCTGAATTAATTTGCTTTGACACAACAGCTGATTATGTTGACGACAAGAAAATTAACTTTTACATGCAAAAAACATATTTTTGTGAAAAGAACATGCTTACCACAGCACAATAAGGTCCTCTCCTCCATGGCAGGTAGGAAATGGGAGGGGCTTCAACATATAATGGTCACATGACACAAATGTCTTGTGGTCATGTGATACAGGGGGTGTCTCACATTACCCAGTGTCTCACATTACCCCCGTCTCCCCTACAGACTTTCTGTGTTCAAGTCTCATTCAATGCTGCAGTAATTTGAACTTTTCAAGGCTCGAATAAATAAATAAACTCAAAAGCACCAGGAGACATCTGCTGAATGCCCAAAGGTGTCGTGGCTCAATGGTGTGGTGCGCTTGATTGGTTGCCTCTGCTACAGACAGTTAGTGGTTTAAATGAAATCACGAGTGCTTTCCCGGTTTAATCTAGTTCTGCTGAGTCCCATATGAAAACACAGTGACCGGATGAACGTTTTGTGAAGTTTTATTAAGAAAACAAACCATTGTACATGATAAAAACCAAGCACTACTGATGGAATAAATAAGTCAAACCAAACCATAAATCTGTACAAGATCAATCTAAAGTGAAACGACATACATGGTCCCAAGGGAAAAACAAAACAAAAAACATCATACACATATTCATATCTCACAGATGGTTTTACACACAATTATGAGCAAACTATAAGCAATCGGTTCGATCAGGTGAGACTCACAACACAAGTGAGATTTCTTTTAAACTGAGCGTACATAATAATGCTGTTTGTAACGGTTAATGTCAATACATAGCATTTTAAGTACCAGCACTGCTGGACTGGGAATGAGGTATATGCTAATCCATCCTCTAAACTGAGACAATTCTTTTACTTATTTCATTTTCTCTCCATCCATGATGACTGCTTAAACAAACAAAAAAAGAAAAGAAAACCCTTTGATCAAGTAATTCCGTGTAAAAAAAAAAAAAAAAAAAAACTCCCATATAGCTCCCACTGTATGAAGTCATTGTTGGTTCACAGGAATTTAATTGATTTCATGCCTTATTTTTGCAACTATACATATTACAAGGTTTGAGGTTTTACACTGGATGTCATAGCTCTGAATTCTTCCTCTTAAATTCAAGTAAAAATCGCATATTGACTCAATGAAAAGGCTTTACAAAAAAAAGAGCTAGATGCCACATGTATGGATTCAGCCGATAAACAGCACCTTGAAGGAGGATTCTAACCGATGCTCATGGTAAAAAAAAACTGGACCCTCTACAGTGAGCTACAGGAAATGTATGCGTCGTTCAAACAGGGATGTAGTGATGCACAGAACATTTTCCAGAAATGGACCAAACAGGACACTAGTACCTGCACTAGTCTATCTCAACTTTAGACCTGAACACACAAACCTATACAAAGAATCAAAGTGTCAACTAAAGCGGAAAAAAGATCAGTAACCAAGGTATAGAGTAAACTGCTGAAATTCTTAATTTGACTTCTTGTTGATACTTGGTTGCACAAAGTGTCTGGTGGCAACAACAAAAAAATGGCAGATCGACAAGCTCACAACACGCCGTGGTCTTGTAGATTATCTACTTCCGGTGTGCAACTACATCTAAAATCAGGCTTAAAAAAATCGTACGTTTAATTTGTCGGAGAAAAAAGGTTACATGTGTGGCTAGTGTTTGAACTCAAGTCTCTAATTGTTACAGCCAATATTAAACTGATACGGTCATAGATGGAAATAAATATCGAGTAACTTCAATTAGTGACACTTGTAAGGCAAACAAGACATGGCACCAAACAAGATGTCTATTAGGAACTATTTGACCTAAGCAAAAGTATGTTTAATCATTGGAACACAAGGCACGCCTTGCTAGTTTTCACCAATTATGGAACAGTTGGAACTTAACCAATGCCATTGTCTTCTTTCTCTACCTATGTGAGAACAAACTCATCAAAAACAACCGATGAAGAACTTTAAAATGGATAGAGAAACAAAAACAAAAAAGACACATTCACTACAGCAGCAAATCTATCTGTGATCGATTGTGATTATACCATAACAGTGCATTGACCCTCCTGAGAAATAAACCCTAAACATTTCCTAAATTAAATGTATTAACATTAGTCTAACAGGAGGCGAATTGAGAAGTGATGAAGTGATGTTGTCTATGACAGTGGTTCCCAAACGTTTTAGCCTGTGACCAAAAGAGAGATTACCAGATGTTTGCCTGGGACCCAAACTAGTGGAAAATAGCTGATCTACAAGCTCACAACATGTCGCTTTGCACCGTGTTGTGAGCTTGTAGATATATTTTCACTGCTTCTTAAACATTTGTTTTCTAATTTAAGGAATTTCTTAGATTTCTTTATGAAATTACTGAAAAGAATCATTGAATCCGTTTTTAATTCATGGAAATGTTTTGAAATAAATAAAAACTGTAGAAAAAAAAAGAAAGGGACCTATAAAAATGATCCACAAATGGGTCCCGACCCAATGTTTGGGAACCACTGTCTATGACGGGTCGAGGCTTCCTATATTGTACAGTGATTCTCAAACTTTTTTATTTTTTTATTCCAAGGAGCCCCCCCCCCCCCCCTCTCTAACTCTGTGAGTGTACAAAACGGGTTCCGTTTGTATGCTCTCGGAGTTAACGACACAAGTGCCAGGGGTCGATTTGGAACCCCATCAAGGAACCCTGAGGGTCCCAGGAGCCCCCCCCCCTCTTTGAGAACCACCGGTAAAAGTCACTGATCTAGGACCAAGTTAGCCTCTTTTGTATCCTGAGCTTAGGATAAAAAAAATGGAAAAAATCCAAACGGGTTCTCAGACCAGAGTCTAGGATCAAACCTTACCCTTTTTTAAACACACCGACGTGGACATCAGCGCAAAAAAAATAAAACCCAGTGTTAATTCTTTTTCTTTTTCTTTCTTTCTTTTTTTTGTCACAGATGCAGGTCAGTGTATCTCGTCTGGGCTGTGGAACTGGGCTGGGTTTAGCAGCACTTATACTAACTCCTGGTCCTGGAGGCTGGATTTTGCAGCCGGGGTTTCAGAGCTTCTCTTGGCATTTTGTGAAGAGTGTTGGGAGCATAGACATAGAAAGGTAGACAAGACACCTCATTCGCCGCTGCAGTTCATTGGAGTGACATGTAGGCTAGCTTATGGAGGAGGCCGTCCATATTGAGCTAAAGACATGGCGGAGGCACAGCACGCTGCCACTCAAAAGTGACTATAGTGGTCAGCGTGTATTTCTGGGACTTGGAAGTGATGTCACTGAGGAGGACGTGATGTCACTGAGAAGGAAGTGATGAGTCTGACAAGTCCTGGAAAAGACATGCTGTGATTGGCCAGTAGTCAAAATAGATGCCTCATTGGCCACTGCAGTTCATTAAATGGAGCGATGCGTCTCCAGCGAAGGCGGAAGTCAAGCGGAAGTGCTGAAGGCCCTCTCCGTCGCTGTCACACAAGTGACTACTTGGCCAATAACTTATTTGTCTTTTTCGGGACTTATAAATTCAATCCAAGGGAGCTTTATTGGCATGAGAAAACAAATGTGCCTCTGATTGGCCTACCGAATGTCCCCTTCTGTGGCGCACACGGAACCTTGGCAGGCTTCCACTCGTGCTTCCGCTATGCTTCACAAGGAATCTTGGGAAAGCTTGCCTACTCTCGAGAAGCACACGCCCCAGAGCCGAAGTAGGCGTCCGTCTACCTTTTTATGTTGGCAGCGTGCCGTGCCTCCGCCATGTCTTAGCTCAATATGGCGGCCACCATATGATAGTTACAACAGGCCCCAGATCCGGAGGAAGCGTCTACCATTTTATGTCTATGTTTGGGAGAGCTGTGTGAGGGAGTGCCGAGGAGATGGAGGAGGTAATATCCATTCTCCCTCTGTGGGCCGAGGAGGAGTGTTGGGGAACAGGGTTGGGTAAAGGCCTGTTCATATTCCAGTTTAAGGTGATGACGTGACCACCTTTTCGGTGGTCACCTCATCACCTAAAACTGGAGTATGAATATAGGCCTTAAATTGGGGAGGGTTCGTTCAGAGGTTAGAGAGGAAGGGGAATAGAGACGTCCGTTCTCCCGTCGGTATTAACCACTTGAACCCTACATATACTTAGTTGACCGGGGTTCCATAGGGCTCTATACTAGGTCCGCTAGTATTTCCCTCTATGCCAAATCTTTCTCGTCACAAAATATAGACCCATGTGTAGGGTTGTCACAATTATTAATCGTCTAATCACATTTATTTTAGATAATGGCAATGATTTGTCATAATTGCCATAATCATGCCCATGTTGAAAAATGTTTGTAATTTCTTTTTTTTTAAGTTAAAAAAAAAATAGAAATAGCAGATCTACTAGTTTAAAGGGTAAGACCACTTTTTTTAAGGTTTGGGTTGTGTAGTTACTTTGCCATGATGCAACTCCAAATGTGGACAAGAAATAAAAAATAACTGCTCCAGTGATTAGAAATTGATAATTCAAAATTTGCTCCTCATTGACTTACATTGTAGCTAAAACGGCTCTCAAAGTCACTCTTTTAGTACGTAAACAAACACAAACAATGTTGATTCAGACAATATAGAGCATCACCAAAACTCATGCTGTTTTATTTTTTCATAAAAATGTTTTCTTCCTGTTGATTTGTCCATTTTATTGGGAAGAAAACCCGGACTGGATCCGTGGATCTGGATCCAGATCTTCAAATAGTAAAATCAACAGGAAGAAAACATTTTTATGAAAAAATAAAACAGCATGAGTTTTGGTGATGCTCTATATTGTCTGAATCAACTTTGTTTGTGTTTGTTTACATACTAAAAGAGTGACTTTGAGGGCTGTTTTAGATACAATGTAAGTCAATGAGGAGCATATTTTGAATTATCAATTTCTAATCACTGGAGCAGTTATTTTTTATTTCTTGTCCACATTTGGAGTTGCATCATGGCAAAGTAACTACACAACCCAAACCTCAAAAAAAGTGGTCTTACCCTTTAACGTGTCACTTTGTAAACTCATAGATTAGCTATTTCTGCAAAAAGAATTAAAGTATACAATTTATAAAAATGTCAGTAATTTCTTGGTATATTTCAGTTATCCGTCATATCTGCGCTGTGCACCTTTTCATTACGAAGCCTAAAAAAGGCTCTTCATGAGCTTGATGCGCATCGGCTATCTTCGCCAGACGTTTCGCCCCTAAAATATTAGGGACTGTATAGGTTCACATGGTTAACAGTTATCAGACAGTACGGAGCGAGGGAAAGAGAGGAGAGGGAGGAGAGGCGGCACGGTGTCCATCATCCCCAAATGATCTAGGGGTCAACGACGGAGAGAGGTACGGGAGGTCAGAGGAGACAAAATGACCCAAAAGCATGGAGCATTTAATTCTCCTCAAAGTCCTGAGAAGAGGAGTCCAGTTTGCTTTTCTTGCTGGGCGGGGTCTCTTCATCCAGATCCTGACGAAGAAAAAACAAACGCAAAGATCGTGATCATCATATTTGTTAAAATGTAGAAGAAGGAAGAACGCATGCTAACAAATGTTCAAGGCCATTAGTAGTAGATGTAGCATCATCGTAGCTGTTGAGTGCAGTTGTGGAAAAAGTACATATTTTACTTAAGTAAAGTTAAAGTATCAATACAGCAATATTGAACTACAAGTAAAAGTCAGAACAACGCTGTTGTACATGATGAAGTAGGGCATTAATTTACAAAACAAATATGGAGTTACAAGGTTTCTGCCAGACAGCAACGATACAAGATAATAAAAAAGGACTAACTGCCTGCAATTATGCAAATTGCATGAACTCCATCGTGGCAGTATTTGTACAATTATTAATTACTAATTAATCGTCTAATCGCAATTACTTGATAATCTAAATTATTTTGTCATAACCGTTTCCATGTTGAAAAAATGTCATGATTTGTATTTGTATCAATGAGAATAGCCATGTAATGTTCCTACATCATCTTGATTCTGAAGAGGAAGGTGAAGAGACTTTGGACTACCCATAACTATGATACTCCATAAGTCTTGTTCCTAACAAGTACCCACAGATGTCCAGAACCGCTCTGGACAGGGCCCTGCTCTAGTCCTCGTGCAGGTTTTTATTAAGTGTAATTAATAAAGCTTGTGTGTGTGCACGTCAGTGGGTGCTGTGTGATGAAGGGGGAGCTGTGTGACAGCCCTTTCTTCCGTTTCTTTTTCACCTGAACATATTAAAGTGGAAATTCTTGAAAAGTAGTTTCAGGGGTTTTCTGGTGACACACAGGAAGTTCCTTTAAAATAAACACCTCTGCGTCAATGTGTGCGCGTGTGTGTACGTATGAGTGTGCGCGTGTAAGGGGATATCTGTGGTGAGCACTTCTACCATGCCCATTTCCCGGGTGAAGCTGCCTGTCATTATATCTGGGTACCTTGATTTCATTGTCTCCACCAGCCGAAGGCATGGGGAGAGTATGTTTTGCACTCCGTCCGTCCGTCCGTGTGTCCGTGTGTCCGTGTGTCCGTCCGTCCGTGACCAGCTAATCTCAGCCACCGTTAACCCGGTCGATGCCAAACTTTGCACACACACTCCCTGGATGCCAACCATGAACCTCTGCCCCAAACTTTCCAGAACGGCCTGTTATAGCGCCACCAGGAGGCCGCTTTGTGCAAAACAGGTTTTTGCACAGCACACCTACAGATTTTGTCCAAACATCACGCAAATTGGTACACAGTCTCTCTAGAGCCATTCAACCAAACCGGTCTTTCATATTTCTCACACTCCATCCTGATTGGTTAAGATTGGCTTCCAAAGTTCACAGGAGTGCTCAGTTTCAAACAAAATGCTGCAAATCATGAACACATCGCGTGATTTCCGTGAAATTGTGCACCCACATTCCCACTAGGCCGAGGACAAAATGCCACATGAACAATTTCAACTCAGCCTCAAGGTGGCGCTATAACTGGCCGAAAAGTGTTTTACCTCTAACTGCACGGATCTGTGGATAACCTGGTGGAGACCTGTGCCCAGAAGGGCACTTTTTCTAGTTACATTTTGTTTTTAACCCATTTAGGCCTGAGGCCGATTCTAAAAACGCCTCTAAATCGTGACCTAAGTTTTCTGAAAAACTTCAAATATTTATATAGCAGCATCAACATTTTTACATTTTTGAATACTGTACAGAACCCCAAAATGGGTTCCCGGCCTGTGGGGGTAAAACACCAAAAGGGGTTCCCACCCAGAATGGGTTAATTAATATTATTTAAAAGAAATCCAAGTAATTTCATCAATAAAATTTGAAAACACAAGTAGTAGTGAAAATAGCTGACAACATGGCTGCAAACAGACACATTGCGAGCTTGTAGATGTGCCGTTTTCACTAGTTTGGATCCCGGGACAAACTAGATCTACAATGTGTTGACATATGATATTTTCACTATTTTTTTTATGGGTCTCCCATTGACCTAGAGGCAGCCAATCAGGAAAAAGTGTCCACTACAGTTGTCTTTACGGTCATCAGTAGTGGTGGGTGCAAATGTAGTCCAGGCGCTTTTCAAGCAGCAGGCAAAAAGCTAAATAAAATGACATATTATATAAGTAATTTATAGTTGCAGCCCTAATGACCAGTGAATGCTTGTCTCACTGTCTGTCCATCTAGGATAGAAGTTGACATATAATTAGAAGACAGTGCCAGTTTGACTGGTAAATATCGATGGAAGAATCACCTTTGACGTCACGTGCGACGTGCGAGTGACGTGCGAGTGACAGTGTGCATAGACACACAGGTATCTATAATTCCACCGAACGATAGTCAGAGCGTAGTAAGGAAGCGTGTGTGTGTGCGCGTGCGCAGGCATGCATGCGTGTGGCACGGCTCATCAATTCTGTGAATTTCGTTGATTTAAAGGAAATTCTCCACAACCACAGTTTTCACACCTCTCCTTCTCTCACTAGTATAAGTAGTACTGAGACTTTACTAAACTAGTAAACTCAATCAAACTTCCCTTAGGAACAATCAAAGTCACACTACAGACAGACTAACTGGACCTCAAGCAACCACCGGAGCCAAGTGGAGTTCATATTCATTGGACCATACAAAGCATCATATTTGAAAACAAACTAAGTTTTAGGAAGAACTTTATAGAAGAACTGTAGTGTACAGAAGACACTGGACTTGTTTTCTAGGGCATTGCTGGCCAAGTGGAGCTTGTGACGGTACAGAGGAGGGTTCATTGGTATGGCATCGGTTGTAATGCGTGTATTGTGTCTCACAGCGTGTCTGTCGGTTGGCCTGGGCAGTGTGAATGACGTGCAAAGCGGGATGAACAAAGCTCTGAAACATCTCTTTCTGCACTACGTGAGTACTTCTGCCACTACTATTACTGCTAGTACTTGCATGCTTAATGAGTCATCATAAGTCATAGTATAGGGTATGTGAATGCAATTAACAAATCAATATTTTCCCCAGTGACCATTTGCGGGATGAATAATGGATTGAAGTTGGATTTATCTAAATCAATTTCCACTTGAAATAGTCCTTACATATACTGTACTAAAAATGTATGGTACACTACGGCTTACTCATAAATGTAACAAGTGTCTAACAAACAAGTTACATGTTTTTGTTGACTTTGCAGAAAGCTGACAAACGGGGAATTACTGGATTTCCTGTGTTCTCCATTGACTTCCTACTAGACAGCAACATAGAGGTACACCCCCCTCCTCCCCACCACCCCTCCTCCCCACCCCCTCCCAACACAAAATCCATTTACTCTATATCTTTCTCTCTCAGGATAATGAAAAAAAGGTGCTAATGGTGGGACTTTTGGAGGTATACGAGAAGATGATTGGTCAGATGTTGGACCAGAGTCTTGGAGGCCAGAATGAGACCAGGGACTCGCCTGACGGCTCTGTCCAGGAAGGAGAGGCTGAGATCAGGCAGAACCTGCGCTATGTGCTGGGGGAAGTCAGGGGTCTGCTGGAACATAAATACCATGACTCCAGTCTGTTAAAGAAACAGATGCTGGATCTACAGAATATAACGGTAAAATACATGGTAAACACAGACAGACACAGACTACAGCTGTCACATTTATAAAATATTACTTGCCGATTAATTTTCACTAAAATAATTGCGATTAAGGATTTAACAGTGTTTCTGTTGTTGAAAAATTGGAACATTACGAATTAGAAATGGTCATATCTGCCACATGCACATTATAGCCAAATAACATTTAATGGCGACACAATTTGAACTTGCAGATCTGCTATTTTCACACAAAAATCTAAACAAAACATGTGAACATTTTTAATATCTCTCTCACACTCTCCCTCCCTCCCTCCCTCCCTCTCTCTCTCTCTTTCTCTCTCAGACAAACAGTACACTGATCCAGAAGAAGGCTTTAGTGGAGTTTCCCTGGCTGTATCAACAAGCCACCAAGCTGGTTGAGCTAGATTACTGAAACTCTAATTAGATTTATTCACAGATATTTCTTACTTACATTTAGGTATTCGCCATGTAATTATAATATTTCTGTTGGTGTGTGGACTGTGTAAGGCAGGAGTGGGCAACTTTGAATATGGAGAGGGCCACTCCAAACTCACTCCAGAGGGCCACATTGCATAATACTGTTATATCTGCTATTTTTGCTATATTTGAATATTTGAATCTATTTTTTTTCTTTCTGTTTATTTAATTTCAAATGCATTTAGTTATAGGTTACTCATGTTAACTTTATGAACTTAAATGCAAATACATTAGAAAAGTCATTCAGCTACTATTACTGAAGTAATTAAAGCGGTTTAAGTGAAGGTTTGGGCTGCATGTGGCCCTGGGCACCAGTTGCCCATGTATGGTGTATGGTAACGTTTAATTTGTGAAATTATGTTTAATTTGTAATATTTATTAAATATTTCTTAATTCTCACAAAAACCAAAGGTTTTATTTGTGCCAGACAGCAGGCCAGAGTTATTTGGCCTGCTGGCAGCGTGCGTGCACATGACATACTGTATGAAGTTTAATATCTGTGCAGTTTGTGATATTAAGAGTGGAGACACGCACGCACACACACACACACACACACAGTGAAAGCAATAATCAGCAGCCTGGGCAAAGATAATCAATCACTCTGTGCTAGTCGATGATGTGCAGACAGACAGATAGCTTTGTGAAAAACGACGTGCAGATATTATCGGCTCCCTTCGGACTGGAGACTTGCCAACTCATGTGGTCCTACTCTACCACAGTCAAGACCAGGTCCTGTTTTCTGGAGGTGAAACAATGCCCCAGCTCACATAGATCAACATGTGACAGGCAGACAGTCTGACACAGTAGATAATCTCCATTATACCACAGGTAGTTTTGAGGAAGCAATCTGATATGGTTGAAATAGCCCTCTACCTGTGCTTCAAACGAACATCACCGCCTACCTAGTCAAAACATACAAAACAGCTGCACTGGGCAGTCCCCGCAGGCAAGCTAGGGGTTTACAAAGGACAATTTCGTCATTCATTTTTTAATCAAATATCTTAGTTATAATGAAATTGAGTTGATGTGTTTTTCAGGGCAACTTAACACCTCTGCGCTGCCTATGGAACTCGCCTATCGGCTCATTCCTGCAGCAATGCAGGCGTGCCGTTAATGACAGTAACTCACAGCCTTGTGTAATATTGCTTAATTTTACCCTTCAGTCAGGCCCCTTTTCCCACCGGGGTTGAATTTTTCTCCCCGCCAAATATCGAACCAGTTCAGAGTGTTTCCACTGAAAATGAATTGGTTCAGAACCCTAAAAGTTGGTTCGGAACTGGAACCCAAAAATGTCAGTTCCTCGAAAGTACCACGGTTCCAAAAATCTAGAACGAAACGAGTTCTAGAACAACATTCTTTTGGTGGAAAAGGGGCCACGGTTTGACATGCAGTGTTGATTGGGGCGGCGGTGGCTCAGGGGTAGAGTGCCTGGATGGTAACCGTAAGGTTGCCAGTTCGAACCCGGGCTCCCCCAGAGTTACTGTCGAAGTGTCCTTGAGCAAGACACTGAACCCCTAATTGCTCCCGATGTGCTAGTTGGTGCCTTGCATGGTTTCCGCTGCCATCGGTGTATGAATGTGTGTGTGAATGGGTGAATGTAATGCACAATCTCTGTAAAGCGCCTTGGATAAAGGCGCTATATAAATGCACCATTTACCATTTACCATTTTGATTTCATCGACTGAAACCATGATGAAAATTGTCTGTTTTTTTAGACTCAAATGTTATGGAGAGTGTGAGGGACTAGTGCTCTGAAAATAACATCTATTTTCACCATGCCAAATGTAAAATCAGGCATTACGACATCAAGTCCCGACAAAATAAAAATGTTTTGACAAAATCATCTGTACACTTATTTGACTAAAACCGTAAGGTATTTAGTTGACTATAAAGACAAATGAAAGTCAAAACTGATGACCTGTAATGCATGTTTAACCCATTACGACCCGAGACCGATTCTACAAATGACTTCTAAATGATTAGTTCTAAAAATAGCAGATGTACAAGCTTGCAGTGAGCTTGTCCGTCTGCTACTTTTAAATGGTAACAAGAAGACTCACCCCGGTGCGTGCCCGTTTTTCCTCCCGGAATTTTCCCCAGTGAGGGGGATAACTTTGTAATATGCTATTGGCTGTTTGTATTCTTTTTGGAAAAATATAAAAAGATACTCCTGTGGAAAGGCTATATTATATTACTTATATTGACCCTATAAACAATTTTGTATTATTTAGTATATGTAAGGTTTTGCCCCCTCAAATGGTACCTCGTCAGATAATCCCCACATATCCTACAACAACTTCTGTGAACAGACTTCACTGTAGTAGCTTTTCATAAATTATATTTGTACTTAGGCTGTCTGCTGTCATGAAAGTTTATAGTTAGAGAAATTCAAAATCCAGCCGTCTGCTGTCCAGCCTCTCCCACCCCTCACTGGGGAAAATTCTGGGAGGAAAACAGAAACGGGGTGAGTCTTCTTGTATTCTTTTAAATAGCCAACGCAAAAACCTAAAATGCAACAGATTCTTTCCCGGTTTTAATCCCGGGGATAAGAGGGCCAAAGCCATGCAGGGACCTTAATGTCACATAATGTTCTCTATATGCCGCTCCTTGAGCCCACTTTATACTTATACAGCAACAATATCTACATATTAGGTGTATACTTTGTTAATCCAAATCTACAGTGTAGTGTGTTTATTACAGATACATGGTATATTTTAACAGGCTTTTAGCACCCTCACCTGGCCAACATTGTAAATGTTTCTTGGGAAGCTAGTGCATGAAATGTGGTAACTCTAGACTGCAAAAACTGAACTTGCAGAGGGCTGTGCAGATATTAAAAACAGCGCAATCAAATACGAATAATGCCTCAGCGATAAATACTAAGGCATTAAAGAGTAATTCCACAATAGTAACAACAAAAAATGGACTTCCACTACGCTGAATTGACAGTAGACTTTTTACTGCTACATCTGAGTCTTTCGAGAGGAGAGCACACCACTTTCCGAGAGGGGGGCATTCAATTGCCTGGCCTTAGTCAGTCATACATTGGACACACCTATTGAATGTTCATATTGTGAACATTCACTCACAGCTGCTGGTGTGAATTCAACTTAAGTAGTTAGCCACTTGAACCCCAACACACATTCTGGCCCTTGGGGGAACAATGACAGATCTACAAGCTGTAGATCTTCTATTTTTGGCGAAGACATTTGGTGTAGCAGTAAAAAAAAAAAAAAGAGCGTCCAAGTACAGTTGTAACTCAGGTCCGTTTGACTAAGGATAGAGGGGTTTTTAAGTGGTTAAGAGACATGCAAGGTTAATTGAGTGTTAGGCCTCTTTTCCACTATGGGGTGGAACAAGAACTAGAACTTTCCAGATCCCAGAAGTTCCAGAACCACGTTCTGCTTCCGTTTCCATATAACCAGAACCCAGAACTTTCAAGAACCTGTTAAGTCTGCTGCCCCCCTATTCCCCCACTGCTGAGTAGCTCGGCCGGCAGGGACCCCCCTTGACACGTCCGGGAGGGTCCCGCAATACAGAGATATTTATGTTTAAATAATATACCTGAGTGGCTTTGCTCTCTGAAGGAGAGTCCTTCTCCCCTGAGGACAAGCTGTCTCTCTTGGCACACGGTGCTCTGTCTGAGGTCTCTGAGGCTGCTGGGAGGCTCTTGCCTGAGGAAGACAACATATGGCACGTACACACACACCCACATGAATAACTGCAACACACGCACACTTATTTGTCAATTATTTTAGAGGACTACATCCAGCTAAATTAATGTAACCTGTAGAAGCAGACCATTTTAAAGGGTGTTTTTTATCACTTACATTTTTTTATTTCAACTTATCAGTTAAAAAGAAAAAAGGTCAACACATCGATAAATGCTCCTCAAATGTCAACACAAAAATACTGAGTCGTTCACATCCCTAACCTCTTCCTGGTTTTAGTTTTATACCGTTTCAACAATAGCTAAAAAGCTTTCCTTTTCTCTTTCTTTGTTTTGGGGGGGGGATTATCTTCAAAATATCAATAACAAGAGATTTTTTGTGAATCGTGTGTGCGTCCGTGCATGAGTCTGTGTTTGTGTGAGAGAGTGTGTCTGACCCCGCTTGCTGTCAGGACTCTGGTCGTTCTTGGCTTCAGTGTTGTCACGGTGAGAGACGGCGGCGGGCTCAGGGGTGGGGCTGGTGCTGCAGCTGTTTTCCTGCTTCACTGGGGACGAGTCGGCGATGGAGCTCTGGTTGCTGCATTCGTCTGGAATGGACACAGGTGGACCATATTAGTCACTAATCAACAGGGCTGTCACGATTTACACATTTAAGTTGGCGATGAATTGTCTTAGAAATAATTGAGATTAACGATTTTTAATTGTGTGCATTGAACATTTGACAACATATCAAAAGTTATTTCAGATAACATTTTTAGGCCTCATAATGAAAAATTGCACAGGGCAGATAGGACTAAGAAATTAATGATATATTTAATCATTTTATAATAAAAATAAATTAAAAAGTGGAAATAGCTTGTAATTTCAGCTTTTTTTTCAACAATTACGACGATTATGCGAAGATTATTTAGAATCTGAAATAATTGTGATTATACGATTATGCAATAATTGCGACAGCCCTAGTTTTACCAAATAAGAGTATGCCAGTGATTCTCAAACATTTTAATATCAAGGACCCACACAATCAGCACCGGGAATGTTTTTCAAAATAGAAGCTTGGGGTGCCGGGAAGATATAAGCCCCCCCCTTCGTTACCATAAAGTCGCTATATAATCCCTCGCGTTCATATTTTGAACGAGAGGCAGGTCAGAAGTCAGAAATTAATAGCTTAGTATATCCATCTGGTCAAAACCACGGAGAGCTCCCTAGATTAGGAGATACAAGGGATTCTTTCTGAAGCGGTAAACAGGGAAGTGAACGGGACCGTGCAAGTGCAAAGTGCAAGGAGTATGGTGGCCTTGGAGGCCAACAAAAAAAGAAAAACAATCTGAATATTTTTCTCTCGTTTGACAATGAAAATGCGCTAGGACGTCCTAGCAACCTGTCGGTTGGATTAGTTATGGCGTTTCCACACATCGTACTGTCTAAATGGGTTAAGACATACAAGGTTTTCTGCCTGACACATTGGGAATTGGGATACGTTACACGTGGATCACATGACCGGAACAAAACCACTGACGCTCGCTTCTCAGGGCTGTTGGGAAATCGAGTCTCAATGCAATCCTATTGGCAATGGCAGTGCACTACGGGTCGCTGTGTTGCTATCGACGGCGCTTGTGGAATATTACCCGACATTAGGAAAATCGACTACATTATTTTAAGGGGGGCGATCGCGAAATGGAGGTACCTTCACGACTGGGTGATTCTTCAAAGGTTAGTGAAAAACTGAGTCAGTGAAGTTATTTTCATGATAGAAAACTTCTGCACTAAACGCGTTTAAGTTTTACTGGTTAACCTGAAAGTGATTCCACTCACCGTGCATGTCCATCATCCCAGGAGAAGAGCTATTCTCTGGAGTGGTCACCTCAGATCCATACTTTTCATCCTTACCCTTCTTCTTATTCTTGTTCTTCTAAAACAAATAAGGAAGAAGAATATTTAAGTTATAGAAGAATGTGTGGAGTCAGACATAGGCTAGCCTTTGGAGGGGATATAGGATACAAAAAAGGGACTCCTGCACATCCAAAAACCCTGTGGGAGGTGCAAGTCTAGTTAGCAGGCATAGACTTCAAAAAGAGAGATAAACCTTCTACACAGGGAACAAAGACGGACAACTTACTGCATCATCAACTTATTTATTAGCACTAATATATAAATTGTGACGACCCTCTCCTACCCTGCCTAACATGGTAGGGCTGATTGGCAGGGAGGAGTTGGATCGTCAGTGAGATTGGACCACACCTGAGTCTGGTGTGTCCCACGCCTATATAAGTGTCATACTGCCTTCTTTTTTCCTCTCTACTGGTTTGTTTGTGTGCCTTGGTTTACACCTTACAACATTCCCACTGCACATACACTCGCACGCATTCACTGTTTACACACCGATGATCATTCTTTACTGACCTCTTATACATCAACTGCAGCGAGCAAAGGCTAGCTCTGCTGCATCCAATAATAAATATATCAGCCTACTGGTGATTTCATTTGTATTGGTGCCGAGTGCAAAGCACAACCGATTGTTTGTGAAAGTGGTATATATTCTGTGTTGTGAGCTTGCAGATCGTCGTTGCCCCACTTGCCATGAATCCAAGCAGAGGTCCTCACAAGTATAGGTAAAACACTGCCAGTCCTCAGCCCAAATAGATTTTACTTGTGCGATATTCAGATAATCTTCAACCGATTGTTATAATTCAAAGTGGTATATATTCCGTGAAGTTTATATTTTCATTGGGTGTACTGTACAAGTCATGTTTTTATGCCTTTATGAAATGATATAGAGAGATGGTAGGGTAGTGCCCAAGCCCTGTTAGCCATGCAGCCTATATGATCTGTGGTGCGCTTGCTAGGCCTACACTCTCTCAATTAGGGATTTTCCCAGAGGTTAATTTCACTGATGTGTAATTGTGTACAACCTTTATTCAAATAGTTTCATTTGTATTGGAGTGCGAAGCCTGAACAATAGGTTAATTGCGGACCGCTACAGATAAACTGTGGATATTAACCTATACCAATAAGGACCCAGGCCAAATGCCATTGCGCAGCAGCCTACACCAACAAGTCTATGCGTGGTGTGTGCATAGCCGCATGTGAAACTATATCGTGCTGTATTTTGCTCTCCATTTCATGGTCATGCAAGGAGAGAGAGAGAGAGGTGTGAATGAAATCACATCGTGCGTGCGCATATATGGCACATCTCTCTCATGTTTAGGTAATTAAGGGCGCACCATTGACTGCATGTCACTGTGCCTACATGCTGACAATGTGCGCGCGTGAATTGTATTAGCCTACATTATAATTTATTATAATGTAATTTATTATACAGCTCGAAGATATAGCCACTCTACAAGCTCACAACTGGTTGTGGACACTTCTATAGGTCTGACTCTGCATGTTATTATTTGTGCAGGACTTGCCAAGTCGCCAGAGCAATGGTAAAGTGTCTATAATTCTTTTATTATTCAGTTCAAAAATATGATTGGCACCTCATAAGTGTAAATATAAAATCAAATATAATATAACCTACAATTGAAAACTGCTACTGCAGTGATTTTATCCTGTGTTCAATGCGTTTCTGCGTTTGCGTGTGGACTCCATCTCTGTCATATGGGCAGGGATTTTTTCTAAAACGAAAATATCCGTTTTGCAAAAGATCCAGAGTAGTATGGCCTGGGCCTTAGTTAGTTAACCTTTAAATAAATGTATTTTTATACACTTTTAACTGTGCCTGTGTCTCCCTTTTGTTGCATTCCTGAGTCAGATTGTAACATGGAGGCTCGCCTAAATTGGTAGGACAAAATGGATTGAATGATCCGGGACGCGCAGCTAGCCACTCTCGGTGCGGGAGGCGGTACAATGGGAAGTCAATAAGGAAGTCAAGGAAGGAAGGAAGAGAGAATTTCAGTGCAGCCAAAACGGTCAAACAAAGAAAAATACTTAACGGCTTCTGCGCCAAATGAAAATTCTCTCACGTCTCCGTTGTCTCCTATAGCCGATTTATGCTTATTTTGAAACATCTCACCACCACCAAATGCACGGATGGTAGGCCTATGTACATCTGTGTACCACAGCGCGTGGAATAAATGCATAGGGACCCTACGTAAAGTAGAAAACGTTACGAAGGGTGCCGAGAGGGGCTAATATTTGGCATACAATTTGAGGTATGATATTTTTCATCACACGTTGCGCCAGAAAGTAAAAAAATATGTGTTAAATTGAACAGTAATAATTCCAAATTTACCTATCATTTTATAATGGACGATTTACTTTCCGGGCAAATGGGCATAGCGTGTGGGCAAGTAGAACATGAACCTGTACTTGCCTCTGAGACCCGAGTGTCAACCCCTGTGCCCTCTCGGATCCTTAACCTGACCAACATCAAAGGAAATGCCTAAAACTAAACCTAACTCATATTAAAAGGTGAACCAAATGTAACCATCCCCGAACACAAAACCACCCATGTGAAGTGAGGGGCGCTTTACCAACCCTTATCATCTTACATCTTACCCTAGCAAGAGCATCCAGAGGCTCCAGTACATCCAGAACAGTGCTGCTAGGATCCTGGTGAGAGTGCGAAAATATGAACACATCACACCCATACTCCACTCCCTTCACTGGCTTCCCGTCTCCTTCAGGATTGAATACACGGTATGCCTCATCACCCATCAATGCATCCACAGCAACTCCCACCCTACTTAAAGGAACTCCTTTAAGTAGGAACATCAAACACACTCAAAAGCACAAAGACAAAACTCTGCACCATGGGGGACCAGGCTTTCTGCTCAGCTGCTCCTCGGCTGTGGAACGCCCTCCCCGACCACCTGAGAGCACCACAGTCCGTGGATGCTTTTAAAAAGGGACTAAAGACCTTCCTCTTTAGTAAGGCATTTGCCAAATCTGACTTTTAAGCTGCCCTGTGTGCTTCTTACCTTTTAGCTGCTTAGGTGTCCAGTTTCCACAGAATGTTTTAACTGTTTTATTCTTATTTTTCTTTTACATTTTTCTGCCTGTAGCACTTTGAGATTTGCTTCAAATGTAAAGTGCGTTATAAATAACATTTATTATTATTAATTACATCATCGTGATATCATAACATAACATCATATGACGATTTGCTCAGTGACATTTTTAAATGGCATTTAATGTTTGTCTGGACAAGACAAACATTAAACCTGTATATAGGAGGGGCTAGCGCCCCTCAAACATATTAAATGTATACCAGAAAAGCAAATAGTGTGTGACCTAACCTGGATAACCTAATCCAGTATGGCAGACTTTATGGGCTCAGTTGACAAAATGACAGCCGATTGTGATTCTGAGCATATTACATAGAAGATACTGAAAACTTTTGTGACCATAAAAAATATAATCAAGTAAACCAACATAATTAACCATAACCATATAAATAACAGTACTTCAGTGCCACTCTAATATCAGGCCTCATGTGCCTTCCAAATTATGACAGCAGGTCTGGGAACAGGGAGAATGCTTTCACTTGGAGACATATAATACTGTAATTACTATTATCATTATTACATTTAATTTTTTTGCACTCACTGTATAGGACATAGAATCTTCATAATGTGCTACAGTATATTATTGGATTCAAAGCCGTAATGCGGTTGTAAGGTTTCCAAGGTTTGCGCTGTTTAATGTTTTGTCCTGTCCATGTTAGGTGTATGTAATTTGTTTTGTTTTACTGTTTACATGTACAATAATGTTGTGACATCTATCTGTGTTGGGAGCCCCTCGAAAATGAGATGGTACATCTCAAGGGGTCTTTTTCCTAATAAAGAGACTTTAATCATCAACAAGAGCACAATGACACATCAATTTCACATATTAAATAAAAACTGTTTGAATAATAATTCCATAGATTCAACAGCACAATGCTTCAGCTAAACTTGAGCCTTGCTTCAGCATGCTCAAACTTCACTTCTTCGTGAAGCGCTTTGTCCCTTTTCACCATGTACTGTATAGACGCCACCTTATGTAGCATTATAGGCAAATAAATATATGTGCACACATCATGATTCATTTATCTGTACATATATTTGTATATATGAGACAATGGTAAGGAAGGCTTGAACTCACATCGTCTGATTTGGGTTCTGTCACTGGGACCCACTTGTAGATCCGAAGAGATGTATCTCCTACTGTCACCCATTTCTTCTCCCTGTTTAGCAAAGGGCACACAAGTGACGTGAGACTCTATAATATAAAAGACACCTGCCTGCACATGAAACGTCTTTAAATTAAGCTGTTTTCATTTATTAAGCGCGAAACAAGACCATGTTGTCCTGGCACAAAACACCCAAATGTGTTAAATCCTTGCAAAAAAAAACTACTAAAAATGAGAAATTGTGTAAAGTAGCATAATGCATGCACTTTGCACTGCCTTTAACTAACAAACGTGATTAGATGCCAGTTCACTTGTAAGTTAACTTTTATCTATACCAAGATATTACAGTCAGAAATACAAACCAAAATATCTTGCCAAAACATTATTATATGAATTTGGATCTAGGAATGCATTACTGTTTGAATTACCAAATTATAATTAATCCTTAAAACTACCTTACAAACATGATCAGATGCGTTTACTTTAAATAGGCCTACCTAGTTATTACAGAAATACAACCCCAAATCTAAATCTAGAAACTCTCATTTGGCTCTAGGAATGGATTATACTAGTCTGAATAACCGAATTATATAAAAGTATAGATGCTTTGACTGGCTGTAGCCAGCCCTCCATTTAAGAAGACAACACGTCCAAAAAGCAAGTATATTTTTCATTAGCCTTATTACAACTTGAGGCCAGGCGGGGGGGGATACTTTGTATTTGTTCAATCTTTATACTGAGTCACTATACAGCGTTTTCACCATCCATGTATCACCAGTTCTCTCCCCCAACCCCCACCGTTCAGGTACAGTCAGGCAGCATTCATCCGCTCTTGGCCGCCCTTCAGAGCGACTCCAAAGCGCTTAATTTAAAACTCCACACACACACAAAACCAGTGAGTGTGGTTTCCAAACTTTTCAGGTCGAGACCCAAAAGACATTAAATAGACGTTTGCCCGGAATCCCAAACAAGTGAAAATAGCACATCTACAAGCTTGTAGATTAGATCAGCTATTTTCACTACTTCTCAATTATTATGTGTGGGCCTATGGAATTCGTCAATTCGTTTATTTCGAATGTTATAATTATTTATTTTTATGTAGGACAAGAAAATGGGATTTATTTTTATTTAAAAACTCGTAACCCATAAAAAATGGTCCGTGACCCACAGATGGGTCCCGACCCACTGTTAGGGGAACTGCACTAAACTAAATACTCATAAGAGCAGAGCGCCGCCAGTTGTCTCTCCCGGTTGGTCGGTCCTGGCTCGGGGCGAGATATCATATGGACGGTTTTTGTGTCGTCGTCGCCTCGCCTGCCTCTCTGGGTCGCACATAACAACAAGTACAACGGCAGGATTTCTCCTGTCGGAATGAAATGGCTTCATGTGACTAGCAGCAACGACATGGCTTCTTCTTTCTCTGTTGGTTGGGTTCAACCCTGTTCCCTCCTCCTCCCTTCCCTTGTGGTGGGGAGAGGAGGGAGGAGGGAGAGAGAGAGATAAAATCTACAAAAAAAAATATCGAATCGTTATCGAATAAGTCAATCGAATAAAGTCGCGCAAGTGCGCCCCGGTCGGTGCACCTGAAGAAGTTGCATCTAAAAAAAAACGTTGAAAATGTCTTTTTGGGTTCTTCTCTCGTTCCCTCTCTCGCTCTCTCTCTTCCCTCTCTCTCTCTCCTCCCCCAACAAGCCTTTCTCGTGTGTTAGGTAACGAAGGCTGTTTTTTTATTCCTTTCTTTCTCCCCTTTTTCTTACCATTTTCGTACTTTCTCGATGGCGGCCATAACCCGCTTGATGTCATCTTTCGCCCTGCTCCGGGTCTCCGCTCGGACCGACCTGCCCGACATTGCAGCGGTGCTTGGTGGTAGAGATATTTTTTTAAAGGCTCAGCGACGCCGGCAGTTTCAGTTCTCACCAGACAGACACAATGCAAACACACCACGGGGGCCTGCCGATCCCAACGCGCGTGCGCCGACTTTTTGCGCTTCGTTCTTCGCCCGTACGACGGTAACGTAGAAAGCTAGGGCTTCGGTGTTGCCAGGTTGTGTGAGAGAACAAGCAACCAGGTATGGAAGTCCATAGTTCCAAAAACAACCTAACGCACACACAAACACAGACACACGCACATATTAACTGTATATATGATGCTTTCGGGTGTGCCAGTACAGTACAGTGACAGTACAGTACAGTAGATAGAGGGTACAGTAGTAGAGGGACCCCCACGCCACATGGTAACTGTCATTTATTTCTCTACCGTTTCGGACGTGGGCGGCTTGCCGGAACCGGGCTGGCACCGCCCTGGGTGCGTTCCTGTGGGTCTGGAACCCCCACACGGAGTTGCACCACTCACTTCACACGGGTGTGTTTTTTTTGTTTCTTCCTGAAAGCTGGAAGCCTTTGAGTCAAAAGGCCCAATAAAAAATGGCACTCTGCACTTCCATATCCATAAACAGGTCTATGAAAACGATTCAATTCAAATGAGCTCTATTATTGGCATGAGGAAACATACGTTTATACACATTGCAAGCAATAAGTGTCAAAGTATAACTAAAACTGTTGAAAATTTGGAAAGTATAGTTGGAGGGGGTACAGAATTGTGTAAACAGAGCTATGTCACAGACATTGCGATTGTGCCGTACGCCTTTATACAGGGTAGGGTATAGGTTTTTTTATACAAATAGCAGCAATCTTTTGCAGTCACTTTGGGACAAATAGCACTTAATTCTCAGCACTATTTAAATAATATACAAAAAAAAACCTGTCAGATTTAAGATGTGTTTCAAAAGAAGCGAGCCCTTATAAGTTTGCCCTTTACATTTTTTTTTTTAAGATATTTTTTTGCGGCTTACGCCTTTTATTGATTTTTTAAGGGATAGATAGTAGGCTGACAGGAAACGGGAGAGAGATGGGGGGATGACATGCGGTAAGGGCCGTGTCGGGTTTGGGAGTCGAACCCGCGGCACACCGCGACTGGATCACCAGTCCGGTGCCCAGACCGTTACGCCACGGCCTGGGCCACCCTTTACATTTAAACATGCATTGCACATAGGCTATTTGATTTGAATAGCCGATCTACAAGCTCACAACCAGGCCCTGCACCACAGGGGTGACAGAGGGAGCCTGGTACCCTCAGTTGCAAATTCTGCCCCCTCGGTTTAAACTGTATGTACATTATTGTTTTACTATATAAAATTATGTATATTTTAATTATATATATTTTAATGTGGAATCTTTTTTTCAACACAAATCTGAAATCTTGTTTGAAGGTCCCTGGACTAAAATGTTTTCAGATGGGAGTCTACAGACTTGAAAATGAAACCCTGGTTTATAAACCACAAGCCGCAACTACAAAATTATTTACAAGCAACTTTACAGAAAGAAAAACAAGCCCAACGTCGCTTATAATAAGCGGACATGGCACACCGTAGGGCTTCTGTGACAGTGGCAACATTCGCTTGCGGATCCAGTCTGCCGCTGGGGGCGGATACGGAAACAGCACGTGCCCTTGTCTATGCCTCTGTGTGGGGAATATAATCTAAGAATTGTAGCCTACCCATATATATACTGTATAATATGATTGTACCGGGTACCGTAGGCGGGGCTCTGGCTAGACCGGATCAGGATCGGATCAAGCTGCTTAATTTAAAATGGGGAAACATGCAGTCTTTCCACGGAGGTTTAGCAATGATTATGATTAGCAATGGTCTATATTCTAATCTACACTACACTCCTACTTAACAACACATATTAGTTTATCTGTTAGTTAATGTGGTTATAAATGAGCAATAGATACAACTTTAGCCTGTATATGAATAAGACAATTATAGAACATTAACTAGGCTAAATGAGGCATTTAAGTGACACATGAAATTTCCCCAAATAGGTATTGTAATTGTATGGTAATGTATGAAGAAAAATAAAAGTATTCTCTCACAAGACCAAAAGTAAATATTGTAGTGGTACGTGTCTCAAATGCCATAAAAATCAATCCAATATAAATTATTACAGAGACATGGATTGCAACAGTTACCTTAACAAATGTGTTTTGTGAACAGTTATTAATTCAGTTGTCACAACTCACAACTACCTTTATTACATTTTTGGTCAACTCAAAACCCTCACAAAGTTCAAGCCACAGGATATTTTACAGCACCACCTGTTCCTTTATCCATTTACAAATTATATCCATGCATGCATTCTATTGAAGTGATCTCCAATGTATGACTCACTGCTTGGTCTAAGAATCTTTGCTTATTTAAATTTGTTGACAAATTTTGTGAGCATGCAGCAGAGGTAAAAAGCAAAACTCATTTTTATGTTGATGAAACAGCAATGCATGAGCCTAGATAGTGTCTCTGTCTATTGAGGCATGCATTTATTTTTTTGCATGAGCAGAGGAGTAGGCCTACCCATTTTCCACCAGGGTTGAAGTTCAGTTATTTTGCCCTGCATAATATTGAACCAGTTCAGAGTGTTTCCACTAAAAATGAATTGGTTCAGAACCATAAAAGTTGGTTTGGACTGGGGGGAAAAAATAAGAAAGTTCCATGAAAGGTTCTAACTAAGAATGTAGAATGGAACCAGTTCTAGTTATATTGGTAAGAAACACGCACGCACGCACACCGCACGCGCGCGCGCACACACACACACACACACACACACGCGCGCGCGCACGCACGCACGCACACACACACACACACACACACACACACACACACACACACACACACACACACACACACACACACACACACACACACACACACACACACACACACACACACACACACACACACACACACTCACACACACACACACACACACACACACACACACACACACACACACACACACACACACACACACACAAACACAGATCAAGTAACAATTATTCCAGATGTTTTCAATGAAGTAATCTGTTTGATATCGCATCATAAAACAAGTTAAACTATATTACCACCTCAGATCCTCTGCAGGCTATATCACTTTTTGTTACACAGACAGAATGTAAACTAGCCTACTACTTTACAAATAGTGTAATAAATGTGGGGAAAAATCATTTATAAAGCACTTTTCAAAACAAAGTAGCCTACTTTCCAATAGAAATACAGTGCAGCAATATGAAACCACAAATTAAAAAATGTAAACAGGTGAAAACAACCTATAGTCAGGCTGGAAATTTCTGTTTTTAGTAGGCCTACATGATTAATACAAGTTAACATTCTGTCAAGTGAATTGAGAACTAATATATACCTATATAGTTTTAATTAACCTACAGTATTACTCATTTGACTCCTCCTTGGGACATCCTCATGAACCTCTGAGGGTCCCCGGACCCCTGGAGCACAGACAGACATATGCCCGTCCCCCACACTAATTCAACAAGCAAAGCTACAAACTCAGTGTTTGTTTTTTGCCAACTGTCTGTAGCCTAGATATATTCACAACCCCACAAACAAGTCATCAATTCTTATGAAAAACCTTCATTGTCTCATAAGGTGATGCTTTTGTAAAAACTACATTATAGGCTGAGGCTAGACTATTAGACAGAGGGTTGAACATCAGGTCAACAACAAACAAACAAACAAACAAAAATAACAGATCTACAAGCTCACAACCCGTCGCCTGGCGACGCGGTGTGAGCTTGTAGATCTGCTATTTTCGGCGGATACGCGTGCTCAGGCGAGACGCGTCATCAATCCGCGACACACACACACACACACACACACACACACACACACACACATCGCAGCTCTATGATCGCAGCACACACCTACTGAAGGGAGAAACAGCAGCTGAATAAGTTAGTGGTAACTGTGATCATCATAATATCACTACACACAGGCTAAATATTATATGATATTATAATATACATATTATATAAAATTGATTTGACGTTCATACGACGTTTGTTTTGTTCAGAAAGACTGCTTTCCCCCGATTAAAGCCAACTCACGTGTGTGTGTGCAAAACAACTGTCAAATTCAAAGCATCATCTTTTGAGTGCAAGTCCCCTGGGTGTGATTTAGCGTTAGATTAGTACAAAGTCAACCGCTGTGGTTGTGTTGCTGCCTTCAATATGAACGAAGAAGGTAAGTTGTCTATGCTCATTTTTTTGATAGTCCACCTTCATCCATTCTTTGAATGTGAGTTATAACGGTCGACCAATTTTATTGCAACCAGAACTGGTGGAGTATTTCAGGAACCAGATGAAGAAAGACCCAGACATGGCGTCCGCGGTAGCCGCAATCCGCACCCTGCTGGAATTCCTCAAGAGGGATAAAGGTTTGAGAAGCATCCACTGTAACCACTGATATTATCATGTTATGCCAGTGCTGCAATTGCTTCCATGTAGCAGTGACGATATCGAGGGTTGCCAGCCGTCCCTTGAAATAAGGAATCGTCCCTTAATTGGGAAACTGTCCCACTCCCTGATTGTACTGATAAGGAACAAATATTGTTCCTTGCCTTTTGAATCAGGTTCAAACAGCTCATATATTGGTATACGTATATAACTGTCTATAATACAGGTTGTTAGATCTGCAAGCTCACAAATCTTCTGTGTTTTTGGCTCATGTTCCCTCCAGAATATGGATGCTGGGGTTGAAATGGTTAATACAAAAACTGTGCATTAATTGGCATCCCTAAAATACTGTCAGACCAGATCAGTTGAAATGTTTTTTTTCTTCAGGAGAGACCATCCTGGGACTGAGAGAGAGCCTGACATGGGCCACAGACTGCCTGACAGGAGTGGACTCTTCTGTGGCCGTGTCCTCTGGAGGAGAACTGTTCCTGCGCTTCATCAGTCTCACCTCACTGGAGCACCAGGTTAGGTGTAAGGTGGCAATGGCACAGATTAGAACAGTGGTTCCCAAACCGTGTGCCTTGATACAAGTCCAGGTGTGCCTTGGGATTTCGTGACAACCACACATTATTATTAATGCAATATATGGAACAATTCAAAAAGTTGTCATGATTATCCACGACAAGGTTACTGATGATAATTAGCCCACATAGTTGACATGTCTGAGGTGCTCAATATTTCAAATCTATAGTGCAAACATGCAAATGGAGACTAGACAAAGTTATCAGGGAATGTGTGATCATGATGGTCAATCAGAACATCCTTCAATAAATAAGAAGAAAGTTGTATAGAGCGCCGAAGTCCTGACGTCACTTGCTCATCCCCTGGTTTACGGAAGTAATTTCTCTATAGCGAATAACATGGGGTCATCTTAAAATCATCTCATATAAGCATCCAAATTAGCGTTTTCTCTCAGTCAGTTGATTCTTCATATCCATATGAGTGAAACGGCCGGAATGACATGTTTATTTTTCAAACACAGTTCTTATATGAGGCGATCTAAAGTCCTCCTATGGGGATTACAATACCCTCTACAGATATTGACGTCAGACTTCGGTGCTCTATACCAGTAGAGGACTTGTCCAGAAGTCTGTATTTAAGGGAAAATGTATTGACCATGACTATTTGTGTATTTGAGAATTTGTTTGGAAGTAATTATTACAAAAAGGTTTGGGAATGGAGTTGGGGGTATGTTTATAATGTTTTAAACTTATAAATACAAATGCATATTTGATGTCAAGTGTTGATCTGGAAGAGAGTAAATAGTTTTAAGCTTTTGAAAAGTGAAGCAGTGGTCTTGAAATCTTTTCCGAAGTAGATAAATACTGTGGAGATAGGAAGTCTCTAGCTATATTATATTGTAAGCAGACCATTCTGACTGCTGTGCTAACTTGTGCTATCTCAATATCATTAATAATAATTGTACTAACATCTCTACAATTGAATCTAAGGCAATATTACAATATCCAAACTTAAATGCCAGATTTAATATGAGGATAACATATGGAAAGTCAAACAATATTGATATATATATGGCTCAGCCCTAGCTACTAAGCCTTCATATAATCTACTTCATGTGGTTTGTCTCAGGATCTGTCACGCTGTAAGAAAGTGATGGAGGAGAGAGGAGAGTTGTTTCTTCAGAAGATCTCACTGTCCCGAACCAAAGTGGCCAAGCTCTGTCACACCTTCATCAAAGATGGAGCGGTGAGTGGTGCCAGTCTTCATGTAATGGTGGATCGATTGAAAACATTACACTGTTGTTCATGTCCCATATCCTTGCTCTCAAGCAGAAATCTTGTATCTCCATATTTCTATGATGCCCTATTAACCCATTTGGGGGGGGAACCCCTTTTGGTGTTTTAAACATTATGTTATAATTTAGCTATTGAAAAATAGCAGATCTACAAGCTCATAGCGCGCCACCGACTGGCACGCTACGAGCTTGTAGGTCTATTTTTTTTTAATCGTGGAAATATTTATTTCAGAAAACTGGAGGATTTAGAAGATTTTCTTTTTAAATTTGAGGTCAGGCCTAAATGACCTGAGCCTAAAGTAGAGCCATTCAAGAGTTTTACTTGATGTACAAGCTTAAGGACGTGTTTTGGACATAGAAGGTTTCCTCCCAACAGCAACGATATACATACAGTATGTGTTAATCCCTCTTCCATCATTTCCTTCCACAGAAGATCCTGACTCACTCCTACTCCAGAGTGGTCCTCAGGGTGCTGGAGAAAGCCGTGACGGAGAAGAAACGCTTCTCTGTCTACGTCACCGAATCCCAGCCTGATGCAGCAGGGTGCGTGAACTGTGACTGTCACAATTATTACATAATCGCAATTATTTGAGATAATCGCAATTTTTGCATAATCGTCAATCGTTTCCATGTTGAAAAATATCCATACATTAAAAACAAAATGTTCAATGAAAAAAAAATAACATAATTAAATCATTAATCACAATTATTTGTCGTCAGCTTCTTGACACCCCTACTAATTGCTGTGCTAGTTTTTCCCTGGAAGGGACACACTAGCCACTAGAACTGGCTGGGCAATACAATATTGATGTCTTGATTTGGATTTTAGATATTGTGATTGTGATCTGTCTTCATTGTTTTTTTTATAACTGGTTTTAATCATTTCAATCCTAAAATAGATATACAAGCTCAAATTGTGTTGCAAGCTTGTAGATCAGAAATTCTTGCTGCTTTGAAAATTAACAGTACATTGTCACAAAATTGCTATCAAGGTATTTTGTCAAAAAAATTGTGTCCATTTGTCCAAATCGCCACGTCCTGCTACACACCCATTGTAGCTGTTCATTGGTAACATGAAAACTAGTTTGAGTCTGAATTTTCTTTTTTAGGAGACAGATGGCAGAAGCCGTCAGGAAACTGAATGTCCCTGTGACAGTAGTTTTGGACGCAGCTGTGGGGTAAATATTCAATTTACAAGTATCTATGTAAAGAAAAGAAACAAGTTGAACGATTTAACGTGTTCATTCACTTCAACAGATATGTCCTTGAGAAGGTAGACCTCGTAATTGTTGGTGCAGAGGGAGTTGTGGAGAGCGGAGGCATCATTAACAAGGTTTGTTATGGGACAGAGAAGTGGTTTTCAACCTTTTTCACGTCAAGGACCATTATTTATTCAGCATTTGAGCCACATGAGATTTAGCTTCCCAGACCTAAAACTTAGAATATTTTGTTGTCGTTGGATAAGATGTTGTCCACAATTCCATGCTGTATTGATGGGGTACCATTAGCAGAGATAACAGGCAAACGATCAGAATAACAATTATTCTACATTCTCCAATTGTGTAGACTTTCTTGTAAATGAACACATTTAGGCCTGATGTCGAAATTAAAAAGTCTTCTAAATCATGACAGTTTTCTGAAATACCTATGTTTCTATATCAGTGGTGCTCAATATTTCATGTCAAGGAACCCAAATATTACATGTAATTGGCCTCGGACCCCCATCTGAAAATATATTCCAGGAACCCCTCAGAAGCAAAGATTTGAGTTGAAAACATTTGCGCTGAAATAATATATATTCAAAGATTTGCGCCACATTTTCGTGATTTTTGAAAAATAGCAGATCTACAAGCTCGTAGCTCGTGGGCTTGTAGATCTGCTATTTTTCAATAGCTAAAGTATAACACAATGCCTAAAACACCAAAAGGGGTTCCCGCCCAGAACGGGTTAAGTAAGTACTAGTGCAGATCATGTTATGTACTCTTGAGAGCGTTAAAATGAAACCAAATGGTTGCTTTCTCAAGAGTTAAAAATCTATAAGGGTCCATTTGGTTACCAACTCTCCATCAGTTAACCAGACAGTGGCCCTATGGCTCGGCAAGGCTTACTTACTTCTCCATCATTTAGCTGGAATCCCTTCAAGGTTGCGAACCACTGGGATAGAGTATATAGAAACCAGCAAACATCTAATAACACATTCTGCTTCCCTTTACTGCAACATGGAAAAGCTGAACATAAATATGCGTCTCTTTGCCCATACAGATTGGTACCTACCAGATGGCACTTTGTTCCAAAGCTCACAACAAGCCTTTCTATGTAGTGGCAGAAAGTTTTAAGTTTGTTCGGCTTTATCCGCTCAACCAGAAGGACGTTCCGGATAAATTTAAGGTATGCAGAACTTTTACAGTAGTCACACCCGAAGTCAGCGGATCCCAACCATTTCTTGTTTAGTTTTACATTTGCATTATATTCCATCATTCAATGTTTGTTTCCCACCCACCACAGTACAAGGCAGACACACTGAAGAGTGCACAGAACCTGTCAGAAGAGCATCCCATGATCGACTACACACCACCTTCACTCATCACCCTCCTCTTCACCGACCTGGGAGTCCTCACCCCGTCCGCCGTCAGCGATGAACTCATTAAACTCTATTTATAATAAACTGTCCCAGAACTTTCAAATAAAAAAAATACCGGAAATTGATAACTTATGTTCCTGAATTTTTATTACATCGTCACTGTACAGAAACCTGTATCTCCATATTGCTTACATCCAAGTCAATGGCCTATTTTATACTTACTTTGAACGCAAAAGTAGCCAAAAAAAAAAACACTGATCTACACGCTCACGACATGGATTGTAGATTGCAATTTTAGAAACATTGTGAAATTTTGTGCCTGTGGGTTTTATAAATACTTGACCAATGAAAAGTATTATCGAGAGCTTGTGACCAAATGATTACAATGGACTTTATATACGTTTTCCACCCATCAGAGACAAGATGCAAACGATATACTATATATCTGATTGACTTTTATACCAATTAAATGGTATAAAAGATCTGTTTCTCCAGATTGGGTAAATTGTCATCACCGATCAGTGGCCGATTGATCAGAGCACCTCTAAAAGTCAATGCAACTGGGTGGAATATAGCCCGTCTTAGTCATTGCACTGGTCTCCTGAGCTGTTCACGTGTGGAGCTTCTGGTTCTTCCTGTGTTTCACTTTTCATCTTTTTGCTGCTTGTCATCGTCAGCTGCTCCTCAAAGTCTTCCTCCGTAATCTGTCTTTTCTTTAGCCTCTTCAGCAGCCAGGTGTCCTTCAACAGCTCCTGCATGTCCTCCTCGTCCACGTCAGACCCCTAGTACCGACAAAACCACCGTGAAGATCGATTCATTCTCATTAGAGATACATATATAATTTTGTAAAATAATAATGTTGCACAAAAACTAATAATTCCAAAAATGTCAAAGAAATTCCAAAATAGTGAAAATGTTTGTAACATTAAAACATATACAATAATGGTTAATAAATGTTTTGATATATTAAAAAAGCACTTCTAGATCAATCGAAAAACGAATCAATAGAAAAATGGCTTAAACAATACGTTTAAGTACCTCGTCAGTGTTTCCCTTGGCAGCCTTCCTCTTTTGCCGACGGTCCTTCCTGTTCTTCTGTTTGGACCAGGATTTAGTCTGTACTTGAAACTTCTTTCGGGGCGGCTTGTACCCCTCTTTCTCTTTGAGCAGAGCCATCTCGGCCAACATCTTGCGTCTCTGCTTCTCGCGTTGCTTGTCCCGGTAGCGGATGGTGTTTGTGTCGATTCCGGTCTCCTCAAACTCAGGGAAGGTTTTCCCCCTCAGCTCAGGCATCCTAGGCATGCGGAGAAGGCCGAAGCCACGGGCCAGGCCGGACCAGTCCAGATCTAATCGATGAAATGCGCCACAGAAATATGTTATGGGCATTGCTATAATAGGAAAACATCTAGCAAAAATAGGCCATCTGCACGCTCGGTTGTCAGCTATAAAGTAAAGACCCTTGGTGGTCAATGAAGTATATAAAAGGGATAGTTCACTTTCAAACATGTTTGGCCATCTCAGGCCTATTGTTTTAGGAAAATGAAAATAAAATTGTAATAACAAAAAAACATGCCCCCCTCACATATTAGGAGGGAAGTATGAGTTACCTTGTTTTTGATGAATCTATCATGGTTTGCATAGGAGGGGGGGGGGTGTTTGACAAAATGTTTATCAAATATCTAAATAATGAATCAAGCAACTTAAAAACTGTTCGGGATTAAGCGAAAGAGGCCTTGTCCTCCCAATATTTAAACATTACTTTTGGGCTGCAAATGCAACCTTTTTGGCAGTGGGGCTTTCCTGGTGATGACTGGTCCTCCGACGCCCCCCTCTGGTTAAAGATTGAATCCATGGTAGCCTCGGTACCAGGCTTTCATTTTTGTTGGTGCAAAAATTGAAAGCCTGGAGGAACGCATTGGCCGCTCTGGTCTAAAAGTGGGAGTCAACCCTTCCGGGTGGGCGTCGCTCCAAATTATGTGACGTAGCGCTGCACTAGGGGGGAGAGGAGGTGCCGGGGGTGACGGACAGATCGATGAGATCCAATCAGGGTGTGCGCAAATCTCAGCCGCGACCCGCCCCTCTAGACCAGAAACCTAACACGTTAGCTCAGGCTAAATCCATGGCAGTCTCAGAAACCTCACTTCCATCTCCAGAGCACAGCCTTCACGTAAACCGGTTAGATCATAATTTTGTTCTTAGGAGAAGATTCTGAACCAGATTAGAAAGGGTTTTGCTCTTCCTAATGTTTCTGTATACACCCCTATAGCACAATCTATTATTTAAACCAGGTATTATGGATGGAGGAGAGGACTGAGCTGATTTAGAACAGTGGTTCCCAAACTTGTTCATGTCAAGGACCACCAAATTGGCACTCATTATCCTGTGGACCCCCATTTGAAAAGACATGCCAGGGACTGCCATAAGAGAAGATTTTTACGGCTCTAGCAGTGATGCTCAATCAGTTTAATTTCAAGGACCCCCAGTTTGACATGCAATAGGCTACGAACCCCCATTTAATGGCATTTCTATCTCTGGAACCCCCAATTTATATTGTAAAATCAATGTTAATTTAACTCTGAGAGTGTACAAATGGAACCAAATGGACCAGTTAGGGTGCATTTGGTTCCATTTGTATACACTCTGAGTTACAGACCCATGAGGGTCCATTTGGTTCCAAACTATCATTTAGCTGGGGACCCCCTGGAACTCCATCAAGGACCCCACTTTGAGAATCACTGATTTAGAAGACATTTGTAGAATTTGGTCTCACCCATTTCTTTCGTGTTTGTGTGTGTGTGTGTGTGTGTGTGTGTGTGTGTGTGTGTGTGTGTGTGTGTGTGTCAATGGGAATTCAATTTGTGTAGGACAAAGTGGACAGACTCCAAAAGCTGGATATAGGGTGGGGCTAGCGCCCCTTCAAAAAGAAAAAAACACTGTCCAGGGTATTTAAATGACCCCAAACAACGTTTGAAAGTGAAATATCCCTTTAAGTGATCAACTAACAAGGACATGGTATGTACTCTTTACATTTACACATTACCAGAGCTCTACTAATAAGTAAATGAGAAAAAGAGGTTGCGCATCAGCAATGGTTTTCAGTGGAGTGCTAGACCCAAACTCCAGTATACATCAAAGGAATTAAAAAAAATCAAAAAAGGTAGCACATCCAAATTTGGAAATAAATGGCAGACAACGTAATCACATTTCCAATTTTAAATTGGCAACCACCAATAAGGAACGCATATGCATTTCGTCTATGAGACTTCATCAGAGCTCTGATGAATTCAGGCTCATATATTTAAATTCTTACTTTTTGATCTCCAAGTGTTCTTACCTTTGACTCTGAAGATCAGACTGCATTCGTGCTTGGCGTAGCCCTGGACGTAGGAGACAAAGGCCCTCATGGCCCTGTCGAACATGGCACGGTCCTCCAGCGCCAGGGCCTTCACTTTGGCCAGGACATCCACCACGTCTTTTATCTTGCGCATCTTTTGAAGTGGACACTGCAGAGGGGACAAGGAACGCTTTGTTTTAGTCCTTCAGCTCTCAACCAGTGGTCCTTGAGGGAGTTCCAGGTGGACCCCAGCTAATTGGTGGAGGGTTGGTTAACCTTTAATCATTTTATGCTCATTATTGTACATCTGCATTAGCCCTACTTAATTTGCAAGAAGTCTACACAATTAAAGTTAGAGAATTGTTATTTTTTTATCGTTTGTCTGTCATCTCTCATATGGCACCACACATAAATGCAGCATGGCTCCAACAATAACAAAATATTTAGTTTTGGGTCTGAGAGGCTAAATCTCATCAAATGGTGGTCGTGGTTCAAGTGCAGAATGAGTAATGGACCTTGATATGAAAAGGGTTGAAAACCACTGCTTCAGCTGACTACGGTAAACAGTCAAAGCCACAGTGCACATTATTAACCATACAAACCCCAAGTTAGGTTCTACAAAAGTAGGTGATCATTTGGTTAAAATAGAAGATCTACTTTAATTAACACGCTTGTTATTGCTATTTTCATTATTTGACATACCATGAAATAGCTATGGTACGGTAAGTATCGTTGTTTTTGTTACAAAATAAATGATATATGTTCTGATAGTAATCATTACTATTTCCAGGCCAGGATACCAATTTGATCCCATCAGGAGGGAGAACTCACACAGGATATAGAATAAACAAGTGATGACTCAAAGAAATGAGCAGACACAGTTGGAACTGGAGCACTATAAAAGCTGAGAAATGGGTATTATTTCCCCCCCGATAGAGGGTATGTGCATGCTTAAAGTGAATGGCACATCGAGGGGCAAAGCAACAGGCTTTTAACATTGAGTTTAACATTGTTTAATGTTATTTAATGCAATCAGATAGGACTTTTCTGTTTGGATGCATGGGCTGTCAAGGCCAGAAAGTAGGTTTGATGATGATGCCACCCGCATACCCTCTATTGGCTGAAATTGGAAAACCTGTCTGAAAATGTATGAATGGTGCATTTATAGTTTTATACCGTCGCTTTTGTAGTGTGACACACGCTGGATTCACATCCTGTTTGGGTGGCCATCTTAGATGCTAAATAAATCGCATCAATGCTAGCGAGCTAAAATGAAGCCATCCTTGCTCTAGAAGCACCAATGTTCCCATCTAGATCACCGGATAATCAGCAAAGACCTCCGAACATCGCAAGTTTTATCCAAACCATGGAGAGTTATTCAGCTTTTTAGTTTGCCTGTATAAAAGGGAGGTGAACGGCAGTGCGGTTGCGCAATCCGGTCTAGGATCACTAAAAAAAATCAGCGATCCGGTTTGATATCAATAATACCTTCCGCCAGGAGCAGTTAATTTGTTAAGGAGATAAACTACAATCCAAGAATGAGCTAATGTGCCTAGCAATAAACACTACATGACCATAATTCAGATTTAATAAACACTACATGACCATAATTCAGATTTCAATCAAGACGTGTAAACGGAAAAAACTCACTTTCTGGTTGATGGACAGGAAGTTGACATACGATTCCTCCATTGGCAGCAGGAAGACGAGCGCGTTGCCTTGATTACCGATCCGTGCCGTACGTCCACACCTGTGTACGAAGGCACTGAGACACGGACAAAACCACTCGTTAGCACAGCCGATTCATAAACATCATTATGCAACTTCATAGTGCTCTAAACAACGGCCACATTGCGTCACAAAAGTATCTGCAAAAATATAAAAATCATTGCACTCGGTCTCATTTAAACCTGTGGGAGTCTGGGAAAGAAAAACTGATTTTCCTTCATCAGGAGATCGTCCATTCTGCCTACCTTGCACTACTCGGAGGGTCATATTGCAGCACCCAGTTGACCTCTGGGATATCTACGCCCCTGGCCATGACATCAGTACACACTAGGATTCCACTGAAACACAAATTATGTTATTCAAATACAGCCTTATTTTCAGCTGACCTACAAGCTCACAACCAACATTGGAAAGTATCTCTTCATTCTTGCCAAGTAGTTCACTCACCTTTTCAGGGGCCGAAATTCAGCGAAGATTTTGTTCCGCTTGTGTTTCATTTTGCCATGAATGCAGCGGATGTCAACGTTCTTCACGAGGGCTTGCAGGACACGGCCAAAATACTCCACACATGCACACGTGCTGAGAGCAAGAAAAAGCAGGTTAAGTCGTGTGCAATGATATATGACACACCTAATGGAGCACCGAAGTCTGACATCAATATCGGTAGAAAAAAACATAATGAAAATGGCATGAATTGTTTTGTGCCACTTCGTCTATATAAGCAAACAATACATATATTTTCACCTACCTAAAGAAGACCAGGTGTTTCTCCTGCTTGTGCTTCCTGAGAAACGAAATAAGAGTATTGAACTTGTCCTCGGTCCGACACATCTGAAATAAGAAGACCATGTTTTAATTTGAAATAAAGACCATTTAACAAATCCTGTTGTATCATATAACATAGTAATACCTTTAGTCTGGACTCTGGAGAAGGTCTTTTAGCGAAACATTGCTGCTAATTGAACACAACTTTATTTTTAGAGTAACTTTAGACTGTGTGCAGGTAGTTTTATTTTAATGCAGTATACGTGATACTTCTAAAAGCATTCTAAAGCCCCAAATAGGTGATACACAAGCTCACAAAGCGGTGTGATGCGTTGCGAGCTTGTAAATCAGCTATTTTCCGGCATTCAAGTAAATAAAACCGGAGGCGTTTTTCTTCTACTCACAGTGTAATAGTTGGACAGCCGTGCAGGGGTCTTCTGGGTACTGGTGGAGGCCACACCCTTCTCCTTGACCGTGATGCGGACAGGGTTCCTGAGGCCCGCTCTGACCAGCTTCTCCAGCTCCTGGGTCATTGTGGCCGAGAACAAGCCGGTACGCCTCTGCTTCGGCAGGTAGCCCAGGATAGTGTTTAGACTGGACAGAATGCCAAAAAGAAGCAACGCCATTAGAAGTGTGATCATTCCACCATGATGTAAAATTACTAAAATTTTAAAACCACTAAAACCCTACATACGGTACATACTTCTCCCAGTCCCAGGGGTCTAAACTAGGCACCCAATACTAGGCACCCAATTTCCCCCCCTCTATAGCAAATCTCTTTGCCGAAAATAGGCCATCTTACAAGCTCCCAATGTGTCACACGTGATGCATTGTAAACTTGTAGATTGCCTATTTTTGCCAAATGTTCAACAAAGAATAGGGACACTACTGTTCAGGTACTTTCCACCTGGTGTTCCTATTTTGGCCAAAACAACGTAAGACAATTACATACTACAAAAATAGTAAAACAAAGTTAAAAACATACATTTCTTGACTCAAAACATGGTGTGAGGACTGAGGAGGGTCCTCCTGGCTATTCAGACTGAGACTCAAATGACTAAAATGACGAATGGTGCATTTAATTATATAACGCTTTCATCCAAAGTGCTTTACATAGATTGTGCAACAAACACACACACACACACACACTTCGACACCAACTCTGGGGGAGCCCGGGATCGAACTGGGAAGGGAACCTTGTGTTTTTTGTCTCCTGCCCTATTTCCCAAAAGGAACAGGGTCAGGGCAAAATACAAAGGTATTTTGTTTTTTGTCTGTGTTTTGTTTTGTTACTCCCCATGTCCTCTTTCGCCAAAGGGACCACAACGGATTCTGTACCCTTTTGAATTAATTTTCAATAAAGTTTTCAATCAATCAATCAATGCGGTTACCATCCTGCCTCTCGACCGGCCACTCTACCCCTGATCCACTGCCGCCCACATAAACATTTAAACGGCCCCTTATACCTGGCCTCGAAGCCCATGTCTAGTAATCGATCTGCCTCGTCCAGAACCAGCACATCCAGACTCTTGACCGAGCTAGCCAGGTCCACGCCGTCTGCCTTCCTCTTAAACATGTCCTCCAGTCGGCCCGGAGTTGCAATCAAAATGTTGGCCCTGAAAGAACAGCATAGATGCAGGTGCAACATTATTAATACATAGTCAATTAAATCTAATGATTAATAATGGAAACTAGGACTGAAAAAAACATAGATAAACTGAAATAAAAATCAAAACGAGGCTTTACGAAAGACGCGAAAAGATATGTGCATTGTGGGACCACAATGGAAATGAGCCTCTGGGTTTTATTGTGTAATTTTTGACAAAAATGTGCATCTTTGTTTTTGTACATATGCTTGTTGTCAATAAATCAATCAATCTATCCCAAATTGTAAACTGAGACCGATAATATGGATATGAGCATCAAACTATGTTTACCCGTGTTCCTTGAACTTTTCCACATCCTCCATAGGATTACTTCCACCAATCAACAAAATCTGCCTGGAAAACAAATGTCAAGTTGAAAATTAATGATGAACCTGAGTTCCTGAGTTTCAAACAAGCATGTCATCGACCCATTCTCTTTGCCTACCTTAAGTGTGGAAACTTTTGAATGAATGTCTCCATTACTTCACTGATCTGTAGGGCCAGCTCTCTCGTAGGAGTAACGATCAATGCACCAACCTGCAAAGCAAGGGATGACACTTTAGGGTGAAGTGTTACAATTTAGGCATTTAGCAGACACTCTTAATCCAGAGTGAACAACACAATGGTAATACATTGACAAATACATAGAAATAGTCATCAAGGGTCATAAGTAAGCTAAGAACCTAACATCCGTCTAACAGTAGAATATCTATACAATGAAACAATTAGGTATACACTATAGAATGCTATGTCTACATAATCTGCTATCTGAATTACGTTTTTCTTTGACCGAGGAACCAGCCTGGGAAAGAATGAAAATCTCACCTGCATTTTTTTCAGTTTTTCTTCTCGCTTCAGTAGGATTTCTATTACAGGAATGACAAAAGCAAGTGTCTTCCCACTCCCAGTTACCTAAAACATACAATTATTTAGTCATACAAAGCCGCTTTGTGCTTTCTATGTACGTTTGTGTCTGTCTAAATCGGTGGTTCTCAAAGTGGGGTCCAAATACTCTGAGTGTACAAATACGGTAAGATGGACCTAGGGTCCATCTGGTTCCATTTGTACACTCCCAGAGTTATAATAAGTGAGTACACAATAAATCAGAGCTAGTGTTAAACCCATAGACTGTAAAAACAAATATGGACAAACGTTCGCCGGGTCTGATATGGACGTAAAATTAAGCCAGTCAGTCCTTGTATTGTAAATCGCCATCTTTCTAGATCCATTTTGGCCCAGCTGGCCATTGGCTGGCCCAAACAATGAGGCGGGACTTCCCCCTTCTTCTTGGCTATTTATTTTGACTCGAACGGGGGTGGCTCCCGTTCATAGACTGTAACAGTAGCCACGCCCCTCAGAACATACAATTTTTTTAATAAATGGGACCATAATTTTCCAAAAAGAATATTATGACATGAGAAATGAGACTTTAAACTAGTGACTGGAAGAAGAAAGTATTCATGACCATGTTTATTAAGGTAATACAGTCTAGGTGAAGTTGGGCCCAAATACATGGACCTCTATGGGGATATGGTTTTTTTTTGGGCCCAATGAACTTTCAGGATGTCCCGATTTCTTTAGTGGCTTCACAAAATATCTGTCTGACTGCCCCCCTGGTTAAACCCAGTTCTCTCAGGGGCCTCCAGTTCACAAAGGATTTCTACTACAGAAATACTTTGTTATTCATGTCATCACTGGATTGCCTTATTCACTGCTATTATTTAAATTTTGTTTTATGCCTGTGCATTTCTTTCTATTTACTTTCTTGTTCTGTAAAGCACTTTGAGCTGCATTTCATGTCATGAAAGGTGCTATACAATACAGTTTATTATTATTAATACAATTATTATTATTATATCTGCCCTGTGCAACCATTGTTTATGAAGCATAAAAGGCAAACAATAATGTACTTTTTGGGGGGGGGGGGGGTGTCCAAATAAACTTTTACAGGTCTTCTCACACTGTAATAAATCTGTGCACGAATGGAACCAAATGGACCTGTGTGTTGGGGGTTCTTGAAAAGTTTGAGAAGCTCTTTAGCTACCGGTAATTTAGATTGAACTTTAATTTAATTGGTTAGTGGTTACTGACACTTACCGCCTCGGCAGCCACATCTTTGTTCCTCATGAACAGAGGGATGCACGCAGCCTAGAAATAGAACATTTTTACATTATAACTGGGTTGCTACAGTAGCACTAGCACTTTCTACTACTAGCCAGTAGTAGTAGCTAGTACCTATAGCTACTATTACACTGGTGAAATGTAACGGTTACACTAGAAATGGTGAACGATACCTGCACTGGTGTCGTGTGTGTAAACTGCAGTTCGTCGAGTGTTTGCAAAATGCAGTCGTTGAGTTTAACGGGTAAACTATCCCATTTTCCATCTGTGCTCTCCATGTTGGAAAATGGAAAAATAATACACACGCTGCTCGTGATCTTTCTTCCGGTAGGTTGATGTTTACAGTCCGACTGTCCGAGTAGAAACTAGAAACGGAAGTACTTGTTACAATACAATCCGTTCCCGTTTTTAGTTAAATTATGTTTAAAATGAGAATACTGTGCAGTGAATCTATACAGTCTGTAGAAACGATTCCCTCGACATCGTCTCTAGTGGGTTTGTGGGTGTGAGTATTTAGGCTTGAGCCTGCAGTATGGATGATGCAGGTACCACTCTTTATATAGGAATCGGATTGTGTATATTATGCTTATGTATCTTTATATTGATCTCTGAACTGGTTCACTTCGTCGGTCTTCCCTTGACGCTGGTGCACTAAATTAGTTAGTCCGAGTCTTAGATGTACGTGGCGCCTCTGACTGGTATCTGGAACACTGAAGGTATAATTCTCTCTCTTCTGCTCTCGCTATCTCAATCTGTAGAACTGCAATGATCTGTTTTAGTGTCTTCCGCGCTATACTTTATAGGGTGACGTGACGTCGTGGCCTGACGTCACGCCACTAACCGTTTCCGTGACAACACAGTCAGAATAGTACACACCACCAGTCATGCCTTACAACTTTTAAGGCATGACTGGTGGTGTGGTGTGTACTATTCTGACTGTATTCTGAGGTTGTAAGTTAGTTACAACCTCACACAGGGTTGTGGACGGGGTGGGGCCCGAAAAGATAATTGGCCCAGGCCAGGGGCCTCCTTGGATCTTCTTAATCCATCCTATGAAGTAGACCTAGTAATGGAAAGTAAGTAGCTACTGTAATTGAATAATAACCTTACCATAATGTAAGTTACTTCATTGGTTCTCAAAGTGGGGTCTGGGGATCGCCAGGGGATGGGGTTCCAGGGGGGGCCCAGCAAAAGCAGTTAATATAGCATCACAATAATTGTATCCACTGTATTAATTTATACGTCTGCTATTTATTCATATCCCCCAAGGCTGAGAGAGCCTCCTGTTCTGTCATGAGAGAAAGGACAATGGGCCGGCAGGACATTGCCTTCCCTGTGTTGGCCGGGTGTGGCCAGTGCTATTATATTAGCTGGTGTTGGTTGCGCCTCAGTGATGGCTGCACCAGGGGCGCTCCTTTTTTTGTGTCCAGTTCTCCCTGGGCAACCAGTGACTTCTAGGAAAGTCTGGATGGCAGACGGTGACGTTGGAGAGACAGCTGACCTCCAGGAAAAACCACCAAGCAAGCTACAGAACATACACATGAGCAATACCCCACAGTCTCCCGGGAGGAGGGGAGGAAAAGAGACTAGGACAGATTCAACGACAACAACGAGACAGTCGCAGAGAAGGCTTCCTTGACTCAAATACACCAGAGTAAGGCCAAGTGTAGCCTCGGTACCAGGCTTTCATTATTGTTGGTGCAAAAATTGAAAGCCTGGAGGAACGCATTGGCCGCTCTGGTCTAAAAGTGCTATAGCTGGTGCTGGTTGCGCCTGGGGCGCCCCTTTGCAGATTCGTCTATAACTGCATGGAAGCCTGGAGGAGAGGGGCAGTGACCTTGCCAATCACTGCTGACCCGCCAACTGGAGAGTGTAGCGGTTAAGGTTGAAACACTCTAAGAAGGTTGGAGACCACCTGATGACCTCTCTTCCAGGCCAAGGCTTCATCCAATAGAAATGGATGATGTATTTACAAAACGATTCAAAAAGAGCAGATCTAAGCTTGTACATCTGCTATTCCTGGACACAAAATAATACACCCTGTTGTAAACAAGTGTAATGCTTAATTGGGTCGTCCACTCACAGTTAACAGTCTTTGTATTGAGTTTGTGCTTGAAATGTACTGTAATTCTACAAACTGTTAATAGATATTTCAATCAATCAATCAATCAATCAAAAAATAAATGGTGGTAATGAGCTTAATGAGACCTCACTTCCGGATCACTGCAGGTTTTTTTTTCTCTCTCTCAAAAGGAAAGTTATAGTATAATCATTGCTATAATAGTATTTGTTCAATAACAGAGAGGTCTCCCCCATCTCGTTAATAAACACAAAATACTGTACATTTTCAGGTGGGGTTGCCAATGTCAACCAATCAGTTTGTGTGCGTGTGTTTGTGTCATCACTTCCAATTTCACTAGTTTATCTTGCGTATGAGTTCTCTCTCTCCTGATTGGTTAAAACTGCTATCCTGACCTGGAAATGCATTTTCTGTTTACTTGCAGCCAGAGATAAGGACTCCCGTGTTAGTGAACAAACACTGTATATCAATGGTTATTATCAGACTATGGAGGCATTTGACAATTATCGTAACAAAATAAAATCACTTACTGCACCTTTAAATAGAATCAAACATTTACCAGCACTTTTTCTTTGTTTCTTTAACAAATACACACACATTCCTTCCACACATCATGGTGGCATAATGTGACCTACAAGAACAATCTGTTGGTTCACCACGTCAAAGCCTAAAGGTAATCTCATCACTGATTGACCGCTTTCCAAACCACAGCTGATGAATTCACACCACGCCTCCGAGGGGTGTGCAATGCCACGTTGTAGTCCAGACAGACTGGTTCTCAACCAGTGGTCCGGGGACCACCAGTGGTCTCCAGCTAAATGATGGAGAGTTGGTAACCAATGGTCCTTTATAGATCTTTAAAGCACAACTTTGGTTGTTTTCAACCAAGATTCATGTTTTAAGTATGAAAAAGTAAAAGATGAGTGTTCCATTTTTTCATTTGTTGCTTTCTTGCTTTTTGTTTTTTGCATTTTAGCATTTTTACATTTTACGGCAATTTCTTTATTAATATTTACTATAGTTCTACTAGAACCCAGGAAATTACATCTGGCCACAAAAGATGGCAGGATCTACTGAATGTGAAGGTAGAGGTACTAGGGAGATTCCATACTGTGCCGTAGGCTCAATGTCAGTTCGTCACCTCCCTTTCACATTCAATAGAACCTGTGATCTTTTGTGGCCAGATGTAATTTATTGGGGTCTAGTAGGACTATAGTGAATAATAAAATAAAATAAACAATCGTTTGTTTAAAAAAATACATATTTTGCCCCATATTGTCAAAAATAGCAGCAAATGAAAAAATAAAATAAATACTCATTTTTTCCTTTCTCTAATAACCTAAAACATGCGAACCTTGGTTGAAAAAAAAAAACAAGAGCATGGATTTGGTTTCATTTTACACTCTCAAGTTACATTTTTGCTAAACATGTGCATTACTTAATTTACAAGAAGTGACTCTACACAATAGAGAATGTAGAATAAATATTTTGATCGTTATCTCTCCTATGACACCACACAAATACAGCATGGGATTGTGGAATAAATCTCATCAAACGATACGAAAATATCATTTTGTTTTGGGTCTGCAAGGCTAAATCTTCAAATGGTGGTCCGTGGCTCAAGACCCAAAAGACACGTCTATCCCTGGGACCCAAATGACCGAAAAATAGCAGATTTATTTTTCTTAGATTTTTGTATTTCTGAAATTATTTTCTTCTTATATGCATGGCAAATTGTTTTTTTTGTGGCCGATGGATGCGTCCTACCCACAGTTTGGGAAAACACTGCCATAGATATCAAGGTGACATTTGCGTAACTATGCGGCCCACACGTTTTCGTTATGAAAGTTTTATTTCATAATGGACACATACTGTAGCAAGTGCAACTGAGACATTTCAAGAATCCATTAACTGCCCACCACATATGGAAACAAGCCAAACAGAATTTGGGATTTATCATGAACGCTGGGTTATTTTCCAGAGACATTCTGAAATCTTTTGACGGTTATTGTCTTAAATTATATTTTGATCACAACAAGGTGCGTGCGTATTGTAATGTAACAATTATCCCTGTACTCTACAGAAATAAAATACAAAATGGTGGCTTTGCCTCCACAACTATGAAGTTGCAGACATGTGTTGAGTGCAAGATGACAAGATAAAATAAAAACAAAAAGTATTCTAAAATGGTATTTTGTCCAGATGTAGCATCCCACAGGATAAGCTCAAAAGGGGGAGAAAAACAATACACTTTTTGTAACCTAACTTAAAATCCAGGAACCAAACAAATTTACAATCAAAGTAGAAGCAATTAAAGCACACCACCAATCATTGGATTTCAGGAGTGACCCTGGCCCTCCCCCCCATTCGGTTCTACAGTGTTGTTCTACCCCAGTTCAGAGCCACAAATACAGCTTATCAGTTTCCAAACCAGCAACCAAGAGACTCTTCAAGGACTTGCTTATGAGTGCATTGGGAACATTAGTAGGGCAGTGGTTCTCAAACTGTTTTTCCCAATATCAATTTAATGGTATTCATTAGAGGCATGGACCCTCACAACTCCGAGGCCCCTTTTCCACCCAAATAACTTTGGTTCTGGAACAGTAGGGATGGTTCGTCCTAGATTCTTGGAAACTTTCACGTATCCGGTGACCGTTATTTTGTTCCAGTTCAGAACGAACTTTTAGGGGTCTGTACCAATTCATTTTTAGTGGAAACACTCTGAACTGGTTCAATATTAGGTGGGGGAAAAATAACCAAACTGGTTCGACCCCAGTGGAAAAAGGGGCCCGAGAGTCTGTGTACAAATGGAACTAAAGGGACCCGTAAGGGTCCATTTGTCCACTGTCTCAGATAAAGACCAGTAAGGGTCCACTTGGTTCCCAACTATCAGTAATTTAGCTGGGGACTCCCCTGCAAAAGTCCCATGGACCCCTGGGGGGTCCCCAGATACCACTTTGAGAACCACTGCATTAGGGTACGTCACACATGCTCGAGTGAAACAGGCGCATCCCGCTGTGCCGTTCACTTCCACTCTGCGCGGGCGAAGGGGGTGCAGCTTTCAGGTCGAGGTGCATTGGCCCATCACGCAAGTTCGTCGAACTTTACACGTTAATGACGCTCCAACATGTATTGGCTGTCATCGCGCATGTGTGACTGTACACCATTAAAAGCAACCAACATCTGCATTTCTGGGCCGAAGAAGAATTACAAAGGTAGGCAAACAGCCACAAACAGTGTGTTGTGTGGCATGAACTGAATAAACAACAAAAACGGAACAGTATAGTTAAAACTTCTCCTCCGTGATCAACCATTAGATCCTTCAGATATTTAGAGGCCGATTGTCTGCAACGACATAGCCACCTGAACATCATTAGCTTGGTTGGCAGAGTTGAGTACAGGCTCCTGGTACTTTGTGCCTTATTGTGAATTTGTGATGCAGTATATTTTCAAGGTTTGAACTTTTTATCGTTCCACAAATACGGCAGCATTTGTACACATCACATTTCACCTCATTAGCTGTCGCTTATAAGCCTTATTGACACAGACTGAGATAAAACTGTACTAGAAAGTAAACTGTACAAACAAAAAGTGAATAAACTTAACTGACAAAAAAATGCTAATCAAGTGACATCAATCCACAGACCATGGTCTTTAGGTCTTTGCATAACCATAATAATCACGTTGATAAAAGGGCCGAGAACAAAGGACTAGCAGGGGGGGCGGGGGGAATATATCTAAATGTGTTTAGACTGAAAACAGCCAGTCTTATTTTTCCAGGTATAAATGACTGTCTTGGTATTGGAGTAAAATGGCGGCTTCCGCTTCACACGCGAGGGACCACTTAAATCAGGTTACACGACTCGCCGAACTTCGAAGAATCTCTTCAGGTAGTAAATCTGTCCGAGCGTCATGGCCACGAGGACGAGTGCTTCGAAGAAGGACCAGAGGACCACTCTGCTGTTTGTGTTGTCGTTGACTGGATAGAGAAAGAAGGAGGGGACCACAAATTAACACGTGCAATCAAATGACACCAATACAACAAACACTATAAACGGGCTCTGAGGATATATTTCATATTGTCGCTGTCGGGTGGAAACAATTACTTTTCAAGAAATGGACCAACAAACAAACCCGTGTTGACTCAATGTTTTTAATGGACATTAAACGCTAGGGAGGCAATTTAATTTGAAGTCTTACAATGGTTGTGGATATTTCATTTGATTTATTTAGTATTAATTTTCAGGATACTTTCTGATTTTAGAGGTTTAGTTCAAATTTGTGTCATGCCCCGACTCCTGTGACGTGCTGCGTGTCAAGTGACAGGGCCGATGCGATCTCTGTCGGAAACCTCATATGTCGAAAACGGTTACTTTTCACGATTCAAATTAAAAAACGGCAAAAGCAGCAGATCCACAAGCTCGAAACGCTTGTGTGCCGCTGTGGTATGATCGAGTAAGGTGTTAATTTACGAAAAAACACAAAATGTTGAAATATGGAGATACAGTTTCCACCCCGACTGCGCTGATATAGTTCCAGTCGGCTTACTTGCTCTGTGTATCCTCTCGCGGACCTCCATGTACTCCTGCTCGTGCTTCACGGCCGTCATGGCGACCGCTAGCTCGTTGATCATCTCCTCCAGTTTGTTTTGGTGAGCTGAAATAGAAAAGCAAAAAATAATAATCAGTGACTATAATGAATAGTTCTGTCATTTAACTGCCGATTCATACATGGTCACACACCCATGCACAAGCTCATCTCGTGTCTCGATTAGGGGTTGATGGCGACGTTGTAGTAAATTAATTATTAATGATTTCATTGCGTTTTGGGCTCACTGAACATTGGACACTGAACATACTGCATTCATAAAAAATACATTTCTGTTCAGGCTAAATAACTAACAATAAATAATAATGTAAATGTACTATGGGCAGCAGTGGCTCAGGGGTAGAATAGCCAGTAGCAAGGATGGGAAACCACAAGATTTCCAGTTCGAACCCCGGCTTCCCCAGAGTTAGTGTTGAAGTGTATTTGAGCAAGACACTGAACCCCTAATTGCTCCCGATGTGTCTTGCATGGTTTCCTCCACCATCAGTGTGTGAATGGGTGACTGTAATGCACAATCTATGCAAAGGGCTTTGGAGAGCGCTATATAAATGCACCATTTACGGCCAAAAGAGATCAAATACTTAAATAATGTCAGCTGATGTTTCCACTATTTTTGGAAACTTTTAGAAAATGTAGGAATATTTTTCAACGCATTAATTTATACAGATGATTGAAAGATAGAGGATTATGCAAAAAGATGGCGATTGACTCAAATAATTGCACTCACACAATTATGCAATAACTGTTGCAGGCCTAGTGACCATGATGCAACGCATCATGAGCTTGCAGATCAGATATTTTATGTGCGAAAACCAAGTACAAATCAGGCTGCTTTACACACACACACACACACACAAACTGGAACAACACATGCATTACTGTATCAGTGATTTATGCTGAATCCCATGCCTTAAGTAAGAGGCGAGCAGTATACCCACTATCAAGGAATAATAATTGCCCCTGTGGGTTTTAACGCTTTAAGACCTGAGGACCTGATTCTACAAATGTCTTCTAAATCATGACAGTTTTCTGATAAACTTATGTTTCTATGTCAGTGGTTCTCAAACATTTTCATGTCAAGGACCCCATGATGATATTTGGCAGCAGACCCCCATCTCAAAATATGCTGTTTCAGGGACCCCCCAGAAGCAAAGATGAGTTAAACATGTTCACTGTGAAAGAATATATATTCAAAGATTTGCATAGTGAACTATGAACTTGTATATCTGCTACATTTCAACAGCTAAGGTTTAAAATAATGGTGACACAGATGCAATCCAGGTCTTAATGGGTTTAAATGCTTTCCGAGATGTCTCTAAAGCAATTCCCAGGCAACATGAGGGCGTGTAATCCCTAAATATACGTTTCAATTCATACTCAAATATTAGTTTACACTTCAGTGAAAACAATTGTTAGATGGCTTTGTGTGCTTTACATGCCAAGACCACCCTTTGCCCTACCATCCCAGTTGTCACCACCTACGAGGAGGAAAGAAGGGTTCCAAAAAACAAAACGAGAAGGTGAAACGAAAACTCAAGCAAAGAATGAAAGAAAGCCAGGAGAGTGGGGAAGGAATAAACTGGTTTACAAGACTCACACAGACACAGTAGGGCTGCAAATATTGACTTTTTTGGGGCATTATTCTATCAATAACTTTTTCGATTAATTGTATAATCGAGTTGGGCAGATATTTTATAAATGTTTTGAACCAAACTTTTCAATATATTATTATATCAAGTAATTTAATGAATGTTGCACCCCTACACACACACATACCCTCTGTCTCCATATCTTGTCCTTTGGGTGCCTCTCCGATATCGATGGTGAACATGACGATCTTAGGCGTCATGGTAGACATTTTATTGCTGAAGCAGAACTTGTAGGTTCCGTCCATGTGCGCCGCCACTGAGTACTTCCCACTGGACTCTCTGTCCCCCTTGTAGATCTGCTTACCGTCTGGTCCCGTAATCTGCAAAGCATGAATATATCACATCTATTACACATGATGGGACAGACATTTATGAATCACCATTGAATTGTATTGTCACGTCGCAGGTTTACACAGGTGTCAAGACGTGGATGAAATTAGTTTTTGTGTAACCTCGCCTCACCAGGCTTTCCACCGCCTCGGAGGAAAGCCTGGTCTCCGTTTCAAAAGTCCGTATGATCCGGGCTGGGGCCGGATGATGTGGTTACGTCATGTTGTAGTATTGTTTTGTAGTCGCCAGACAGGATGAACAGGCGGCGGCAACTTCCTTTTCCCTCTCAATAAAAGCTCTCGTAAGCGAGAGCTTTTATTGAGACGGAAAAGGAAGTTGTCGCCGCCTGTTCTTCCTGTTTGTTGTAGGCAAACCATTGCCTACAACATGACGTAAGCATATCATCCGGCTCCAGCCCGGATCATATACCGGAATGAAATGGTGCCCAGGCTAGTTTTTGTGCGCAAGTTCCATCATTCATAGTTTTCAGGAAAGAAAAGGACACACACACAGAGAGAGAGAGAAATTACAAATATGTATATTTCGATATACATATCTAATCTATATAGGCTTACTATATATATATACATGACATTCAGTTGTCAATCACCATAGCCGCATCACTGTAGTAAGGTAAACACAGGACAGATATACAGGTAAAGATGCAGCTAAGCTTCAACAATAAAACAACAATAATATCATATCACCCATAAAAAGGCGTCAAAACGCAACATACAACTAGCAACATATGGCAATGACAGATCCCTAAAAAAACAAGTTAAAATGCATCTATATAAATCTTACAAAACAGCATTTGCGCTTAGGACACCTAGACACCTTTGATGTGAGAAATAAAAGCACTAATAGAAGTAGAGAACAGATGTGCACTAGAACAGACTTCTTGGTCCATCATCCAAGGGTTTCGACAGATGCATGAACACTTCTGATCGTTTTTTGATTGATTGAATACTTTATTAACAAGTTTGCAAGGAAAAAACGCACAGGAAAGTACAGTTCAATACAAGGTCTGCTAAGAGGATTTAAAAACCCAAGAAAGCATCAAAGGCTTGTTTCCATTGGGGTCCTTCATATCCAATTCACCACAATACACCGCCATAGACATTTTTGATCCACAGACAAGACAGACAAGAGTAAGACATTTCCAGTAGTGCCAAGTGACATATTGTCATTCATTATAAGATTCACACTTCCTCGTATGGCGGCTTCTTCTTCTTCGCCGGCCCAAAACAAAATAGCAGATCAATGGCCATTTCCGGCATTCGTAATAGATTATTATTATACAAATATTACAACGCAGCAGGCTCTCATCGTCATCATCATCATCACTGACCTCCACGTCGATGTCCAGGAAGCCCCCCTCGGCCACCTCGAACATGAGGCCCATCTTGGTGCCGGAGTTGACGCGCTCGTAGAAGCACTCTTCGGCATGGGCGTCTATGCTAACGAAGTAGCCGGACGCGGTGGCACACAGAGCGGCGAGCACCACCACGAGCTCCGAGGCGGTGAACATGACGACGGCTGGCTTCTTCTGGTTCTTTTCCCGTCCAAAAGTAATGTAATATGAATGATAGCAGGACTAAATAAATATTCTGAGGGCTAAACTGTGGCAGACAGACAGTTAGCTGCCTGGTTAGTAGTTGTCCTGCGCTCCTCTGTGTGAATGCCACGTACGGGTTTGGTTCAACAACGTAAACCCTCCTCCAGAACCAGTGTTGCCAGAATGTGCGAGAGAAACAAGCAGTCAGGTCTATGAAAACAGCCACTGACTCCACAAATTATATCTGATATTAATCAGCTGTTTGAAAACATCCACTATTTTATAAAAAATCTAGAGAAAATGTATTATTCATATTCATGAGTATTATTCATATTCATATATATATATATATATATATATATATATATACACACATACATACACGGAGTCCTGAAAATATTTTAGAACCACTGGTTTAAACAACATTTAGGAAGCCTAAATATGCACACTTTAGAAACAAGCCCCCAAAAACGCAACCCGCAACTACTTAATTAAAGGACCACCTCACCACTTTTCAACCTATCTTCATATAATTGGTCCTCACCATCATGATGTTCATGATAAAATACCACCATTTCTTTCTACTCTGTGTCTCAGAGGGCTGTGGCCAGTTCAGAAACCCGTCCACCAGTGACATCACGATTTTGTAACACATTTCTCACCCAATACCAATTGCCTAATCTGTAATCCTGGGCGCTACTCTCCCTCTTGAAGAAAGGAAGAGACACTCAATTGAGTACATGGCCGCAGAAAGATATTTACAGTAGGTGCTGAACGTTCAGTAGGGGGTTGCGCACGCAGCAAAATGCACATTTTCACACGGAAAAGTGGCTTTTACTTTCCCTCTCCACACGCATGAGCAAACTGACTCACTATACCGATACCGAGCATATTTATTAGGCCTAGTAACAGAAATCTGTTTTGATTAAAAGTATTATTTTTCTCCTCCTGTCCGATGGGGAGGGGGGGGGGGGGGGGGGGGCTGTGCCTGGGGGGAGGGGGTGCTCCAGCACCCCTACTTCCCTCAGCCATGATTGAGTATAGTCCAAAAGTATAAAGTTGATGGGTGCACGGTTCAGGTAGATACAGTTCATAGAAAGAATACCAGCACTCACGTTATATGCAATAGGATTCTTATTTTTAATTTCTCCCCCAGCAGCAAAACAACAAAGGGACGTTTCGGCCTGGAGGCCTCGCCGCCTTCCTCAGCGTAAAGCCCCAAACTGAGCGCATACTTCCTCAATGTATGAGGAGTGAGCAGGCCACTTACTGTGTCAAGCAGTACGATTATTATTATATATATATTTTTTCATTCAAAACCACTTTTTTAAGGTATCACTCAATACCACCGCCATACCATTGGTAAATAGTGATTTACCGCAATAACAAATCCACAACAATATCCATATTAGCTTGGATTCCCCATTGATGATGTCACTGGAGGACGGGTTTCTGAACTGCCCACAGACAACCCTCCTATGAGACACAGAAGAAAGTAATTGTGCCATTTTATCATGATTATTTGTGAAGATCAAGGAACTGACTTAGTATTTTTTTTTTAAATTTAGCCTAAATCACAAAACATGTGATTTAGGCCATGCGGTACCAGAGGTGGCCATGTGTCACGAGGAGCTGCATGACTTCAAAATCATTTTCTTAAAAAAATGACTTGGGCCATTAGTTTATGGCGATTTTAAACTCACTGTTATTTTATCATGATCATTAGTGAGGACCAATTATATGAAGATAGGTTGAAAAATGGTGAAGTGGTCCTTTAATTAATATTTACAAACAACTTCACAGAAAAACAAGCCCAAAGTCGCTTATATTAAGTGGACATGGCAACTGTCCTCCACGGCTCGCGTCACTACTTCCATGCCGGAGTTCGACGGCGTCCTCCGGTCCAGAGCCCGCCTACATTCGAAACGGGATCCGGTCATTTCCCCCACATAAACATACACGGCGCGCGCACACCGTTTCCGTATCCGCCGGAGTCTCTCTGGAACCGGATGTGCAAAGCATAGATTATGGTGCAAACAAAGTGGGCAAAAGCGACCTCAATTCATCCCAGGCTAGTTTATTTACGGAAGGTTAGGAGGACCAAATTTAGTGCTGCTACGTTTGTTAATTTATGTATTATTATCACATCATTCAGTAGCCTATGATTTATTGTGTCATTATTATTATTATTATTATTAATAATTATTGTTATTGTTATATTAATACATCATAATAATTAATAATTAATAATAATAGTAATTAATAATAATAATAATACTTATTATTATTATTACGTTTTGGGTGTAAAATAGAACAGGCTTTGCTGTTTAAAACGTTTCAACCCCTTTCACTTTGGGAGATATTATGCAGCAACTTAATTGGTTGGGTGGTCAATAGTGTACCATAATGGTCACAATGAACAATGACAATTTTCACTATTTTAGAGATAATAATATAATAATAATATATAAGAGGGAGTGCAACAAACCATGTACAACCCAGATTCGGCACAAACAAGGGACTAAATTATTTTCGCTCCTATGCCACCAAAATGTGGAACGCCCTACCAACAGTCATTAAGACATGTGAATCCCTTGACTCCTTCAAAACCGCTCTCAAAGGGCACCTACGGACGGCTGCAATTTGAAACTGGCCCCCGTAAAATCTGAATCACATAAAAACACTGCAGTGTATTATATAGCCTATACAGAATATTCTGTCTGTCTGTGCATGCCGTAAACATGGAGTGGCAGTGCTGTCACTGTGTGGGGACTGGGGAGTGGGGACTTTCATCTCGATAAACTTATAAACATTTTGCGCTGCTGTCTGTTATATCAGTGTGCTTAGCGCTCAGTGCGTGGCTGCATGCGTATAGTGAGAGAGCGAGAGAGGGGGGCGTCCAGACGTCCAGTCCCAGACGGCACGACACATGCACGTTATGAGTATAATTTTATCACCATAGATTTCACTGTGTAGGCTAGTTTATGAATGGAACACATTGATAAAGGTCCCCCCTGCTGCGTTTCCAATTGCTGCGGATGACAGTGTGAAGGCAAACCGCAGCAAATTAAATAGGCAAGAATCCCAATTTCTCCGCCCATACGCATCGAGTCTACCGAAGTATTAGGTGGGAATGTGACCTCACCTAAGATAGTCAAAGGATAGTCAAACCTGACTAACTACTGTTGTAAAACTCTAAGTACTGGACCCTCATCTGGTTTGACAGACAGGTAGTGTGTGCCGGCAGGGTGGTGTGTGACAATCCGGTTGAAGTTAGCCCTGGAACATGACTGCCATGATGATTATCATGACAGTCATGCAGAAACTTTGCCCTGTTTTTTGCGCTCGCTGCATTTACAAGATTTCCGTATATATAAACAGTCAGATTTCAAATATAAAGTACTCACAAAGTGTCCCACGGGTGTTAGTTAGTACTAGTAGCAGCGCCAGCGATTAGAATTGCTGCGTCCCGCGTTGCTTAATAAAAAGCATTTTTGTCCGAGCTCCCCGGCTACTTTTTTCAAACGGGGTTCGTTTGGGAAATTCACAGTTGCACACCGGGAGCGCACTCGCCTATTAGTCTGTATTGGCAGGGCGGTCAGCGTACCTATATCGAACACACCGAGTGCCACCCTCCTCCCGACCGATAGGGGCGCGTAGTTGAAAGCCAATGGCAAAATAACAGCTCGGATAAAAATGCTTTTTATTAAACAACGCGGGATGCAGAAATTCTAATCGCTGGAGCTGCAACTAACTAACACCCGTGGGACAAATTGTGAGTACTTTATATTTGAAATCTGAATGTTTATACGGAAATCTTGTAAATGCAGCGAGCGCAAAAAACAGGGTGAAGTTTCTTCATGACTCTCGTATGAATACGAGAGTCTAGCCCTGGAACATGACTGCCATGATAATTATCATGACAGTCATGCAGTAACTTTGCCCTGTTTTTTGCAGCCGCTGCATTTACAAGATTTCCGTATATTTAAACATTCAGATTTCAAATATAAAGTACTCACAAAGTTTCCCACGGGTGTTAGTTAGTAGCAGCGCGAGCGATTAGAATTGCTGCGTCCCGCGTTCTTTAATAAAATGCATTTTTGTCCGAGCTCTCCGGCTACTTTTTTCAAACGGGGTTCGTTTGGGAAATCCACAGTTGCACACCGAGAGCGCACTCGCCTATTAGTCTGTATTGGCAGGGCGGTCAGCGTACCTATATCGAACACACCGAGTGCCACCATCCTCCCGACCGATAGGGGCGCGTAGTTGAAAGCCAATGGCAAAATAACACCTCGGATAAAAATGCTTTTTATTAAACAACGCGGGATGCAGAAATTCTAATCGCTCGCGCTGCTACTAACTAACACCCGTGGGAAACTTTGTGAGTACTTTATATTTGAAATGCGAATGTTTATATATTTTAATTATTTGTAAATGTAGCGTCTGCAAAGACCAGGGTGAAGTTACGTCATGACCCTCGTATGAATACGAGGGTCATGTTTACAGGGCTAACGAGAGTCATGAACCATGGCTAGGTTGAAGTATACCTTGGTACAGCGGCGGCGGTCGACGGGCCCGGGAGAACAATAACGCGACACGAGACAGTATTACGCTAAGGTTCACAAGTTTATGTATCACACTGAAACAAAACGCCTGTGGTCTCCAAGGCTAGGATCACACAGCTAGGATATAGAGCAACGCGTTGCGGGTTCGAATTCTGATCCCGGCGACCCAATTGCTGAGTGTCACTCCCCATCTCTCTCTTCTTATTTCCTGTCAGTCTACTGTCTTATAAATAAAGGCATAAAAGTGCCAAAACACTGTGGATCACTTCTTTCAAAACAGGCCTGAAAATCCATCTATCAGGAGACCATAAGAGCCCATAGAAAGGAGATGTAATTTTCTGCAACATCTTTCTTTTTTTCTCCTTTGTACATACATAATTATAATAAAATAATCAATCAATCAATCAAAGTCTAGAGGGAACCTGCATTATGCTATGAGCTGTTTGAACTTGTAAGATGTATCATGTGTGTCATCATTGATTGATTCCCAAAAATAAGGAACAAAGTGTTTCCCTTATCAGTTCTATAAACTTTATTTGGAAACTAATTTGGAGAGACTTAACTTTCAGCCTGCAGTTATTTTTGCCTAAGTTGTCCATTGCTGTGTTTTCACTGGGGGCACGGCACCCTGCCAGCTGTGTTTTCACTGGGGGCACGACACCCTGCCAGTTGTGTTTTCACTGGGGGCACGGCACCCTGCCAGTTGCACAACAGGATATCCTCATCAGTGGTGCATGGGAAGTAAGTACATTTACTTAAGTACTGTACATGAAGTGCAATATTGAGGTATTTGTACTTTCCAATTTCCAATACCTTTACTTCTACTCCACTGCATCGCAGATCCAAATATTGTACTTTTACTCCACTACATATATTTGAAAACTTTAGTTACTAGCTATACTTTGTATATGTTTATTACAACACAGTACACATCTTCTGCCATATATACATTTCGGCATTGCGATGCATTGTGAGCTTGTAGATCAGCTATTTTCAACTGATACTGAAAACTTGAAATGAGACATTCTGCATGAGTATTTTACTTTGTTAATTTAAGTACATTTTGATGCCAATACTTTTGTACTGGGCAATATATATCGGTATTATATCCATGAGAATCAAATTAAGTAGTCTTTTAAACAGCCCTTTTGCTTTCCAAACTTGGCTTTTTGGTAAACAAAAGCAAAATAGTAAATCCAAAACAATGTTGCTATGTGAAATTACCGGCAACTACTGTTTGACAGAAGAAAAAAAGAGAGAAAAAATAAAAACGAAGATCTGTTAAGAGAAAAATCCAAACCCATAAATAAATCATAATACAATGAGGCATCATGAGTGAGCCATTTATTGTTATTGAGGAAGTCAACATGTTCACCTGCATTGAAAGTCACACAATACAACAAACCTTTTTAAGCTTTTTGAACAAGGTCCTTTCTCCAGTGTGACAGAGACAGACCCATAGGAATAATATACATACAGTATATTTTATTGGTAAGTAGATATGTTTAGTTGAGTACATTCTCCTCTACAAGGTATCCATGTACAATATACATGTTAAAAAATATAGTCGTTTGCAATCACTGTTTTTCCTTTTTTCCCATTCAGGATGACAGAATTCACATTTAACCACTTAAACCCTATACTATAAGTTGTATAATTTGACCGCATCCTTAAGGGCCCTATATTTAGTTGACCTGCATTCTTATAGGGTTACACTAAATATTATCTGCGAAGGATCCAAGTGGTTAAGTGTTATGGGTTCTATGTCCTTAGCACTCCACCCCCCCCCCCCCCCCCCCCCCCAAAGAATAGGCTCTAAGCACACAGAATAACGCTTCCTACTTCCAGGGCCCCATCCCTACTTTCTTCACAGGTGTTACCCATGATGGAAATGAAGGCTCTGTGGTCCATTGTGGTCAAACAGAGTCAGGGTGCTGCTATTGTTGCATGTCGGCTGACTGGAAACACTCTGCGCTACACCAGTGGGTCTCAAAGTGTCCTTGAGTGGGTTCCAAATGGCCCTGTACGGGTGTGTAATCCAGAGTGTACAAATGGAACCAAATGGACCCAGGATGGTTTGGGGGTCCTCAAAATGAAAAGGTTTGAGTACCACTAAATGGAGCCTTAATAAGTATCATCGGTAAGGAAGGGAAGTTATTCTGTGTGCATAGAGCTGAAGGAGCCCTGATTCTCCCCCCCACCCACAAGAGAATAGCTATATCACATACACATATAAGTATATGCATAGAAGGCACCATCTACGCATCTACATTTTTTACACAATAAACACAAACACAAGTGGGGTTAAAAAAATAAAAATGGCAAGAAAGCTGTGGCATGGTCTCTGGAAGAAAACAAAACAAAATAAAGTTTAAAACAAGAATAAAGGCTGTCAAAGTATCCATGTGGCTGAAACCCAAAGCCGTTATATTTCCCCCAGACAGGAACATCCTCATGGTCGCTATGGTGTTGTTGCAACAAACACAAGCACTCCATTGGACCTTATACAAGTGGAGAGACAGACACAGACAGACACACGAGAATAAAAATGGGTAATACTGCATATAGTCCAAACACACTGCAATGGATGTTCTCAACCCGTTAAAGAATATAAAAAATACACCTCGGGTCCTAGTCCTACCTTACCCCTTATGCATAACGTTATTAGCCATATTTGACCATTTTGAAAAACATTTAAAAATAGTTCAACTAGCCAATGCCAAAGATTATGGCACCTCATCTAAAACAGTGGTTCTCAACCTGTGGGTCAGGACCACCACATTATTTTTGTAGGGTACAGTTAAGTGTAAAGACTTGTATCACCTTATAAATAGACAAAGAAAAAAGACAAAAAAATAAACGAAATGAAAGAAAAGAAAAGAAAAAAGGCCATTAGGCCTACTGCATCAAAAGTAATCAACAAAACTAGGCCAAATTGGCAAATTATATAAGAAAGGGGCAAACATTATGAAAATAGCCGATATACTAATTATATCTGCTATTTTCATAATATGTATGTGTGGAACCGAGTCAAACAAAATGTAAGGCCTCAACTGCTATGATTCCAAGTGCTTGTCAGGGTGGGTCCCAGGTCAGGTGGGCCACCAGGTCAAATATGATTATTTTGTGGGGTCATGGCCTGAAAAGGTTGAGAACCAATGATCTAAAAGAATACTCGCCGACAAAACCAGGTGCCTATAGAGAACTCCCCATACACAGAGCCAAGTACACCAACAGTAGTCTCTCAAGACACTGTTGAAAATTCAAAGGAAAACTGTTTTTCCTTTATTTTTTGCGATGGGTTCTCAGATTGCACCAACAGTAGCCTTGGTACCCAGGCTTTTACTTTCGTTTGCGTTCGGCTCAAAAAAAATGAAAGGCTGGGGGAACGAGAGACATTTCCTGGTCTAGGAGAGGAGTGGGACTAGTGAACTACAGTGCAGAGGGGGCGTCGCTTTCCTCCACTGATTTCTACCAGGGAGGGGAGGGACGGAGCCTCGGAGGGTGGCAGGGGTGGGGGCTCAGATCGGTGAACCAATATTCTGCAGCGGTTGCTCCTTGCGCGCACGCCCCTCTAGACCAGAAAGCATGCTGGCTAGGCCAGTCTAGTAGGCTACACCAACAGTAACACCAGTTTTAAGCATGCTGAATGTAGCCAGTCCAAAAGTTCACAATGTGGTGCTTTGCTGGCAGTTTTCAAAAGTATATAAATCAAGGAACGGAAGTTGGATGCGTCTGCTCCACTAGTGAAGCATATTGCAGAGGATCGAGACTCGAGAGAAGGCGGTGCTTTGTCTTCTGAGATCATACACACAGTACATTTAAAGATTGCAGTTTCTCAAGGCAAAAGACAGTGAGCAATTGAGAAATATTTTTTTTCTTTAAAAGAATAATGTAAGAATCTCACTGCTATACATACACAAGATGAGCCCAGAGCATCATCCTTCCAGTTTGATAAGCACTTAATTTCAGTGGTGGAAAGTTATGTAGTACATTAACTTACTTAAATTAGTACTGTACATAAGTCAACTTTTGAGGTATTTGTATTGAGTATATCCAATTTACAATAGGATTTCCAATTTTACTTCTACTTCACTATACACTTGGATCTAAATATTGTATTTACCCACTACATTTATTTGAAAACTTTAGCTACTAGTCACTTTGTAGATTTTTAATATTGTCACAAAACATAAATTACCCACTTCAGCCGTATATACATTTGGGCCTTTTGAAAATAGCTGATCTACAAGCTTGTAGATCTGCAATTTTATACATTTGAAAACTTGAAATGGGACATTCTGCATAATGAATACTTTTGGTAGGCTACTGTAAGTGCATTGCAATGCCAATAGTTTATAGTATTCTACATTGCAGTATTGTACGCAAGTAAAACATTTGATTACTTTTCCACCACTGCTTAATTTAGTATGGCAAAGAAAGACTCAATGGCTTAGTGTAGTGGTTCTCAACCTTTTCTCCATCCACTCTGAGATCAATCTCAGAAAGCGTTCGCAGCCCATCTGAGCACTTATTGGCTGCCGTGTTAAGTGGTCAGATGGGTGGGCCACGTGCATTTCCAGAGCACGTTCAATAATTTAATGACCAACCAATCGATTGCGTTTCAGCTTGGTATTAATATAGTAAATGCTTGAAAATGTTTTTGCTGTGATAAATGGGAACTCTTGAAGAAAACGTACAGTACAGTACCAACATCTTTTGGGAGGAACCCACTTAAAATATCCTCGTGGCCCACAGGTTGAAGAACCACTGGCTTAGTGTGAACAAACACGTGTCTGATAAACAAAAAACATACTTATATGCAATGGAATGGTAAGGTCAAAACGGGTGTGTGCAAGTGTATGTGTGTGTACAATATTATGCAAAGCTTGAAAGGGCAAACTTGAGTCCAGCCAACTATCATATATGGTCTCTATAACAAGCACAAGTCATAGTTATATCGCCGAAGCTCAGAAATGTGTGAGAAATGTATTTCGTTTTAAACAATGACAGTGAAATTAATTACATGTGGTACTCACAATAGGCAATGGTACTTAAAATAGGCATTTGTACTCGCAAATGAACAAGCAAGAAAAAACATTATGCAATTAAATTAAAAAAAAACCCTCTTAAAATGATATCTTTTGGCAGCCATGCTTGAGAAAGCCCCAAGGTCTGCTATACACAAGCCCCCGCCCAACCCCCTGAAATTTTCATAGGTCACCATAGTAACCTTTTTTTTTTTACATAAAAGTGCAGGACTATAATGGGAAGAAATGTTTAAAACATCACCCCTCAGAACACTGGTTCTCAAACTTTTGCTTAATTTCAAGGACGCCCCCCCCCCCCATAACTGAATGTGCACAAAACCTGCAAGGGTCCATTTAGAACCCTCCTCAAGGACCCCTCAGGGTCCCTGGACGGTTGGACCCCCACTTTGAGAACCACTGCCCTAGAAAAACCTTTCCTGCCAGACACACAAGCCAAAAAGCAGACTAGAAAAACTGCCATGGCTACTTATGTCGTTCGCTGCCGTCGGGGTGGAGAAACCCTTTATGTCCAAAACCATTATGTTTCAGTAAATGAAAAAAAAAAAAAACTATATTCCAATGGATCCAATGTATTTTAGTCACAAGCTCTTGTTAATACTTTTCATTGGTTACATATTACCGTATTTATAAAAACATAACCCCACACAGCGAGACTTGGGCCACCTTCAACGTGGCGTTCCTCTTTTGGGCATGATGCCATTATATAGGCGGAAATCTTTGATTATAGCAAGAATAGTCATTCTACAAACTCAGCATTCATTTATGAAAAAAAAAAAAAAAAAAACATACAAAGATTAAATATGGAGATACAAGGTTTCTGCCCGACAGCGACCCCTACTGATCAGGTGTATCAAAAGCTTGGATTTGAGCCGTTCTACCGCAGAGGAAGTGCAGAGTTTACACACGATTCAATCCCGGTCGCACGTCGCGTCTCACACTGAAGATCTACAAGCCCACAGTACGTCACGGCGCGGTGCATTGCAAGCTTGTCGTTGGGTTGTTTATTCCGGTGCAAGACGCCAGTGCAAGACCGAGTATAAAATCAGGCATTAAGGACATTAGGCTTGAGCTTAGGAATGGTAAACTAATACATACAAAGTATCCCCACCAAAAAGCCACAAAGTTAACCCCACATAAAAATAAAAAAACAACCTAAATTCATACTCCCAAATAGCCTGAATGGGTTAGTTTCTCTTCAAGGCAGTTCATCTGTAAAAAAGAAAAAGAAAAGAAAAATAATTCATATCTTCGCGTCAGTGGATTAGAAATTACCTGTGAATACAGAAATACACCACCAAGCCAATAATGCTTTATCCAGTAACAATAATACACTACATAACACAATGACTTTTGACTTTCACTGAGAAATTAACCCCATTTTTCTCCGCAGGCAAAGTCTCGTCTCCCATTCTTTAGAAGGCTTGGTGCGGGGGAAAAGGTGTCTGTTGTTTGGCTGAGAGACTATGGATAAAAAACCATTCGTGATTTTGGCACCGCCTTTTCTCTCTCGACTCCGAGGAGGTCCCAGACGATCTTTGTTTACTTTCAACAAATGATCTACATAATTTTCCTTTGGTTAATAAACACAAAACACATACAAAAAAAAAAGAGAGATGAGCAAAAAGTTAGCTTGAATTTTCCTTCTCAGGAGAGCGCGTCCAATTTGCAGCCCTTGTTGGGTCGAGTTCTTTTTAGACTGGCTGAACCCAAACTTGAGGTTTTTAGTATGGGTTTAAACAATGTTAGGCTTCTCAAAAGGCTCTTCTTAAAATCACAGTGGTTTTAGAATAAAACTAGAGGGCAAATGTCCATGTAGAATGAGCAAGAAGTAAGATGTTTAAGTCCTCCATTAGCTGTTGTCTGGTCTCTCTCTCTTCCATCTATTGTTCCATTAGCTGTTGTCTGGTCTCTCTCTCTCTCTCTCTTCCATCTATTGTTCCATGTTCATCGTCATGGTCTCTCTCTCTCTCTCTTCCATCTATTGTTCCATGTTCATCGTCATGGTCTCTCTCTCTTCCATCTATTGTTCCATGTTCATCGTCATGGTCTCTCTCTTCCATCTATTGTTCCATGTTCATCATCATGGTCGAGTCTCAGGCGTCAAGGTGTAGCTGGTATTTTTTTTTCTTTTTTTTTTTTAATCAGGTATCAGGTCCCTACGAGAAAGAGACAAAGAGCTGTTCCAATCAACGCAATAGAAGCATTAACACAGTGTCTAAAATATCACCCCAAGAGAACACATTGTGAATGCATTGTGAGCTTGTAGATCTGCTATTTTCAAAATACTTTTTAAACATTTGAAAACTTACTAACTGCACAATTAGTACTTTTGGTACTTCAAGTACATTTTTACTCCAATACCTTTGTACTTTTTGAACATTTAGAATTCTGGACTTTCACTTGTAACGGAGTAGTTCCACATTGCAGTATTGATACTTTTACTTAAGTAAAACATTTGAGTAGTTTTGGCACCAATGTGTGTCGTTACCTGGAACGGAGCGCTAAAGTGGAGAGCTGAATCTCATCTATAGCTCTTCTGCTGTTGCATCAGTCCCACATTCTCATATACCCTAGAGCTGTCATCTCTCATCCTGCGCGCACACACACACACACACACACACACACACACACACACACACAAGGACAACATTTAAAACCAACACATAATCCTTCCGACGTCTGAACCAGTGATGCCATGTCCACTTTAGGCTTGTAAATAGTGGTTTGCGTTTTGTTTCTAAAGCATATAGTAAAGCATATAGTTTCAATTTTTCCAAATGAAAAGGTTCCGGCATCGGAAGGAATATGTAATGGCTTTGTGTGTCTGTAACTGCTAAACATTTTGATTGCCTGACTGTAGTAATTGTACCCCAGGTCACGTTCTTAACACGGGGGTCCGGGGACGCCCAGGGGTCCTCGGAGGATTTTCTGGGTGTCCCCCAGCTAAATGATAGTTGGAAACAAACCCTACTTAAGAGTTAAATGAACAGTGTGGCTTAGACAATACTCACTCTGTGCAGGTGGGCGTGGGGATGGGAGTGCAGGGAGGCAGAGGGCTCTGTTCTCCTCCAGTTAAGTCAGACAAAGAGTATTTTATGTTGGTGTATTCACGCCCTTTGATCTTACTTTTCTGTTGGCAGAGAAGAGAAAAGAAAAAAGGTTGAGAGACATGGCCATGAAAAACACGTAAAGAAATAAAGTGTCACAGTGGCACTGTTGCATTGACTTTCACATCGTCTAGCATTAGTGGTGTAAAAAATAATCGATTCAGCAATGCATCCCATTATATGTGATGAAGTGAGATTTGGTGGTGTCGATGGGCGGCAGCAGCCGCAGCACCCTAACCTGCTGCCTCCTCGATGCGTCTCTGTAACGTCTCTATGTAGATTAACCTGTACAGACCCGTTAAGATCCGACCGTGTATTCCAAATCCTGACAGTTTTCTGAAAAACCTACCAGTGGTGCTCAGACCTTTTCATATCAAGGTCTCTATGGAGAGCAGGGGTGGCCACACTTTTTTGACTTGTAGTCCGGCAGTCGACAGGCTTCTTTTGTTTAAAGTGGGAAATTTGGTATATAGTCTTTTTTATTGGCCTAAAATATTGTCTATATACATACATTCATGAATCCACTTGCTGACCGGCTGTCACTATTGGGCAATCTTTTTATAGCGGTTTCTTGTGACCCTACCCATACCACATTTTGTCATGACATCTATGGCCATTTTTAGCCCAAGGAGTGCATTTTTTGCCTGCCATAGGATGTTAATGGTAGGGTCACAATTTAGAAACCCCTATAAAAAAATATAGTGACAGCCGGTCAGAAAGTGGATTTATGACAATATTTTAGGCCAATAAAAAAGACTATATACCAAATTTCCCACCCCTGCACCCCATAACCGCGGCTGCCGGACTATTGGGAGCTTCTTTCAAAATGACCAGCTCAACAAGATCTACCCACCAAAAAAATGATTATCCCATTGCTTAAAATAGTGTGAAAATGTACATATTAGACAAACATAGTTGGAATGGGAAATAGGGAGGGGGGGGGGGATATTATTGTTTTAGTTTAATATAACTTTGTAATGATACCGACGTGTGCAACACTCTTGAAAATAAAGTGTGGGTATAAGTTGACAGATCCTTTTTTATGTCAATCAATCAAGTCACCTTAACCCATTTTGACCTGAGATCAGATTCTAAAAATGTCTTCTACATCCTGACAGTTTTCTGAAAAAGCTATGTTTCTATGTCAGTCGTTCTTCAATGTTTCAAAAATAGCAGACCTACAAGTTCGTATGAGATTGTAGATCTGCTATTTTTCAATAGCTAAAGCATAACACAATGCTAACACCAAAAGGGGTTCCTTTTGGACGGGAACATAGGTACATAGGTAACCCCCGGTTACCTAGCGAGAACAGCTGGCGTCTACTGACCTGTTCCTCCTCTATGCGTCTCTGTAACGTCTCGATGTAGTGCTGCACGGCCATGTAGATGAAGCGGTACTGGGCTTCGGTCTGCACCATGCCCGAGCGCTGAGAACGCACCATCTGAATGGTCTTAGGCACGTCAATGTCACAGTCCACCCCTGGACAGGACGACACGGACACGCACACACTTTTAAATCACTGGCATTTTGATAAATGTTATACTGTCTGACCCGTCTAAAGTGAGTGGTGCTGTACTGTGTGTGTGTGTGGCTGCACAACAGTGACACTTGGTGGTGACAATATGCTATTTCCGTGCTTGGACCCAGGGACACAGCCAGGGACACAGCCAGCCAGGATTGGGATTACCTCAAATAATTCCGATTAGACGATTATGTAATAATTGTGACAACCCTACACATCGTCTGGAAATTAAAGCATTGGCAGCATTATTAACACAGAGGCCCCTTTTCCAACAGGGGTTCAACCGGTTCTGCTCTGTTTTTCCCCGCCTAATATTGGACCAGTTCAGAGTGTTTCCACTGAAAATGAATTGGTTCAGAAACCCTAAAAGTTGGTTCGGAACTGGAACAACAAAAATACTTTCTTGCCCTGAACTGGGAACTAAAATGGGCGTGTCTCTATTCTACAGGTTGGAAGATGCAGATGCAATATAAACAGTGGTAAAAGCAAGTTTAAAGGCAGAGTACCACCGCAGCCTGGCATCTACTTTGTCTCAGTTTAATTATGACAAAGTTGTTAAAATATTTGAAAATGCAACTATAAGGCTCTATACAGCCTGTTCAATGCTGTGTGAAGTAGGAGCAGACTAGTGGCCACTACTCTGAAAAATCCCTCCCACCGTGTCGGAGAGGGCCGAGACAAAACAGTGTGTCATCCTGAGTATCTAACCTGTTCTCTGGGTGTAACTAGTGACTGGAACAACAGTGACACTACATTAAATTAATAGTGGACAGGACAGGTAGAGATAGACTATTAGCCTATATATATATGTTTTTCATTTCATTTTTTAATGGAATGAGAGTTAGCGAAAGAAAAACTTTACGCCGTGCAGCACGCAGACTGCAGTGACAGCCTGATTCGTGATGTGTGATGATGGTAATGATGACATGACTTTTGTTTTCCGTCTGCTGCTCGAGTGACGAAAAGCAGAATAAAATACAGAATGGTATCGCAGACTGTTACTGTTTTATTGGGGTTATTTATCTTTGGTTAGGCATAGCATAGGTCCGACTGGATTAAGGTTGGTATGGGGTGCGTTAAAACAACCAGATTAAGGTTGGTGAGGGGTGCGTTAAAACAACCGGATTAAGGTGGTGAGGTGTGCGTTAAGGTTAGGTTTAGGTGTGTTGCCCCATGGGAGGTCAGGGTTAGTTTTTGCATTGACCTGTACCCATTCTGTGAATAAAAATATCAATCAATCAATCTTGACTTGAACATTGTCCATAGCAAAGGCACGTTGTGAAAGCGGAGCTGTGTTCACATCTTGACGTCATCGAAATGGTTGCAACTGCAACTGTGCCTAAATTTTTTTTTTTTTCTAAATCGTTTTGATAGATATGAATCATTATTTTTTTAAAGGAAATGTCCCTGCTTCCCACCCTTTAATTAACATTAAAACAAAGAAAAGCATAAAGCATGTGCAGCATAAAGATACATAAATTAAATAGATATATGTAGGGGTGTGTGTGAGCAGTAGTGTTGCGTGGGCTGGCTTTTTTGCATAACCCACCCGTCCCGCCATGGGAGCCACCTCGCACCAACCTGCCCCGCAATTAATATATTAATCAACAAACCGCCCGCCCCGCGGTCCGCAAAAACAAAAAAACAAGCGGCTTTTCAACAGCAAGTTCAGCTGCTTTCGAGAGAAAGAGGGGAGGAGGCACCTTTATTTTTCTTTTACATTTCTACCCAGATTTAGAGGAGTATCATTTTAAACACTAGTCCCAACCAGTCTGCCCTGCAGCCCAAATTACTGGTTAATATCAAAGTAAAATGAGCAGTTGCTTGCTCTGCTTGATTGCGAGAGAGAGAGGTGACAGTCCCTCGAATGAACATATAAAACGTATTATACACATACTGTACGTGAGTGTAGCTCTCCACTCGAAATTAATGTCATGTTCTCATTTTAGTTTCGATTGTTACTTCGACTTCTTTGCTCGGCGGTGGTACCGCACACCCAAAATAGCCGATCTACAAGCTCACAATGCGGTGAACACGTCGCCTGCGAGACGCATTGTGAGCTTGTAAACCCTATAATTCTGTGTGTGCACACTTTCCACGCCTGCACGACCATGCGCTCTATTAAGAAAGATTTAATGCAGATGCGCTCATTACTCTGATGACGGCCAGATTCAGACTCAGAGCCTCAGAGGGGTGAGAGCCAAATTGTTTTAACATGAAGTTCAGGACGGAGAGGACACTTTTCTCCGACGGGGGGTGAGCCCCCTTTCATAAGCATGAGATGAAAAAGCTGATGATTTCAGCAGGAGGAGAGCAGGTACCGGAATGCTTTTTTTCCCTCCTTTTTTGGTTGAAAAAAAGGTAACCCGCCCCGCCCACCGCTCGATAATTGCACTGAAAACCTTGAACCGTCTGCCCAACACAACCGGTGCATCACTAGTGAGCACTGAGCAGCATAGAAATATATACATTAGCTAGGTATATGTAGCTGTGTGTGTGTATAATTACCTACCTTTCTCTCTGATCACATCAATGAGGATGTCAATCACTATAAAAGTTCCTGTTCGTCCAATTCCAGCACTGAAATAGAAACGATAAGAATAAACATACATGGTGTGCTCTTATAATAATACAACTGTATTTGTATAGCACCTTTCATGACATGAAATGCAGCTCAAAGTGCGTTATAGAGCAATAAAGAAAAAAAATAAAAGGCATAACACAAAAGATAATAGCAATGAATAATGCAATAGAGGATTTTTAAAGTTCAACTACAAGCATGAGTGTATAAGCAGGTCTTGAGCTGTGCTTTATAAATGTCTACAGAGGCTGCCTGTCAACGGTACAGTGGGAGTTTGTTCCACGCCGTCGGCCCCCATAGAAGCAGAAAGCTGCTTCACCGTGTTTTTTAGTTTAGTGGTTATAATACTGTATATAGCCTACATGTTGGGCGTGCGTGTGTGTGTGTCTGTGTGTGTACCTGCAGTGTACTGCTATAGGCCCAGCTTCCAGTATGCCCTCCTGTTTCAAGTTGACCTCCTCTAAGAAGTCCAACACGCCGCCGGGGTCCGTGGGCACTCCGTGGTCAGGCCACGCCCTGAAGTGGTACTGCCACACCGTTCGCTCCGTATTCCCCTGAAATGTTAGTAAAACATAGATATTATGACAGGTCGCTCACAAGGGCCGTAACCACGTCATCTGTTACAGGCCTGTCACAATTATCTGATCACAATAATTTCAGATAATCGCAATTATCTTTGCATAATCGTTTCCATGTTGGAAAATGTTCATATAGTTTCAAACACTTTCAAAAACGTAGTGGAAATAGAAGATCTACAATCTGTAATCCTGCCAGGCCAATTATTATACTATCTTGCATCTATGCTGCATCGTCTGTAAGGAAGCCTAAACAAAAATAAATTTTACTCTTATGTACCTGTACACAAGATGTAACAATAAAGTACAACCGGGTGACCCAGCCGGGGTGGTCAAGTCCTGACTTACGTCCCAGTAGCTACCCTCGATCAGACCACTAGGGAAAGACAGGGCTGCATAATCCGTTGGGACCACTCCGGAACTACTATGCCGGGACTGAGAGGTACAATTCTGGTATGTGGAGGGACTAGGCTCTGTGGGTTGACTCCTGTCCGGGCCCCTCCTACGTCTCACCAGGTCCACTCCTGCTCTCACCAGGAGTACCGCCAGGACCTGTGCGTTGCACAAGACTCCCAGCACCAGACACTTCATTCATTGATACTATACCACTGTATATTATCCAACATCATTGTTATACGATATTATATTATTATCTTATCTTACAGTATTCTATTTATTACTATTGCTATTACTACTACGTATTTGCCTGTATCTCCCTCTCTGTCTCTCCACCGACACGGTCGAGGCAGATGGCCGCCCAACCTAGAGTCTGGGTCTGCTTGACGTTTCTTCCAGTTAAGGGGATGTTTTTCGTTACCACTGTCGCAGAATCGGTAGGGTGGGATCTCTGTTGGGTCTCTGCTCTACATGTAAAGTGTCTTGAGACTTGTTGTGATTCGACACTTTAATCAAATTGAATTACCGCCCGGTACTTACCTGTCCAACCTTGGACAATTTCAGTTCTCTCAGGATGTAGTCGTGCGCGGCCGTCTCTCTGACGTTGCGGACGCGCATCGCCCCATACTCCTTCAGGGCCGACATGTCCGGCCAGTACTTCACACATTTGCTCTGGTCGGGGACACAGAAAACCAGTACTTCACACATTTGCTCTGGTCGGGGACACAGAAAACCAGTACTTCACACATTTGCTCTGGTCGGGGACACAGAAAACCAGTACTTCACACATTTGCTCTGGTCGGGGACACAGAAAACCAGTACTTCACACATTTGCTCTGGTTGGGGACACAGAAAACCAGTGCTTCACACATTTGCTCTGGTCGGGGACACAGAAAACCAGTGCTTCACACATTTGCTCTGGTTGGGGACACAAGAAACTGTTGGCTGGAAGCCTGGAAGGTAAGTCATTCTGCACTGTGATTGGCTGAGCATCGCATAATGGGTGTGCCACAAGGGACACCCGTTATTATTATATAAAGGGGAGAGAGAGAAGGGGGTGGGGGGAGAGAGGGAGGGGGGGCGATAGAGGTAGGGATTGGGTATGTCATATCCTTGAATTGGTATGGACTAGTATTATACAAATGATCACCACCACAATTCATGGCTTTGGTCACCTTTCCTCGCTCCACTTCCTTGGTTGTCATGACGATGACTCTGGAGTTCTCCTGGAAGACCATCCTCCAGAAGTCACTGATGGTGTTCTGTAGGCAGCCCTGTGTGGCGATGTACGACTTCTTCATCTTGGTAGTGGTGTTGCATTTGGACTCCAGCTCCGGCTGCAAGCGCACACACGCACATACACACGCACGCAAATGTTGCTCATATCTCTGAATCTACGGCACTCGCCGATGTTCTGTCTTAATTTCTGACTCAATCAAACTATCTTGTTTGGAATATAAACACTTCTAGAGAGAGTTCAGACGTGACAGCATGAGGTAGTAACAGAAGATTATGCCTCCCGGTTTTGGGGGGGAATGGAAGGCGGGGCGTTTCAGAGTAAAATCTGCCTCATCTGTGTGTAACTCTAGCGCCTTTATTACAGAGTCCTGCAACAGGTCGGATACCCGAGTCTGACAGTGAAAACAGGCGGGTTAACGGGTGTGGGGACGGGCGGAACGCAACAAAACGCGGGTGGGTATCATTTTAATCAGAACGCACTGCATGATGTTATTAACAGCAGCTGGGTGCTTCTCAACATCGGAGACAAGTTAAGTCCGTCACATGCCCAAGGAATCGTCAGTGATGTCACATCACTGCCAATTGGTGTGCTATACTACCGTGTTGCATAACAGTGACATCACGGCCGAATCCTTGCTTCCTTATCGTAGCATTTCACTATCACTACGAGCTGTAGCCTATTTTCGTCATGCTCTCGCTAATGAAACACCAAGGTATAAAACATTTACAAGATGTAAGATAACCCAGGTAAAGTAATGCATTCTAATTTGCGATACAGAAACAGCCTTGGATCAAGACTGTCATCAGGCTAATCTTTTTTTTCTGTATCATCCTATCCTAGTTGATAACGCCATTTAGGTCGAAATCATGATATAACTTTATGCTGTGAACTTGTGATAATACCGTAAGCAGCAGTAGCGTCAGTCAACTACATGTCTTTCTTTTTTTTACTTTACTAGAAATATAAATATTTCCAAATTCCAATACTTTTACTTCTACTCCACTACATCTCGGATCCAAATATTCCACTACATTTATTTGAAAACTTTAGTTAGTAGTTACTTTGAAGATTTAGATTATTATTACAAAACATACAATATACACTTCAGCCTTATATACTGTACATTTCGGCCATTTGAAAATAGCTTGGGGACATTCTGCATGAGTACTTTTAAGTACTCCTGCAAGGCAGGAGTCAAACCGGGGACCTTCTGATGGCCTCTGTACGAACCCAGCATTGAGAAGCAGCCCCATTGTGAGGTTTTGTGTGTGACAGATGCAGCACCGCCGCCTGGATATTGGACATGTGGAATGACATGCATGTTACGGCAATTGAATAAAGCCAGCATTGGAATAGCACATCGTTGTCCATAGCCAGCATAACATAATATAGCATGTCAATTTAGAACTTCCAAACATGTTAGCCTACTCGACTATGGCCGACTGGCCGTATACGACGACATAAAATGGTCATTTCTCGAGCAAAGTAAAGGTCTTTAAAAACCTTTGTAAGGTAGTGATTTTGGGTCCGTTTGTTTACCCACTAAACATGAAGAATGTTAACCATGATTGCAGGTACGACCACCCGACTAAACATGAAGTATGTTTACCATGATGGGAGGTACAGTACATCCAGAGAATTAAAACATGAAGTATGTTCACCATGATTGCAGGTACAACCACCCCACTAAAACATGAAGTATGTTTACCATGATGGCAGGTACGACCATGATTATGTTGGCGTTGATGTAGTCAGCGCCCTGCTCGTTGGGGTCCCCATCAGTTAGTACCACCCGTGTGTGGTCGACTGGAGATAGAAACAAAGACACACAGTACATAATTTAGCACCACCCATGTGTAGTCAACTGGAGGTAGAAACACACACAGTACGTCATTTAGCACCACCCATGTGTAGTCAACTGGAGGTAGAAACACACAGTACAGACATTCATTTGATAGTTGCTGTATGTTTTTCAATAGCATGAGCTAGGACAGACAGTAGAAAGGGCTTCATTTTATTTTCTCAATTTCACATCGGTCTGGGTTGTGGGGGATGGAAAGTAAAAGATCACTAAAAGCATAACATGTTGTAATACGGCTAGGCGACGAGATCAAATATTACAATATCTTTGGCCAAATACCACTTCTTCTGTATTTGTCATCATACTACAGTGCAACACTGTCACACAAAAGTAGCATAAATAATCTAATAATGATCTTCAAGCTCCAAACAGAAATCGGCTATTTTTGCTTATTTTTCTTTTTTGAATCACGAAAAGTAACAGTTTTGGACGTATGAGGTTTCCACCCGACAAGAGACATAAACAAGCCACACTGTGAGCTTGAAAGCATAAAATAAGGCTTGAAGCCCAACACACATAGGCTGCGCAGCATAGCAGCACAGTATCGACGCACGTCAAGTGCCGCCCATAAGCACCAACAGGATGTGGCGCTCTGCCGCGCGGCTGCCGACTTTGTACAGTTGTAGTAAATAAAAGTACACTTTCACCGCACGGCAACGCCTGGAAATAGAACATTGGCACATCGGAGCGCCGTGCGATGCGTAAACGTGAGTCTGACGCCGCCGGTGTATTGAAAATAATGCGTCTCACGTCTGTTTTGACACGAGCCGTCTAAGCTAATGCCAAACCACAATAATACCATCTCCATCTAGTGATTACTTACAAGGCAGGATATTCTTGTATCTGTTCTTGTTCTTGTTCTCAGCTCTCTGGCCCTCCTTGCGACTGTAGAGCAGTTTGCATTCCTGTTGTTGCAACGTCTGGGTGAAAAACAAAAGATCGATCATACAAAAGCATTACAAATTACAAAAATATAATTAAAAAAATATTAAAAGCAGTCCTCCATCACCCTCCCCACCACCGAACACGGGCCAATTGTGTTCGTGTAGACAGCAAAGCTGGATGCACCGTGGTAGATTTGAACCCACAACCTCCGTGGTGGTGGGCAGGGACTTTACCGCTGTAAAGGCCTTTTCACACAGGAAGGCTGTAAAGGCCTTTTCACACAGGAAGGCTGTAAACGCCTTTTCACACAGGAAGGCTGTAAACGCCTTTTCACACAGGAAGCGATTGGAAAGTACAGTAATAAATGTTCAATGTGTGGCGAGCAGGTAGGCAGGGAAGCAGGAAGCAGGTAGGCAGGGAGGCAGGAAGCAGGTAGGCAGGGAGGCAGGAAGCAGGTAGGCAGGGAGGCAGGAAGCAGGTAGGCAGGGAGGCAGGAAGCAGGTAGGCAGGAAGCAGGTAGGCAGGGAGGCAGGAAGCAGGTAGGCAGGGAGGCAGGAAGCAGGTAGGCAGGAAGCAGGTAGGCAGGGAGGCAGGAAGCAGGTAGGCAGGGAGGCGTTGATGGCCGGAGAGACAAGACAGGACACTCAAACCGTTCACACTAAAAACACTGTTCATGTTTGTCTCACGCGCACCTCCGCCAGAGTTGAATTTTGTTTAAGGCATAGAAACATTGCTGATCCAAGTGAGTACGCAGGCAGTGTTGCTCTCCGTATGGTTTATAACAACATTTCTATTAGGCAATTTAGGTATTTATTAGACATACTAGTACATGTGAATATCTTAATCATATCCACTTGACAGTGGTCAAAAAGTGAGCAATCTTGTGGGAAACTTTACCTATTACACACTAGGTCTTAAACGCCATCTTACCTCAAACTCTTCCCAGAAGCCCTGTTTGACCTTGTCTGTGGCCTCCGCAAGTTTACTCAGCTCCCGTACTCTGCTTTCAATCTCTGCGGCGTTAATTCGAGTTGTGTTTAGAGGCTGAGGACAGAAATCAGTAAAGCTATTACAATCAGGAGATATTACTTTGTCTTAGCATTGTCTTGGCGTAGGGGCAACATAGCAATAATATTGTTATGTAACCATATTATGGTGGCGACTGAGAACTTTAATCCATGAAAAACTAATAAACTCCCTGAACATGAATAATTGGTGGGTGCACCCACCCCTACAGTATGAATGTGTGAACTGTGAAGGGATGTTGGTGGTTACCTGTTTGAGCTGAAGCACTGTGCCCAGCGTCTCCACCATGGGGTTCTTCTTGTAGTGTTCCACCAGGTCAGTGAGAGAGTCAAACTTCTCCCCTCCACCCACATCGTACTTCAAGTCAGGCTGAACAACAACAACACATACTGTAAGCAACGAGCAAAGGTAATAATAAAAACGGTTGTCTTCGGAATATTTAATACATATATTAAATGGAAAACATCAGCTCTTAATGTGACAAAGTCGACATTAAAGACATGGTATATGTCCCCTCTTTTTATATGACTGATTAACAACATTTTAATAAATGTCAAGTCTAAAAATGTCATCATTGCAATTGAAATGTTTCTAAACAATCGTTACATTAATGATACACATGTTAATAACATTAGCAGTTAGCACTTTAAGACCATTTTGAATATTCTGTGAGGGGGGAAAAAACAAAGAAAAAAGAAAACATGGAGAAAGGAAAAGACAAAGAGAGGGGAAGACGACGAGCCTTGGGAGCAGAGCAGGTGTTCTCACCTGGCATCGGATCATGACGTGGGTGACTTTGGGCTTGTTGTCGCTGCTGTCCGTCTTGTCGTCCCCGGTGCGGACGGAAAGGACGAAATCCCCAGGGTGGCTCTGGCTCTCTCTCACCAGGAAGCTCCCGTTCTTCCCTTTCTCCGTCAGGAGCTTCTCGGCCTCCCTGCCCGATAGGTGCCCGTGGAACCATCTGACAAACCAAAACAAATGTTATCATCGATTAGGGGTTGGGTTGGAATCCGGAGGAACGGAAGCCAAGCTAACACTGAGGAACCCATCACATTTTGGAACCGTTTCCGGAAATGTATTATCACACTGTCAGAGCTGGTATGCGGACTTCATTTCTGCTATGTTTAGTATTACAATTTAGAGAATTCCACTGCCACAAATGCAAATGAGCACAATGCGAATTATTTTGTGCATGTATGTATGCATGCATGCATGTACAGAATGTATGTATGTACAGCAGGGTTCCCCAATAGGGCCAGCGGGCATTTTCGGCCCGCGGAGCGCCCCCTTGTGGCCCCTGGAAGAATTAAAAATAAATAAAAATAAATATATATATTTTTTTTTAGGCGATCCCAGATATAAATGGCATTAAATGGGGGTCAGTAGCCTATGCATGTGAAACTGGGCATCCTTTTCAAATGGGGTCTTGCCCTGAAAATGAATTGTGGGTCTTCGACTGGCCAATCACAGCGGGTCTTTCCTCGAATTGCACTGAGCACGGAACGCTTCCTCGAGCTCCATCCTTGCTCTACCTCCCCCCTCTCTCTCTCCCCCTGCAGCCATCCGTTTTTTTGTACTACTGAATCAAATTAGAGTTTTCTTTTTTACCGTAGTTTTTACTCTCGAGTCTCAAACTGGCGCAATTGTTTTCAACAGTGAGAAAAGCATGGACAGAGTAGCGCTGGCTGATGAAGTATCAGCAACAACGTGGCTACGTAACAGGTGACTTTATGAAATACGAGTCAAACAGGAGGCTGGCCAGACTGAGTAGCAAAGTGACAAAACAAATCACGGAATGCAGCGAATCAGGCTGGAAACCAGGCTACCAATACACCTAGAAACAAATCCCAAATATTTGCCTATACACCTTCTACTGGGAAAACACAAACTTTAATTTATGAAGCTGTTAAGGATGACACCCAGGTGCCTCTATGGGTGCATTCAGAAAGATATAGCACACCAAGCACACTGTGCAATACAAACTAGTGAGCGCGCTCCCGGTGCGCATATCCGAACGCACACTTAATGCTAAATGAGAATCATCTCTAACCATAATATTCAAGCAAAGGAAGATTCCACATTTATAAGCTCACCGCTCTGAAGTGGGGTCTGCACAATTTAGGGGATACTTGAGCTCGATGACGTCTCCGTTTTTCTCTTTGAGTTGCCCATGGTGCTCCATGTAATACTGGACCAGTTCGGCCAGCGTGGCAAACTTCTCCCCGCCATAAAGGTCATAGTAGTCTCCCGTGTTCTGGATCTTAATGTGTGTGACTGCTCCATTACGCCTGTAAAACAGTGAAAAGAACACAACCACCATTTAGACGTTTATAACATGGGAATAAGAACCTTGCACACAGCAGCACCTTCAAGGACCTTAAGCCATTAAGACCTGGAACGCATCTGTGTCACTTTAGCTTTTAACTACTTTAACCATTATTTTATACTTTAGCTACTGAGAAATAGCACATAAACAAGCTCACAGCGCAGCACCGAGAGCCGTGCTACGAGCTTGTAAATCTGCTATGTTTTGAACTCAAATCTTGGCTTCTGGGGGGTCCCTGGAACGAAGTATTTTGAGATGGTTCAAAGCCAAATACATATCATTTTGGGGGTCCTGGTTGGACATGAAAAAGTTTGAGAACCACTAGTCAGGGCACCTAGAAACATGGTCTCTGGTCATAATGGGTTAAGCGCTAGGACAGGGATATTCAAATGGCGGCCCGTGTGGCCCCTGGAAGATTTTTTTTTTTTTGAGAATAATAAGAGGGATAATAAAAGTTACAGGTATGGTGTGTGCGATATTAATTGTGAGATTACCATAATGACGTAATCATTAAAGGACCACTTTTCAACCTATCTTCATATATAGGTCCTCACTAATAATCATGATAAAATGACACGTTTTTTTCTACTCGGTCTGTGTCACATAGGAGGGCTGTGGGCAGTTCAGAAACCCACCCAACAGTGACATCAATGGAGAATCCAAGCTAATATAAACTGCAGGCTTTCTAGTCCTGAAAAGTTGCAATGCGAAAATGGAAGCCATCATTCTCACAATAATAAATCCTGTTCCAGGTCCATTTGGTTCCATTTGTACACTCTCAGAGTTACAGACCCATAAGGGTCCATTTGGTTCCAAACCATTTCCCTGGGGACCCCCTGGAACTGCCTCAAGGACGCTGGGGGTCCCCGGACCCCGAACCCCACTTTGGGAATCACTGCTCTATGTAATCTGATCTTTATAGTCTGATAAACTATTCTCACGTAAATAAATCTTGTTTAAAAAGCAATCTGCCTAACGATGATGTCACTGGTGGTCGTGGACGGGTTTCTGAACTGCCCACAGCAGAGTGTGTGTGTGTGTGTGTGTGTGTGTGTGTGTGTGTGTTTGTGTGTGTGTGTGTGTGTGTGTGTCCGTCCAGCTGATGGTCGTTAATGTCAAAGCAATGCTGTTTATGCACTGTCAAATAGGTTTAGGCCTACATCTATTCTAAGGTGGCATATACCTGTATAGACATATTATCCTGCTCATTACTGTGCGGAAATATACATAAATCTTCGTGTTTGAGCACAAAAAGCATTTTGAGAACCCACAAATTTCCGCGCTTCGCGCGCACACTGTGCGCCCCCCCCACCCCACACAATCATTCTACAGTTGTGGCCCCCGGCCTAATCTAATTGAATACCCCTGCGCTAGGACCAATACAAACTGTCCTCTTTCTCTTCATTCTGCTGCTATTCTTTGATTATTCTTTTTTTATACACTCTATACAATTTCCTTGTTATTGATAATTTTACTATTATTGCTGCTACGTCTGAGGAACCAGAACAAAATAATTTGACTCTCATGCAAGTCTGTAACAAAAAAACTTGACCCTTATGAAATGACAGTGGCAGACTATACAGTATGCATAGGCTTCCTGCAAGTGTTGATTTTGTTGACTAAAACCATGGTGAAAAATGTTCATCGACTTCACTGACAAACTAACCTATGATGACTAAATATACTGACAATTTCGTCAACGAATACAAACTAGACTAAAATGTTAGGGAGGGACTAGTGGAGATTGGAGAAGAGATCCAGTAGAACAAAAATACGTTGTGTCGCTCCGGTGTTGCGCTCTGAAAATGGCAGATCTACAAGCTAGATCGGCAATTTTCAGCATGCAACCAAGTGTAAAATCTGTCATTATGACACCATTACGCCCACCAACATACATATTTGTCAACCAAATCAACTTTAGATGTACTGTCACCTAAACTATTATGACATTCAGTCGACTAAAACTAGACTAAATGGAATTTTATTCAAAAGACTCACTGTTTCGTGTTTTTTATAATTATTACTGACTGTGGACAAACAGACAGAGAGGCGCGATAATGAATCCCACCACAGCTTTAGGATAAACACGTCTGATTTGCTACCGGGCCGGTATAGTTTTACTGAGGTTAGGGTTACACATCGGTTAGGTTTTATAAGCATAGTTGCAAAAACAGGAACTGTCAATAATAAGGTTGGACGGTTTGAGACATTTTAAAACCCCGGTTTACTATTGCCAAAATACCCTGTTTTTCGGTTTTACCGTCTAATTAATTTGAACGTGGCCATGCGTTCGCATTATTTCATTTTGTTAATCAGAGACTGCTATTACAGTCTATCGCCACAAGATGGCCCCTTTCGCTATTGTAATGTATCATCAGTCATGTTCGCCTGTCATGTTCTGCCTACTGTAGTGTAGTGAGCTCCCAGGCTCAGGCAAACAGCGTTGCCTGGCTGCCTGCTCCGAGTTGATCTCATTGATTATTTTACCCATTACATTACCGTAGTATCTTATGATGTGACAGAAACGAGTCATGAACGCATCCATAAACAATGCGCGACGACGCACTGTAAGCTTGTAGATCGGCTATTTGCTGCACGCGCTCCGCAGTATGGCGACGTATAATTAATTCTAGATTGGAAGTGGAGGCGTCTCGCATCAGATTATTTCAGCATGATCAACTGAGTTTAGTTAATGCCTGAGTCCTGACAGAGTGGGCCAGTTGCTGTTTTTGCAATGCTGAGCTGCAACGAATCTGTTCTGTGACTGTCCGAGCATAGCTCTGTGTCATAGCGATCCACATAGCAACAAGTGATTTTGTGACTTGACGTAAACCATACAGCGCACACACACACACACACACACGGCTAGCTTATTATTTAGCGCTCACTTGGCTTCCGCGTTGCCTGTCATGGTGCACGCACGTTAGGGGGAGGCGGGCGGGGGTGAGGCAAGTCGGCAACTGGCACAAGAATTTAGTCAGACGCAGACGGACGGATGGATCATGCGATGCTGCCATTCTCTACTGCTTCCGTAAACAATAATCACGGCCACCCAGCTCATGTCAGGTGAAACGGTTTGCCGGTTTTGACGGACGAAACCTTAATGAAATCATTAAACCGTATTAAACCGCGAAACCGAAATATCGCACAACCTTAGTCAATAACAGCGACTACATAGTGGGGGTTTGCCTAGTGCTGCGGTGGGATCCACAGAGAGACATTCCAAACACTCACCGTACAGACAAGGTGAAGTCCCCAGGGTTACTCTTACTGGGCCGGGCCAAGAAGCTTCCATCCACTCCACGAGTCAACAGCAGGTTCTCCGCTTCCACGCCTGTGATGTTGGGATGGAACCACCTAACAGAGACGAACACCATGTTAGGGTTAGTGTGTCTGACTGGGACATAATGCATAATTAGTACCGGGGCATCGCTGTAATTAGGGCTGTCATCAATTTCTGTAATCAAAACCTTTGCAGTGCAGATATGACAAATAACGGAAATATACAAAGAAATTACTGTCATTCATTATTTTGATACGGAAATACTGTAACTGATCTACAACACTTTTTCAATGTTGCGACACATAAAAATTTAAAACAAGTTGACTATGTCAACACATAGCCATTCATAGCTATGCATGTTTGGCATCAAAAATTAGGTATGAAATGTTTTTAGGCCCAGAATGTTAAAAAAAAAAGGAAAAAGGGTTAAATTGAACCGTAATTATAAATACATTTTACCTATCATTTCCTCTGGGCAAGTAGAACATGACCTGTACTTGCCTTACAATTCAATTCAATTAAAGTGTCAAATCACAGCAAGTGATTTGACACTTTACATGTAGACCCGACAGACCCTGAACAAGCAATATTGCGAAGGGGGTAATGAAAACCTCCACTTAACTGGAAGAAGCGCCAAGCAGACCCAGACTCTAGGGTGGGCGGTCATCTACCTCAACCGTGTGGGGGGATAGAGTGTCAACCCCTGGACCACCAGATATGTGAACAGCTACCATCATCAGACTGTTGAACAAGACCTGGCCTGCCAACACTTTCCAGTTTTTTCCCTCCTCCTCCCTATGTTGGATTACCTCACATCATGTAGATTGTTCCCCTATGACCACTGGTTTTCAACCAGTGATCAAGGGACCACCATGCAGTGGTCCTTGAGAGGGGTCCAGGTGCCCCCCAGCTAAATGATTGAGAGCTTTTAGATCTGCCATTTTGGAAAAATCAATAAATGTGTGCATCTCTCTCTCTATATATGCCTAAATTGTAAATTGCCTTTGATATTAACATTAACATCAAATCGATTGACAAACCTGATGTGTCCAATTACTTCTTTACGAACACAGCCTCGACTCTGGCGTTCTGGTGTAGAGCACAGCACATCCAAGCTTTCTACCAAAACCTAGGTGTATGCAAAGATGGTTTTAAACTGATGAGGTCCTCAAAAAACCGGCTGCAACCAAACAAGGCCACTGGCCATGACAATATCCCCTCCAAATTTCTCAGACTCAGTCATCTCCATTGCTCCAATCATCACCCACATAATAAACCTCTCCATCAAACAGAGACAGGTCCCTCAAGATTTCAAACTTGCCCCCCCCCCCCCCGCACAAGAAAGGCAGCAAATTAGACGCCGGCAATTACCGCTCTATTTCTATTCTTAACATCATCTCGAAAAATAGTCTATACAAAAACGAATGTATGAATTCCAAATTCCAATATGGCTTCAGAACATCCCATTCCACTGACACATGGCCTCTCTATTTGAGCGACCACATCAAACACAAAGTGGATGCTGGCAAATACTGTGACATGGTCATGCTGGACCTCCAAAAAGGCTTTAAACCACTCCATACTGATTAATAAGCTAAAAGCAATTTGTTTTGATAGCACATCAGTGAGCTGGATGCAATCCTACCTGGAGGGGAGAGAAAAGGTGGTGGAGTTGAACGGAACACTGTCTCCCCCATCCCAATGAGCTGTGGCGTTCCACAAGGAAGCATACTAGGGACATCACTGTTGCTAATATATGTAAATGACATGACATCAGCTTGTGACTGCAATTTGTTCCTGTTCACGGATGACTCAGCCCTGCTGGTCTCAAACAGGGAGAAATTGCAGGTTGAAAAGGCCCTTATCTCTGAACTCGGTAGAATCTGCACTTAGATCGCTGATAACAAACTCTCATTACACCTGGGAAAAACTGAATCCATTCTCTTTGGATAGAATATAAATCTCAGCAAGGCTGACGACTTCTCAGTTAAAGTGGGTGACATTATCATCACAAGAAAAGATGAAATCACCTACTTAGGTTCTATCCTGGAGGCAAATCTTTCCTGTGATAAAATGGCTACCAATGTAATCAAAAAGGTCAACCAAAGAACATTATCTCCTCACTGGTCAGCAAAAATACTTTGAAGACCCTAACAGGAGCCCTCATTCAAGGTTTCTTCGACTATGCATGCACCTCATGGTACCACAGTCACAGCACCTTAAAGGCCCTTAAAACACAGTTCCAGACATCCAAAACAAACTAGTCAGTAGAGATGCTCCGATCAATCGGCCACCGATCGACCTCCAAATGACTCGATCGGTGATCTACAATTTGGAGAAAACGATCTTTTATACCACTTAAGTGGTATAAAAGTCTTACACACACATATATATATATATACACATACATATATATATATAGTATAATATAATTTTGCATCTTTGTATTTTTTTGTAATTGTGACGGCATAGACATTCTCCTCTTCCTCCCCACACACACACACACACAGGAACAATTTTGACGTGGGTTTTTACATATTATAATTTTGGAAACCGGTGATCGGTCCCAAAAAACTTGATCTGAGCATCCCTACTAGTCAGGCTTCCACTTGGCCTAATTCCCAGAACAATTCCCGTTTAATTTCAAGGGCCCGCAGTTTGACATGCATTAGTCTTCGGTCCCCCATTTAAATCTCTGTCAAATCAATGTTAATTTTAACTCTGAGAGTGTACAAACAACGGGTCCATGTGGTTCCATTTGTACACTCTCTGAGTTACAGACCTGTAACGGTCCATTTGGTTCCAAACTATCATTTAGCTGGGGACCCCCTGGAACTCCCTGGGGGTCCCCGGACCGCACTTTGGGAACCACTGCTCTACAATTCACTACACCTCTAAAAGATACCCATGTACCTGTCAAAATACTTCCTTAATGTCAACAAAGTCCATGATCACAACACCAGGGAGTTCCACAAACCACGTACAACCTAGATTCGGCTCCAACAAGGGGTTACATTTATTTAGCTCCTATACCACTAAAATGTAGAACACCCTACCAACAGCCGTTAAGAAATGTGAATCCCTAGACTCCTTACAGGCAGATGCCAATCGAAACTGGCCTATGTAAAAAAAAAAAAGATAGTCTCCCCCCACCCCCTTTCTTTTTGCATAGAAGTGTATATTGTACGTTTTTAAAATGTTCGGATGAATTAAAATGTTAAAATGGAACTTATGGAAGACCCTGATGTAAACAAATGCTTAGTCTGGTTTTATCCTCGTAGCAGATTTTGTATTGACCTGTACTTTCGTTGAACTGTACTGTACCCATTTTACAAACTGTGAATACAATGTTCGATCAAACAATCAATCAAGTTCCAAAGGGGCCGTGAAGGCTCAGTAACTACTAACTACTCTCAGTGTTGTGTTGAATGTATCCATTTGCCTTGTTTTGGCATAATGTGCTACAGTGCTGATCATAACAATACAAAACACATCTGCAATGAGCATCCATTGCATACAAGTGAGTAAAGTGACAGTTAAGACGGGTCAACAGTAGTGGTGGTCACAGACAGTTAAAGCTTAACCAACGTTACCACCTCGCTTTGCTGCTGTGTGGATAGTGGATACGCCGAATTGCTTAATTAATCGCACATTAGAGATTGGTGCTATTATCCGTTACACTTACACACCACGTATATTATATAATGAAACACGATCAGAACTCAGTTAGTTCACAAGAAGACTCTTGGTGACGTGTAACGTGTTAGTAATGACCCCGATGTGCTTTCTTTAATTGTGCATAAATAAATAAACCCCAGGAGGCGTTTCTCTTGCACGTTGACCACAATGAAAGAAACCACCGAATCTGACCCGCGTAACGTCAATGATCCATGCATATGTATGGTTAATGATCATCACACATCGTTTGTTTTCCAGGTTTCCTCGCTCTCCTCTCTTACCTCCGAGATGTCATTTTGTTTTCCTCGGGCTTCCTCGGCACTTCCCTCGGCTAGGAGAGGAGAGATAGCTCGATGCTAACACGGCTAGCTGGCTAGGCTAGTGTTGTTCCCCCCCAACCAATACTTGTTTTAAGGGTTATATTATCGCCTCCTTCCTCCACGGAACGGAGAGCTTTCATCGGTCCATGGCGGCCTGGAAGAAAACAGCCACAAAACCCAAGAAGCTTGGACCGTTGACGGTTAAACGTTAACGGAATACCAAAAGAAAAGGTGGAAAACAAAAGTCCCTGGTAGTTTAGTTTGTACTGTGTAAAGGCCTCGGCCCTTGTTGGAGGAGAACAAGTCGATAATTTGGGACGTCACCAAACATGCGACAAAATAAAACACACACACGCACAAAAAAGGGTGCGTTTGTTTTTCTTCGCCGGGAGCAACCGCTGGGCTTTTTGTTTTCTTTGTTTTGTGACTCGGCTCCTCCTCCGGCGAGCCGTGTGGAACGAATTAAACTAACTTAACTGCCCCGCACTGGTTCCCAAATACTGGCTCGAGCCTATGGTGACGCGAGGTTACTCGGGACCTATTATGTAGGTGCGTGGTGGACAAAAAGTTTTGGGGGTATTACATATATTTATATATTTTTGTTTCCTTTGTTTTTCATAACATTTTCCAAAAACATACCCCTAGAATCCCTTGACTCCTTCAAAACTGCACTTTAGAGCACCGGCGGACAGCTGCAATTCGAAACTGGCCCACGTAAATAAAGTTTATTACTTTATTTACCCCCCTTTCCGGCCTACTGTTCTTTATGATTTCCTGTTTTTATTTTTATTTAAATAGAAGTGTATATTTGTAGGACATTAAAAGTTCAGATGAATTGAAAATGGTAGTCTGATGTAAACAAGTCGTGTGCTTTTCATGGTGTCGTTCACAAAGTTTTTGTATTGACTTGTGCTTTCGTTGAAATGTACCCATTCTACATAGGCCTATTATTACTGTGAAATAATTTCAATCAATTTCAATCAATCAATCAATAAAGCACCCTCTAGTCTAAATAAAAAGCCGGAGAGACATGGAGACTCCTGTCACTGAACAAACACTCTAGTCTCTCCACGCGTGTACATGCACACGAGGGTTGTAATGATCGACCCCTCGATCCTGGAATGTGACCCCAGTCAGCAGCAGCTGCTCGAGAACTTATTTTAACCAAAGAAAATCACTTACTGTAACCCTCCTTTAAGCCAAATGAACTGATGTGGGGCAGATTAGGGTGGTTGTAATTTGGTTTGGTAAAGGTTGGTGTAGATAATTGTTGGAAGGGCAAGGTACCTCTGATATCAGACTGAAATCTCAACATGTTCACTGTCATAAGACTGCTATAGCAGAGGGAGTCGAGTCGACATGGTTGAAATGATGATTCCAGTCAATGCCAGTTCACCACCCTGCCCTATGGATGTTTCACTTCACGAGGATGACGACACCTTTGCGTTTGTAGATCCCAACAAGTTGTTGGAAGGCCTTAAAAGTCTTCGACTCAGTAATACCTTCTGTTATGTGATTCTGTGTTGTGCAGGGCATGAGTTCCTATGCCATCGTAACGTCCTAGCCTCCTTTAGTCCGTACTTTCAGGTAAATTAAACTTTTATTTTATGTAGGCCTATTGACCTGGTCGTGTAAAGGGAATGACAATCAATTCTGTCTTGGCTTTCACATGAACTGAATATCATGCTATATCCAATCAATGACACGCCTGAACAATGAACATTCTAAGCCAGGGGTGGGCAAGCACCTCTTTTTGATCTACCAATGACTACCGTGTGTGATCAAATCAGAGTTGATAAAAAACAACCATTATATTATTATATTATATTAGTAGTACGCATTGTTGTTAGATATGCATAAAACTCCTGCCTGTTGTAAACTCTAATTACTGGACCCTTGTCTGGTTCCGACAGACAGGTAGTGTGTGCAGGCTGGGTGGTGTGTGATAATCCGGTTGAAGTATTCCTTTGGTACAGCGACTGCGGCGGCGGGCCCGGGAGAACAACAAAGCGACACGAGACAGTATCATGCTAAAGGTTCACCAAGTTTATTACACAAACAGGAACATACTGTATATAGGCCTACTGGATATTTTGGTTAATAAGATGTGGGGATTTCCTAGATTTAAATGACTATGTAAAAATGGAGATATGTTTTGCCAAAGGGACTTTCGTTGTAGCAGATTTTATTTGTCAAGCTTGGGAAAGAAGACAGAGTACTCTGTATACATCTGAGGTGTAATATAATGAATTATGTAATGTAAACATGCTGTAAAATGCATAAATTATGTAATGTAAAACATGCTGTAATTGCAAATGTGAAATGGTGTCTTATAAACCCATGAGGGTTGGGCACAAGGTGTGCATGACACGAAAATAAATAAATCAATAAAAAAAAAAAATATATATATAGTGCTGGATCATAATGACGTGACAACAAGATATAAGACATAATAACGTGCCTACTGCAGCAAGGCTGACCTTGCTGTCGCTGAGATGTCTCTCGTAGCCTATCTATAAAGTATGCTACAGTTCAGGCAGTACACTACAATACATATCAAGTACACTGTGTCTCAAGTTCAAGTACACACATGGGCAACTCATGATTATAACATAACACTGCCCAAATAGTCAGAATGTATCTTTAATATTACATTTACTGAGTCATTCTTTGTTACCTAAAAGCAATGTTGGTTCTCACTGTCTGGCGTGACCTCACCATCCTTCGTAAACAGTGACCATGTGCTCTAAGCCAAACATTCACCTTTTCAACCTGCACAGGCAATGTTTACAACCGAGTGGACAGAGTCTCAACAGAACATCAATGGAGTAGAGCCTCAGATGATTGATTTGTTGGTATGCTATGCCTACACTTCAAAGGTGGCCATTTCCACGGAAAATGTGCAGGTGACGTGTTTTATTATCATAAACCTTATTCGTTGTCAAAAGTTTGACTATTGGCTCAGTGTTTTATATTTATGATAGGTAGGCTATTGTATATATTTTGTGTATTCTAGGCCCTGCTGGCAGCATCAGACTTGCTGAATGTTACAGCTGTTAAAGAGGCCTGCTGTCATTTCATGGAGAGTCACATGGATGAGAATAACTGTCTAGGAATCCACCACTTTGCTGAGGTCCACTCCTGTAAGAGGTTGGAGAAACTCACTCAGCATGGGTTATATAATTTTCTGGAGCACTTCAGTGTCGTCCACCAGCAGGTCAGACATTGAACGATCTATTCCAAACATTTTCCATAACTTAAAGATGGAGTGCCATGAATTTTGTACCTTTCCATGTTTTGTCTTTGTCTATGGACGCACTCACCGTGTGTAAGTGTGTGTGTGTAACTGTCTGTCTGAAAGGGTGAAAATCTGGAGTGAACCTCCCAAACCGCTGGGTAGATCAATGTCATAGTTTTTTGTGCACGCTCTAGCCGTTTCGACACTTGGGCGTCTAGGTGTGGCAGTTTCCCGCTCAGAACAGGTGTCTCTTCTGGGTTTTTAGACAGCTGGTGGACACCCGCGGGGGAAAGCATTTCCGGGAATCTGGCCATCGCGGCATTCAGTCATTTGGGTGGAGCTTCTTTTCCATCCACCAGCTGTTTAAAAACATGGAAGAGACGCCTGCTCTGAGCGGAAAACTGCCAAGTGTGGAAACGGCTTATCGCTGCCAGTAGGTCAAGGAAGATACAATTCATTTTCAGTGGAAACACCCTGAACTGGTTCAATATTAGGCAGATATTTTTTTAACTGAACCGGTTCAACCCTGGTGGAAAAGGGGCAACAGTGTAGAAACTGCTGTGTAGAAACATTTAGAAAGTGATTGAAGGAATATTAATATTATAAGTGAGCACTTGAGAGCTAGGAGAAGGGGTTACTTAAAGGACAACTTTAGTTTTTTTCAACCAAGGTTCATGTTTTAGGTTGTTATTAGAGAAGCTAAAAGATGAGTGTTAATCTTTTCATTTACTGCTTTCTTTTGTTTTAGGGATTTTAGCTGTTTTTGACAGGGGGGCATTCGAGCATGGGGCTAAATATGTATTTCTTTACAAAATTTTATAGCGATTTCTTTTTTTATTATTTACTATAGTCCTACTAGACCCCAATAAATTACATCTGGCCACAAAAGATCACGGGATCTACTGAATGTGTCAAACTGACATATTGAGCCTATTACAGTGTGGCTTCCCCCCAGTATAGGCTACATTCATATTCAGTAGATCCTGTGAACTTTTATGGCCAGATGTAATTTCTTGGGTTATAGTAGGACTATAGTAAATAATAAAAAAATAAATCGCTATAAAATTATGTGAAATAATACATATTTAGCCCCATGCTCGAATGCCCCCGCCCCCCTGTCAAAAACAGCTAAAATCCCTAAAACGAAAGAAAGCAGCAAATGAAAAAATCTTTTAGTTTCTCTAATAACAACCTAAAACATGAACCTTGGTTGAAAAAAACTAAAGTTGTCCTTTAAGGAATCCTTGATAAGGATATATGGGAACAGGGTCAATATAGATGTTGGGTCATTCCACCCACAAGGCTAAAAACTAAAGGTGATCAAGCCTTTGCTAGTTTCGCCCCCAGGCTATGGAATGACCTCCCGGAGCACCTGAAATCTGTGGCCTGAGTGGACCTTTTTTTAAAACATTTAAAGACTCACCTTTTTAGACAGGCCTTTGCAACATAGTGCTGTATTGATCTCTTGATTATTATTATTTCTTTTTACCAGTGCCGTTTGTTCTGTTTTCTCTTTCTTTGCTTTATTTTTCATTATTCTTATTTTTATTATTAATATTACCATTGTTACAATTGATATGTTTTGCTTTTATTGTTGTAAAGCACTTTGTGACTGATGTCTGTGAAATGTGCTCCATAATTAAAATACTTACTTACTCCTTGTTCTTGAAGAGCTGCAGCTCCCCAAGCCGTGTCTTCTGCTCCTACAGCCAACATCAAATATTCTGACATCCAAAACAAATCAGGATTCTTATAATTTAATTTAATTTTTTCAAATGAGACATGTCTTAAATCATTGTACTGTACATTGGACAGTAGAATACAAAATAAAACTAATCCTCCACAACTCCCAGGTCATAAAGAACACACGGTCACACTGGTCACAAGGGTTTTTCGCCTGTGTGTGAGTCCTCATATGGGTTTTCCACAGCATATATATCATAAAGGCCTTTGCCCTAAACTGTACAACTAAATGGTTGTACAGTTTCACCTTTATCTGTATGAGTGTTCATGTGGTTCTCAAGTGTGTACATGTTAAAAAGGTTTTGGCACAAACTTTACAACTTTTCACCTGCATGAGCTCTCCTCATGTGGCGCTTAACACTCCCACTCCGTGTGAAGGTCATGGCACAGACAGTGCAACTAAAGGGTTTTTCACCTGTATGGATCCTCATATGGCTTTTTAGAGTTGACCTAATTGTAAAACTGTTGCCACAAATTGTACAAACATAGGGCTTTTCCCCTGTATGAGTCCTCATGTGTTCTATTTTAGTTTTGTTCATCTGGAATCTTTTACCACAAACTGTGCAAACAAAGGGTTTTTCCCCTGTATGAGTCCTCATGTGCAATGCTACATAATTACTTTTCCGATATCCTTTGCCACAAATTGTACAACTGAAGGGTTTTTCCCCTGTATGAGTCCTCATGTGCTTTGCTATATATCCACTTTGCTGGAATCTTTTGCCACAAACTGTACAACTGAAGGGTTTTTCCCCCGTATGAATCCTCATGTGTACTTTAAGATTGCCATTTTCGTTAAAACGTTTTCCACATATTGTGCAAAGGAAGGGTTTTTCCCCTGTATGAGTCCTTAAGTGGTTCTTATAAAAACGTATCTGAGTAAAGCCTTTCCCACAAACCTCACATATATATTTTTTCTGTCCTATGTGTGACCGAGTTTCCCCTGTATGAGTTCTCAGGTGTTCATTAAGAGCTGACTTAGTTCTTATGCCTTTGCCACAAAATGTACAACTGAAGGGTTTTTCCCCTGTATGAGTCATCATATGTTGTATTTTAGTACTGTTCATCGGGAATGTTTTACCACAAACTGTGCAAACAAAGGGTCTTTCCCCTGTATGAGTCCTCATGTGCAATGCTACATAATTACTTTTCTGAAATCCTTTGCCACAAATTGTACAAATGAAGGGTTTTTCCCCTGTATGAGTCCTCATGTGCTTTGTTATATATCCACTATGCTGGAATCTTTTGCCACAAACTGTACAACTGAAGGGTTTTTCCCCAGTATGAATTCTCATATGTACTTTGAGATTTCCATTTTCGGCAAATCCCTTTCCACATATTGGACAAAGGAAGGGTTTTTCCCCTGTATGAGTCCTTAGGTGGATCTTATAAGGACATAAAAACGTAAAGCCTTTCCCACAAACGTTACATACATATTTGTTCTTTCCTGTGTGACTCATAGATTGAGTTTGTTTTGATAATTTCAGGTCCTGTGACAGCGTGTTTGTCAAACACAATGTTTGTCCATCAGCAGTTTGTGCTTTGTGTGATTTCAGTGTGTTTAAAGCCGACTGACCTTCCCTGGTCTCCTCCCAATCATCACTGTCTGTGTCAGATTCAGAACAGTGTGAAGAGAGGAGCAGGTTGTCACTAGTTGGTTGTGATGTTCCACAGTCCTCTACATCAGCTTGTGTTTTCATGTGTTCAGTGAAGGTGCTGGCTAGAGGCTCTGTATCTCTGTTTTCATAATCATCTTCACTTTTCACTGTAAGTAATGTCAACGTTGTCCCATTAGCCTCCTTTGGTCTTTGAAATAGCTCCTCTTGTTCCTCTTTAAACTGTGGAGGCTTAAGTTCCGCCAGGACCAGACGGGGGCTCCTCTCCTGCTGTTCCGGAAACTCTGCCTCTATAGGTGCAGGAAGTCTAGGCAAAGGGTTAAATGAGACAATTACAAAATGTATGAACTTCATGTTTTTCCAATACATGTTTCCTCCACTAACTGTGATAGCTGGAAGAACTGATGTTGTCCACATTTTTATGTTTTGGGCAAGGCATTGGTTGTAGTCTGAACTTTTAAAATAAATGCACAATTGTGCCACTCGTCTCAAATTAAACAGGATTAAACTAAATGTCACTCAGCTCTGTCTGTATGTAAAATAATCACAGATATCTTCCCAAAATGAGTAAAAATTGGAGTGTGTGTGATTTGTTGGAGGGGATATATGCAGTGTCCCCCAGATTCTCTGCAAAGAAACACATTACATTTTCCATGACGCAACGCTTCTACCCAGCTGCACTGCTCATCCCACAAATGCAAAAAACATTGTTGCAACTTGCAGCAGAAACATTATCTACCAAGCACACATTTCAGTACTTTGTTTTGTGCCGTTTACATATACTAACTGTAATTTATATGAATGTTTTGTTCAAATTAAAACAAAAGTGGAAAAAAAGAGAAAACAATAGGTCAACAGGATAAACAAGTGAAACTGGAAGTGATGACCTGAAAATGTACTTTCCGTTGTAACAGAGCTTAAGGGTGACCCCACACCAAACAGTCATAAAACTGTCAGATTGCAACAGACTAGCATTTTATTTAATCGGCACAAACCAGTTGGCCGACGAAACATACATTTTCCCCATGCAAATTAGCCTGTAACACTAGTTTGGGCTAGTTTTCCTGTAACACAGCTTAATATTCATAGTTGCACGTTGCTTTAGTTTGGGCTTATTCCTGAAGTGTACCTGGATATTTTGGCTTGCTTTCACAATTATTTTTGAAAATAGCTGATGTTATAGGGCTCAAGCGTTGAAACTTGTTGCTTTTTTTGGGTGTTGTCATAGACCTGATCGCTTGTTTCACTCACAGAAACTGGCAACACAGAGCTTCTGCAAGTCTGCAGCCTCACCAAAACAAAACACACAGATAGCATTTTTGCCTTGGATTTGTCCTATTGGTATAGGAATTAAGAGTTGAGATTGAGAATATGGAATCTATAGTTGCACCATTAGTCAGCCCTGAAACATGACGAGACTAGATATCCACTCTACAGTGGAGTAATTTACTCCCTCATCACTACAACAATGGATACCATTGGCTCCAGAGCGTCACCAACCGACCGAACATGCTCAGTTCTTCATCAATAGGGTCCGACGCGTCGGAAAGGAGATTTGGGCGGCAAGCGACGGGAAAATTTCGTTGGGAGTCTCCTGCCGACAAGCTCCCGATGCTTTCAAACTGGCTGACAGCCAACCGTGCTGTCTGGAGGCAGCAGATGGGATCAGACTGCTATATCAGAATATAGAGCTTTAACCTTTTTATTATTTAAAAAAAGGTTGGTCTGTGGATTCTATGAATATTTAAAGGGAAACCTCACCCTTTTTGCAAAACAATATATGTTAATGACATTTAGAAGATTTAGAACACTTTCCTGGGGGTCTTTATGTGTGTAATATGTGGTTTACCGTTTTAGATAGATTTTAGAAGTGAGCCCATGTCTCTGATGTCATGGACACTGGGCTCAAGTCCCGGAAAAGATGCGCTGTGATTGTCCAGTAATCACTTGAGTGACAGTGTGACCTAACACACTTCCTGTGCACTTACGCCCTCTTGCACACACATGGCTCCAACGAACTGCAACGCCCAATGGGGCATCTATTTTTTTAAATATCTATGCCTCTCCCTATCCACAAAGAGGAGCAGTGCACCAAAGCATTATGGGAATTGTAGTCCAGGAAGGAAGTGAGCCCAGTGTCCATGACATCAGAGACACTGGGTTCACTGCTAAAATCTAAAATATCTAAAACCACATATTACACACAAAGACCCCCAGGAAAGTGTTCTAAAACTTCTAAAGGTCATTAAAATGTATTCTTTTAGCAAAAAGGGTGAAGTGTCCCTTTAACCAATGAATGGCATTAACAAGAACATGAATTATTCATTCAGTGGAACACACTACAAAGGATCTGTCAGGGACTTGTTTTATTTGCAGTATTCAACACCATTATGCAATGTGTATCCTGTAGGGATGCACCGACATGGAATTTCTTCAGCAATACAGATGTTTGAAATATCAATTTAGCCTAAAGTAGCTACTGATACCAATATCGGTTTATTTTGTTTTTTGGTGTTATCAATTCAGCCTTTTATGGCAAGGAAACAAATACATCTTCCTTATAAGAAATAACAGCTTAGGTAGGCTGCACACATAGCCAGCGCAAAATGTATGCTTATCAACAACAGATAAATATCGGCTAGCTGCCATTGGTTAATGTCAGCTTTATTTGCTGATGTCGATATAGACCAATAACTGCAAACATCAGCCGATACCGATATGTGGCAGATATATCGTGCTTCCCTAGTATCCTGTATGAATACACACACTCTCTCACGACATACAATCAAACAAATAACAAGCAATGAATCCTGAGAACATCAGAGCAAGAACAATGGGCCTGACTTTGAGAACTTCTGATATGTTGGGAAACCCAGCACATACGGTCTCGACCAGGGAGAATCGATTTGACTGTGCGAGGGATAGAGTTTTACACACAAACTAGCTTTTCTGCCCCGGGTGGGCGAGACTTTCGCCCTATAGTCTTGTTTGAATCCACACTCATATTGTCTTCTACTAAATGAGACTACTCACTACCACCCCAGAGCCGTCCCAGGGAGGTCACTTGCCTCCGTCTAGAGGCCATTGAGGCCATACAAAACAGTAGTAGGAAGTCCACACACCGATCTTGAGCTTATATTATTAATAAATAGATGCAATAGCCTAGATATTAGTGCTACACAATTAATCGAGAAAAAATATTGCGCTGTAGATTCAGACACCTATGCAATCTCATTTCTACATTTGAGGCAGAATCGTGGAGCATTGGTTGGCTGTCCAATGTTGTTGCTACAAGAGAGAGACTTTAAGAGAGGTTTAAGTGAAGAACTTGTGGAGGAAAATCGAGATTCACATTTGAGCAATAATAAGGCAGCACTACTAGACATTATGTAAACCGTGCCGGACAATTGTTTTCCTGCCATGGAAGCCCATGCCCTTCTGGTGTCAGGAAATACTCTGCAAAGACACCCCTGGTTACACGGGCTGCGTCGTGTGTGGCTGACAGCGTCCCTGGGTCCTGGAGGTCACCCCTGGTCACACATGAGTCTGCGTTGTGTGCGGCTGACAGCGTCCCTGGGTCCTGGAGCAAGGTTATTATAAGGATTAAGGAAAGCAAACAAAATAACAACCTAAACATTTTCGTTAACTGAACTAAAAATATATAATAAAAAAAATCAAAAACTATAACTATCTGAAACTGTATTATGTATTTAACACCCAGCGCCCAGGACGAAGTTTGATCAAAAAGACGGAGGTTATTGATATCAAAACCGATCGTTCCAAAGCCTGGGAGCACCTGTTGCGCAACATTCGATGTTGCGCAACAGTGGGAAAACGTTCCCCCCGTTTTGCCGACGAGACCGAAAATCTTAAAACGTTAATAACTCTTGATCTAAATCATAAGGTCTAATTCTAAGAAAAGATCATGTCTTAGACGGCCCACCGCAGTCCCGTCACTAGTCGCGGTAGATTTAATCATACCTCCCGTTGTTGTCGATCGCCTCTAGTGTTTTGGCTACATTTAGCTGCTACAGCCACATCCGGGATAACATCCAGTCCGTCAGTAAAAGTGCTCCACTACTATAAATCGCTGGGCGCTATGATTTAATGGATTAAATAACCCTGGGCGTTCAGGGTGTTAATTAGATGCAAAAAGCCCTTAGATTTAGTTTTTCCAATCAGTAACTGGATATATATTTTAATTGCATCCTTTGCTGAGAAAGAAACTAAAACTAACTACTAAAACTAATACAAACTAAACTAAAACTAAGTGTTGTCACATAAATAAAAACTATTAAAAACTAGCAATCCCGCTCTAAAAACGAATAAAAACGAACTGATGAAGAATGTGTCAAAACTAACTCAAACTAAACTATAATGAAAAATCCCAAACTATTTTAACCTTGTCATGATGGAGGTCGCTCTCTGCTTCCACCCGTCTCCTCCATTCTCCTGGCTGCAGGTCCCCAGCAGAAGCAGTGCTGGTCGTGTCAGTGAAGTGCGCTGGGATGTACCTAGTATAGACAATAACAATTATAGATGGTTGTTAATGGTGTGATTATATTCAGAGAAGTAATTATTAGTTTCATAATCATATATGCACACACACACACACACACACACACACACACACACACACACACACACACACACACACACACACACACACACACACACACACACACACACACACACACACACACACACACACACACACACACACACACACACACACACACACACACACACACACACACACACACACACACACGGTTAATAATAGTTACATTGTACAGTACCTTGATGCCGGTCCATTCAACGAGTCTGTGCTGGTGAGATAGTTGTGGAGAGCGACGCACGCGTTGACAATGTCGCCGGCCTTCTCCGGGGAACATTCCAGTGCCCGCCTGAGGATCCTCCATCTCGCCGTCAAGATGTCAAAGGCATTCTCAACGACATGGCGGGCATGCGAGTGGCGATAGTTATAAACAAGCTGCTTCTCTGTGAGATGGCTGCCTGTACATCAGAGATGTAAAACACAATACAAATGCCCTGCGTTATTTGGAAGCATCACAGCATGTTCTCGTATGCATTATAATGGCGAAGCAGGATTAGATTATAAGATATTTGTGAAATATGTATCCTGGTGACTGGTGACTACCCATCCTCCCAATACAATAAACCTGGAGCAGTGTTGCGTTCTCCAAATGGAACCTTACAGCTATCTGTAACTATGACAGTGTACAGATGGAACCGTAGAGGTCCATTTGGATCCAATATACAGTATACACCCTCACAGTGATGGGGTCGTTCCAATTATTAAGTGTCTGTGAGCACTACTGACCTAGGGTAAACTAGAGTATACACATCAGCCATGTTTAAAAATAGTACTTAAAGTAGTAGTAAGTCACAGGCTAGCAAAGGTATGTGGTCAGCATACATTTATTTCGTCATGAGTCATTATTTACATCGTCATTATTTACATCATAATGAGACAAACGTCCAGCCTTTGTCAGTGTGCTGGATAGCAAAAACCTTTTCATTATGATGTATGGAACTCGCCTATGGGCTCATTCCTGCAGCAACGCAGGCGTGCCATTTATGACAGTAAAGCACACCCTCTCGTATAATATTGCGATTAACACTTTAATACCCTTAAAAAACTAAATTTCTTGTCAACTCAATGTCTTTATAGCTAAGATATTCGCCAAAACAAATCATACTTTTTTCATGACAGATGAAAGCCACAATGACTGAAAATTTACCAAGAAAATCGCTAGTGTAGCAATCCTCTCTGGGAGAGCAGTGAGACTCAACACAGCTGATTTTTGTTTAGGCGTTCCATCATGCTCGTTTAATTATGGCTAAATGGCTACTTCAACCACACATACCTGAATAAGGACTCATCAGGTTTGGCAGTAGAGGGAAGGCAGCGTCGCCCAGAAAAAATGTGGTGGGTTTTTATTGTCCGACCAGGTAGTGCTGCGGGTGTGGGTAGCTGGACCTCCCCCCTTCGTAGATCAGACACAAACGCACTCTCCCGGAACACTCCCGCCGTCGCTCTCGCTGCCGTACGCTCCCACGACGTCCACCATGGTGAACCTGTAGTGCGCGTCACATACCGCCGTCAACACAACGGAGTGGCGGCGTCCCTTGCGATTGTAAAAGTCACCTCCCGCATTCGGCGGCGCTTTTATTTCAACGCGCTTCAGGCCGACTGCTCCGACGCAGTTCGGGAAGTTCTGCAGTCTCAAGAAGTCCAGCGCGACTTCGCGCAGCAGCACAGGCGATGGAAAGGACGCAAACTCGTCCTTCAGGCCCAGCCAGATGGCCTTGCTGACTTCCGAGACAATGGAAGACACCGTGGAAAGACCCATCCTGTAGCTGGTGGCGACGCGCTGGCGCGAGCTTCCCGAGGCTAGCACGCGCAGCGTGACCGCTAGTCTCTCCGAGGCGGAGATAGGCGTGCTGTGCGTGGGTGCGTGTTGGACCAGTGGTTCGATGCGGCGCAGAAGTTCGTCG